>NW_017729008.1:23246883-23255424 GCF_001723915.1 Gavialis gangeticus
TTACCCTGCTAGTTTCTAACACTGATGGGGTTCTGTTAAAAAATAACGCACAAGCACTGTATGTTTGCAACCATCCTGGGGTGTTAGAGAACTCATAGCTGTGTGACAAAATGCCGAAGTTGTGTTGTTCTTACCTCCCACAATAGAATAGCTGAGTTGATCAGGAGGAGAATCTTTATCTGAACAGTTCAGTTCAAGAAAGGGGGTCTTGACTGTGGAATATATGAATGTATTAAAATATGGTGGACTACAGACAGGAGGTTCATCATTCACATTCTGTAAAACAAGAAAAGCAAAATATTATTGTTAGCTGTTCAATTGTACATCCTTCTTCCACTTCATTTGCACTCCATTAATTCCCTGCATAAACACACGTACACATTCTACCATGCACATGTGCACACCAACAGCACCATTAAAATCAACATTTTCCTGTGTTTATTATAGAGAGAAGAATTATACTTAGAACTAGAATATCAGTGCATAGAATAGAAACTCAGTATAAGCTGAATTGTGTAAACTTTAATAATGTAGAGTAATGCCATGCTGGAGAAACAAGTACTTTAACACTAGTGTCCAGCATAACACTACTTCCATGTAAGAATGAATATATAGTAACCACCTTTATATTGCTTCAAAGAAAACCAGTGGAAATAATACACGGTAGTCTCTGATCTAACAGTGTCCCAAGCATTAGGGTTTAGTCGATAGGAATAAAAACCTTGATCAAGTACCTTATCAAGGATTAGAAATCGGCTTTAGGTTCAAATATACTTTTTAAGCACCTCCAAAATACCTTGCCTGCATGGGACAGAGTGGTTGGCCCAAAAAATGTAGATTACTGCTGTCACAAACCCTTGCAGGGGGGATCCCCAGAGATAGAAGTTTCTCTCCACTGTGCAGCCACTTGCCACAAGGAACACACTGAAGTTTCCTGGGGATAGCTACCTATCCCAGCAGGCCTCAGTTCCTCTGCCCTTACACCAGACTGCAGCTGCAGTGAGGGAATCTTTGCCAGCCCAGGTGGTCATTCCAGTTTTGGATTAAGAAGATATTGTAGGTCTCCTCCATGGACAGAGTTGACCTGGAATATCACCTGCTCTGAAGTCACCCCTTCCAGAGGCAATCAGGAAGGAGACAAACAACAAAAGGATTTATTATAAAAACAAAACAAGCATAAAAACCAACAACCATAAACTGAGATACAGACAGAGATATAAGAGTAAACAAGTAAAAGCTAATACCAGAATATTAACCAGTTCTTGCCCTACATCTTAAATCTGAGGATATAATGCTTAGCCAGCTTCACAGGTCTAAGTGCAGCTCCTGCCTTTGATCCTGCCCATCAGGGTTTCCTGCATCTCTCATCAGCTTACTTTTTCCAGCCTCTATTCCTGGGGGGTCTCAGCTGCTCCCTTCTATCAGGGAAGACTGAAGAAAAAGTCATATTCTCTAGGTATGATAAAATACCTTTGCTAGTCTGGCTATTAATATACATCACCACTTCATTTCTAGGGGGGGCACACCATGCCAGTATATTCCTGATGCCCATAAGTGCATTTGTGCTGGAAAGCTTGCAAAGAACAATTTTTTCAACTATTTACTTGGTCCAATAAAAGATAGCACATCTACCCAAAGAACCCTGCCTGCCTATTTATCAAACTACAACCTCACATCCTTCTTAGGCATGTAGATTCATGAATCTGCCATGCTGTTTCTCTTATATGATAGTTTGACCAGCCAGGTGACAGGCACCTGGTTCTTCTTTTAAAACATAAGCTTATCATTGTCTGGCCAGATCCAGGCTTCCCCTGCCTTGCAGCAGGCTCACATGGAGCACCACTAAACAAACCCTTGTCAAATGCTAATTCTCAGCCATTAACTCCAGGTGTGGACAGCTGAGGGGTGCTCAAGTTTATCACTGTCTTACTGAGGGCATTGTTGTGCATTACACTCTGAGCCACACATCTGTTGATGGGTATTAGTATTATGGAGCAGCCAACCTGCCTGCCCTGCCACTGTTGTCAGGCTGCCACTCTTCTCCAGGTTAAGCCTGGCCCGGAGAGTAGCAGCAGTGTTGGCAGTGGCCGGGCAGGCAGATTAACCTTTCCGTTCTTGTTCCCTGGGGTAGGCAGCTCAGGCAGCCACAAGCAAACAGACGTGGGTGGGCAGTGAGTAGAGGTCTGGGGTTTTTGGGAGGGTGGGGGGACAGTGACCCCAATCTGGGCCAGTGCTGTAGGGAGGGCAGGTGGGGTGTTTATACTAAGGCTACACCTTAGTGTAGCATGAGCTGGGTAACACAGATCAGAGGTAATCCTGACTTGGAGAGGTGTACTTGGAGCCACAGAATGAGTGCTTAAAATTAGTTTCAGGTGTTAATATACAGACAATCCAGGTGTTAAGTGCTCCAGGAGCCACACAAAATTACCATGTAACAAGCCACTGACACAACCTTGGCTGAAATATAAAAATACATCAAAATTACATTTATAAATACATCTGTCATATGCTATAACAGATACGGTTATGGGAACAATAAAACTGATCACAGCTTTGCACTAACTAACATTAGAGACTCAACACCACATAAGTAAATCTAATTCGGGAAACTATTCATGCATGATACATGGTAAATCCCCAAAAGGTAACTTGGCTTTGAGGTGAATCTGTGACAACTCGTCTACATGCAAAATTCAAGTTTATATGCCCTTTTGACTTCTTTGCATAGCACAGGCTTTTTATGCATCAATAGTAACAAACTGAACTTGCCAACTTTGAATGATCTATTCTTTACTTCCACAATATTGTTCCTGTGATCTGGGTTTTATACATAATATTCCAGGGCTATGATCCAAGTTAGATTTGGCAAAGAACTATGACTTTCATGGTTCATTGAAGTTCCTATTGCCAGGTAGGCTAATTTCTCTAAACACAGCTAGTGAATAATCTAATAGATGTCCAAATGCTGGAAATGATTTTTACAAACTTATAAGAATGCTCTTTTATTCAAGTTTGGCTTATCAAAGACTACCAGGAGAAGATAAAGCTTGCTTTAAATCAAATATTTACAACACCTGAAAACTTAGCATGTACATAAATGTCTAAACTCAAATTGTATTTAAGTGCTGAACTACTATTTGTCCATTGTTATGTATCATTCAATTTTAACTTTCAAAAGCAGTGGTAAACTACAAAAGGTGTGCTATCAGCAGCAGACTTACAATGCTTTATAGTTGGTTAATGTTACATGTATTACAATGCAGTGCAGAGGAAAGAGCTGTCAGTCAATTTGCCTGAAAGCCTATATGTCCTGATAATCTGTTCTCAATTAAAGAGAAATGAGACAAATCAGGACCACTCACTCAGCCTTTCCCTATAATGATGTAAACAGGAAAGTGGTTTTCAATGTTTATCTTGTTAAATGCTCCATTAAATGATTTACTAAGATAAATAAAGCTGCCTACTCTTCCCTTGAGATTTTGGTTTTCTTTTTTAAACAAAACATAATACAGCCAATTCATATTTAAAAGATTTATTTATCAACTGATATAGTTTAAAGTAATGATGTGGTGGAATAAAGAACTATAGCTGAACCATGAAGGTCTATTAACTTCAGTAAAATCTATTAACAGGATGGCAAAATCTGTCCTGAATATAATTCTTGCCAACACAGAATAATAGTACAAGCAAAACAGCTTTCTTTATCCAGAACCACATGGCCTGTTATATTTTTTCCCCAAATACAAATGGCACCTAGCCACAGAGGCCTTAATACAAAGACAACAGGAGTCTCCCCATTGATTTCAAAGGGCTCCAGTGTACAGATCTGGAATTCAGTCAAGATCTGAGCTTCCTCTGTTTAGCAGTATTCAGATGCAAATTTTAATTTGATGCATTATATAGATAAAAATCAGGCAAGAAAGAGGATCTCATTAGCCATTAACCCACGATTTCCCGATTCAGGTTGCAGCTACTGCTAACACATAGAACATAAAAGTAATACAATAATTGTTCTTTACTATAAAACTGATAAAAATGGTGCGATATGACAATGCATATATGCTAGGACGTATTGGATGCATTTCTTCTAATCCTAACAAAGCTTTGGAATATATATACATGTTTCAAAACCATCATCAAAAGACGCATACACTGCATGGAAGATAACTGCTTTCTCAGCAAAAAGTTATATAACATAGTTATCATACTTACACTCTAAAAGCAAATGGACATGTTACTTAGCTCATGTGTAAATTATATTAATTGTTTTAAAATGCTGTTTTACAAATGTGCATAGCATCTACAACAAAATAAATAATTTGCAAATAAAGGTTATTTATATGTGCAATGAAAATTACAAGGAATAAATCTCATCTTTAACGCAGGTTTATGCTTGACTGCTTGCCTCAATGACTAGATGCTAACAAAAGATGGAGATAACATAACAAAATGGGCCCAGACTAATTAATTAGAGTTAAAGTGTGTGAGTTGAATTAATTGCAGAACACAGTTCAACGGTCAAAAATGAAAAAAAAGTCATCAGTTAGATCTAATTTCTAGACACATGAGACTATATGCTATGGTAATACTCTCTGCTATACTTGATGCTATCATAAAACAGCAACAAAATGGGAAAGTATGTGGCACGATCCTCAGCTGGTGAAATCAGTGGCTTTCTATGAGGTCTTAAACTAGTTGATGATATGGCCCAAGGCATTTGACTACTAACAAAATACAAAATCCTGCTGTGATTAAATCAGGAAATTCATAGGTAATCAAGCTGAATTACGATATTCAAGAGGCTTTTATTATTTATTTAAAAGGGGTTGGTTTATTTGCAAAGTGGTATCCTTAAATTTTTGTAAGCAGAGTGTTTTGAGAGTTGCCATTGGTTGTGTTTATTGTATCTGGACAAGTGATAAATATCTCCAGTGCAGTAATAATATGTAAAATATACATACCTAACCAAGTTTTAAACTAGCTAGCTTGGGATCGAGAAACAGTCTAAGCACATACAGCACCAACTATAAAACCTGCTGAAGCTAGATTGTTATCAGTATCCCAGACTAGCTAATTTACTTCTGGTATGTTTACATGGCAGTAACTACAGTGTTGGCACAGAGTGAAAAGCCATTCTCTGCTCCATTAAACATAAGTCCTTTGGACAAATACTGTCCCCATTAAGTTGTATTCATGTACATGAAAGGCAAGTAGAACCTAAAGAGCCTACAAAATGGAACCCAGACTTTACATGTTACAGAAGAAAGGATTGCACTGTGTATTCAGGTTTTGAAAGAAGCATATGGTGAAGATCATGCATAATGACCCTGTCATAAGACATAAGTGGAACATGACCTCCAGCTCCCAAAGCACAGGCTTCTACCACTAGAATTTAATGGGGTAATTCAGAGTAATTAGTTTGATAGGGAAGAGACAGCAGGATGAAGCCATCTGCTTCTATGTAGTCATCCAAGAAGAGTCCAAGAGGTAAGAGCATATCACTTCACTGAATGCAAGAGAATGGGAACAGAAAGCTCGTATCTAGTTGTCACAACTTGTGATTGGTCAAGTGTCTGGAAGACTGCTCAAGTTGTCAAAGAAAGAAAAAAATGATGATGGTACGTTTAATACATACTGTCCAGTCATCATTTCCCACCATTCTCTCTTTTTTGTTTTGCTCATGTGCTCTGCTTTCCAGAAGTCTTAATAACATGTTTGCAGTAGGCTTTCTCTGTTTTAAAATATACATGGGTTGCCTTCTTGGAAGTCTACAGTATTTCAGCTTTCCCAAAAGACTGCTGCCAAGCTGTTTTTATGTCAGCTGTGTGATTTAAGCATGCTTTGGCTAAAACTACAGATTTACTGATTGAGATGAGACTTTAAACACTTCAAGGTTAAAAGTGGGTGGGCAGATTATATAATTTTCCTTTATTATACTTTTATTTCCATATCTGACTCTTAGTCATCCCATATTAGGAAAATTACACTTCCATCACTGTAGCAGTTTGGTTTGTGGTGTGTTAAATAAGGTTGGCAAAATGATTCAAGTAAAACATCAGTAACACATTGCATTTATACAGTCGCCTTTCTTATTGAAGGATCATGAAGTGTCCTGAAGACAAAAACTGGACAAAGTCCTGGGGAGCTCACTAAAAATTATTATTGAAAGAGCATCAACTTTTCTTGCAATTATAGCAGATCACACACAGTGTGGCATGGTAAAATAATGATATATATTCAAAGGCAACAGAATCTACCTCTATGCAGTAAACCAGAAAAATGACAGGGTGTTGTTTAAGTTCCATATCAGATCTCAAAATAAGGCTTAAGTGGGACCTAGGTGATGGTCTGTGCATTACTTGTTCACCCATTGAGCTTGATTCCCATTGGTACACCAAAAAGCAGCTGGGGAATATTAAAGGAGTTAGTGTAACAGAGAATCAGGCCCATATTGTTTATTATATCCATTATAATGACACTACAATAAAAGTTACAGAAATAACACATTTGACCACCTGAAAAATTTAGCCATTGCATATCCATAGTGTGGCCCACTTACTTTTATTCTAGATTTAGTTAATTTCCTTTGACCATCGTTTTTCCTTGTGTGACAGAGTTTCAAGTCATCTAGACTCAATGCAAAGATAAGGATGCCTTACAAAGAGCCAGGTTCGTTGACCTTTCATCACAGTGAGGTTTCAGTTATTTTCACTAGTCTTACTCATTGGGACTCCAGGCTGAATAAGCTAATAATCAACATAAATAAGGCTGGTGAAGTCTGGCCCACTGGGACTACTCACAAGTTGGATACAATTCATTTATGAGTAAGAGTAGCATCATCTGCTCTTCAAAGAAGCTGGAAAGGTATTTTTCTCTCAAAAGAGGTGGGATTCTGATATGCTTTTATAAAATCTGTCTCCCTCCCCATAAAAATAAAGGAGAGGAAGAAGTCTGAATAACTAGGTAGTAGCACAGACCATATATAAGGATAACTGTCAGTGGAAGACAATCAATTGACTGCTTGGAGAATATGATAATAAACACACTGACAGACCCAGATGATATGCATCCATGCTGTAACACTGACAAGCTTTGGCAATTTTTTTCCTGGGGGTATAAGGCATCTCCCCTATACCCATATCCCCCACTTCTTATCCACTAGAAACACTAGCAAAGGTTGCACTGACTACAGTGCAAGTTTCAGGTCCTTACCCTCACCTTCTGATCTTTTCACACCCCTGCCCTGTTTTTTCTCTATTTTTTTTTATATTAGGTGTTGCATCGTCACACCTCCAAACACTTCCTCCATTCTGCCAACCACACCAGGTTCCTCCCCCTGTTTGATACCCGTTTTTCCTGCCCATGTTCTCACACTATCCCATGGGCTATCCCCTGTAGAGTGGACACTCTATTGAACTTATCAGTAAATCTAGTCTCCTCTTACCCTTCAAGTTCATCAGCACCCTCCTCTCCTGCACTGCTTATTAGAAATCAGACCATTATCAATAGCAATGGGGATAGCTGATATTGTCTTTAAGGGATAAAAAGAGAGAGGACAAATAATATATATAGAGATCTGTTAAATTGAATGTGCTTGTATCACTCTGCCCTAATTTTCCCTTTTCAGCTGACCTCCTAGATTGTAAACTCACTTGAGCAATGACTCCATGTAATCTTTAATACACAAGTCTTCACATATACTTAAATAGTCCATGGCATAAAAGGGCCACAAACCTATCAAGTGTCTCTGGTTGCTATTGCAATATAAATATAAAATATCGGGTCATATTTTATATCAATGTTTCAGCTGGGATTAGAGTTCTTTGAGGGTATCAGTAAGTAGGTGGATCAGAATGATCCAATTGACATAGTATATTTGGGTTTCCAAAAAGCCTTTGACAAGGTCCCCCATCAAAGGCTCTTAATGACATTAGGTAGTCATGGGACTACAGGGGAGGTCCACTCATGGGTGGGAAATTGGCTTAAAAGGCTAGGTACAGACATTCAAAAAGCTCAAGGCAGAATTGATTCAAGTTACTCAGTTTTCTGTAAGTGGCATAGTTTAGACTGGTAGCCAACAGGACACAAATTCACCCTTGGGGGCAGAGGGGGTCAAATCCTAGATTGGATTCTGCCATTTTTAAACTAGTCTGTGTGTGCTGAACTTCTGTTCTGTTATGGATATAAACCGGTTTCTGATCACTTATACTGGTACAAGTGTAATGTCTGTAACTGGCCCTAGAAAACAAAGAGTAAGTATAAGTGGTCCATTTTCAGGCTGGAAAGAAGTAAACAGTGGGGTCCCCCTGGGACCTATATTGGGATCAATGCTGCTTAACATATTCATAAATTATCTAGATAAATGATTTCCCCACAAATCTCATACCTTTACTTATGATATATCGTCCTTCCCTGGAACCTGCACAGGTAACTCTCAAACAATTGCAACCCATACTAGAAAAAGACCCCATTCTTAAAGAAGTCTTTCCAGAACCACCCATCCTAGCCTTTAAACAAGCACTGAACCTCGCTAACCTCTTC
>NW_017729008.1:23255753-23256959 GCF_001723915.1 Gavialis gangeticus
TCCACATCCCTCTTGAACTGCGGTGCCCAGAACTGGACACAGTACTCCAGCTGCGGCCTGACCAGCGTTGCATAGAGGGGGAGGATCACCTCCTTGGACCTCCTTGAGATGCATCTGTGGATGCATGACAAGGTATGGTTGGCCTTTCTGACTGCATCCCCACACTGCCAGCCCATATTCATCTTGGCATCAATGATGACTCCAAGATCCTTTTCTGCCTCTGCACTGATGAGAAGGGAGTTCCCTGCCAGCTCCACCACCCCCATAATAACTACACCCCATAACAGATCCATCACCATTCCTGAATCTTACACCTGCACCTCCAGAAATATTATATAGCTTATCCAGTGCACCAAATGCCCTGATGAAATATATGTAGGGGAAACCAAACAACAACTGCGTACCAGAATAAACACACAGCAGAAATCTATCAAAGACAAAAATACCCAATTACCTGTAGGGGCACACTTCTCACGGGACAATCACTCCCTCTCTGTTCTCAGTTCTAATCCTCAAAGGGAACCTAGAAAAGACCTGTCATAGATAAGCCTATGAACCTCACTTTATAAATCTACAAAAAAACATGGACTCAATATAAACATTGGATTTATGACACATTACAACCTGCCTGACATCTGGTTCACCAGGTACCTGCCTGACCTGACCTCTTACATTCTTCTTTTCCCCCACCTTTTCTCTCCTCCCCTCCCCTAATTTTCTGCCCTTTGTCTTCCTGGTTTCCAACTATTTCCTTTTTTATTGAGAGCCTCTTTTTTACCTTGTATTATTACCACTGTAGTGTTTCCCTTTGGCCTTTTTTGGCCCCACTTTCTTCCCCCTACCTTCACCTGCTTTATCTTTTCATTTTTCTAATTTCTACCTATTTACTTTCTTACTGACAGCCTGCCACACTTTTAGCTTCTCGTATTCCTTGGAGTCTCAGACCAGCAGAGACTCCCTATGCCTGAAGAAGGGAGACTGCACCCAAAAGCTTGCTAAGAACTTTTGCCAACTACTCAGTTGGTCTCATTAAAAGATACCACATCTACACAAAGAACCTTGCCTGCGTATGTCCTTAAATGAACACAGCTACAACCAATCACTCAGCAACATGGTCATACCCTGTTCACTCTCCCTTTCATTCTTTCAAAAAATCCAGAGGCAGAATTGATCCAAGTTACTCAGTTTTCTGTACCTGGGTACAAG
>NW_017729008.1:23262507-23268891 GCF_001723915.1 Gavialis gangeticus
GTGGAATTTTTCCAGCACTTTGAATTTAGACAACGCCTTGCTGTGAGATGCACTGGAAAGAGGTTTTAGGGGAACTACTTTAAGTTTAGACAAAACATTCACAAATATTTAGGTAAAACGGAACAGGGAGTAAAATGAAAAAAAGATTGTGAGAATTCATGTTACCACACTGGAAATTAATTCTATCTACTAATTCTTGTAAATTGAATGTTATCATAATTTCGCAGCTGAAACCAAAAGTGAAGATACAATAAAAGTGCTGTAACTAATGCCTATGAACCTCACTTTATAAATCTACAAAAAAACATGGACTCAATATAAACATTGGATTTATGACACATTACAACCTGCCTGACATCTGGTTCACCAGGTACCTGCCTGACCTGACCTCTTACATTCTTCTTTTCCCCCACCTTTTCTCTCCTCCCCTCCCCTAATTTTCTGCCCTTTGTCTTCCTGGTTTCCAACTATTTCCTTTTTTATTGAGAGCCTCTTTTTTACCTTGTATTATTACCACTGTAGTGTTTCCCTTTGGCCTTTTTTGGCCCCACTTTCTTCCCCCTACCTTCACCTGCTTTATCTTTTCATTTTTCTAATTTCTACCTATTTACTTTCTTACTGACAGCCTGCCACACTTTTAGCTTCTCGTATTCCTTGGAGTCTCAGACCAGCAGAGACTCCCTATGCCTGAAGAAGGGAGACTGCACCCAAAAGCTTGCTAAGAACTTTTGCCAACTACTCAGTTGGTCTCATTAAAAGATACCACATCTACACAAAGAACCTTGCCTGCGTATGTCCTTAAATGAACACAGCTACAACCAATCACTCAGCAACATGGTCATACCCTGTTCACTCTCCCTTTCATTCTTTCAAAAAATCCAGAGGCAGAATTGATCCAAGTTACTCAGTTTTCTGTACCTGGGTACAAGTATACTGGACAAGATTGTCCTATGGTCTGACCAAACAAATTACAGTTCTTATGTTTTTATATTCTTATGGTTTTATATTGTAAATAATAAATTAATAATCAATAGCTGATTAATAGATGTGGAAAGCATACTATAAATATAGGTATGTTGTGTTATGTATAGCTATAAACACATCAACATAAAGTGCAATGGATGGTTTTATTGACATCTGGGACGTACTTGGTAAAAAGAAACACAAATTTATTAACCAGAACCAGAGTACAAATTCTGACCAAATATTTATAAAAATTAAACAACTGGTGTCAGGGCCTACACTTCAACAACAGACCTACTCCTCAATAAGAGCCTTCATTCTGCTGTGCTCAGTAGTGTACCAGGGCAGAATGTAGTAAACATCTGTATTACCAAAACTAAACCAAATATTTACAAGGGTGAATCATAGTAACACAGGCAAAAGGGAGTATGAAACAAACTCATGACTTCACCCTTCAGTTTTTGTTATTTTAAAGAGAAACATTTTATTGGAAATAGAAAGAGGATGGTCTTCTCGTAAGAACAGACTTAGAAAAATATAAACACATTGAGACAGTGGATATGATCCATTCCATTAACCAAGGCTTCTTTCTGTAAAGAAACATAAGGCTTACTGCTGATCATTTTCTCAGTCACACATCCACCCAGCACCTGGTGGATACAAATGCTGTAAATCAGCCTAAGAACTGAATCTGTTTAAGAGACAATGTCCCTTCTGGAGAAGAACACAAGACAATATACTCTTTTTCTGGGTGACTTGCAAGCGAAATTGTTTACTATGGTTCTAGCTTTAAGGTAGATGTACCTTAACATTCAGGAGCAATTTCCTTTGATGAGAATTTATAACTATGTCAAGGGAAGGGCAGATGTTATTAGGCAAATCAAGGCCCTTGACACTGTACTAACAGTTATTACTACTAATTAATAATGATGATGATAATAATAATAATAGTTATTTTTTCATAGATTCATAGACATTAGGGCTGACATCATAGACAAGGGACCTCGGAGGATCATCGAGTCCAGCCCCCTGCCCCAGGGGCAGGAAGTCAGCTGGGGTCACAGGATCCCAATAAGATAAAGGTCCAATTGACTCTTAGAGGAATCCAAAGTAGGCACTTGCACCACCTCTGGCAGCAGTCTGTTCCAAGTCTTGGGGGCTCAGACTGTAAAGAAGTTCTTCCTTATGTCCAGCCTGAAACGGTCTTGGAGAAGCTTGTGATTGTTTGACCTTGTCATCCCGTGGGGGTGCTCTGATAAACAGCTGTGATGTACACCCCTTATATACTTACAGGCAGCCACCAGGTCCCCCCTGAGGCTGCACTTTTCCACACTGAAGAGTCCCATAGCTCTCAGCCTCTCATCATACAGCCTGTTTTCCTGCCCTCTGATCATGCATGTGAATCTCCTCTGGACTCTCTCAAGCTTCTCCACATCCTTTTTAAATTGTGGAGCCCAGAATTGGATGCAGTACTCCAGCTGCGGTCTCACCAAGGCCAAGTGCAGCGGGAGGATGACATCTTGGGATTTGCTAGAGAAGCATCTGTGGATGCAAGCCAGAGTTTTTCTCACTTCGCCAGCTGCAACATCACATTGGTGGCTCATATTCATCTTGCGGTCAGTCGTGACCCCCAAGTCCGCTTTCGGGTGTGGTGCTAGCAAGTGTAGCACTGCTGAGCCTATAAGCATGCTGCAGGTTTTTCTTCCCAAGGTGGAGTACCTTGCATTTTTCAGCGTTTTCTGTCTGCCTATTTTCCAAGTCTGTCAAGGTCAGCCTGGAACACCATCCTGTCCTCAGGTGTGGATGCATTTCCCCAAAGTTTGCTGTCATCAGCAAACTTGGCCAGTCCACTTCTGACACTAATGTCCACATCATTAATAAAGACGTTAAAGAGTATAGGCCCAAGGATGGAGCTTTGGGGGACCCCACTGGTCATGGTGCACCACAGTGATTGACTTCCATCAACTACCACTCTCTGGGTCCGACCTCAAAGCCAATTCCTCAGCTAGTGGACTATGATGTAGCTGAGGCTGCAATTGGCCAGTTTTTCTATAAAATGATCATGGGATACCAGATCAAAAGCTTTTTTAAAGTCAAGATATATGATGCCAATCTCTTCTCCCTAGTCCAGGTGATAGGTTACCTGGTCGTAGAAGGAGATGAGATTGGTCAGACAAGACCTACCTGCAACAAACCCATGCTGGCTATCCCTCAAGAAGTTGCCTTCAGCCAGTTTGTCAAGAATGATCTCTTTGATGATTTTTTCCAAGATCTTCCTGGGGATGGTAGTTTTCCGAATCTACTTTGCTTTCTTTCTTGAAGATAGGTACCACATTGGCCTTCTTCCAATCTTCTGGCACTTCACCTGAGTGCCATGAGTTCTCAAAGATCTGTGCCAGTGGCCGAGCTATGATGCTTGCCAGCTCCTTAAGTACCTTGGGGTGTAAGCTGTCTGGGCCAGCTGACTTGACAGTGTCCAGCCTCTCAAGGTGTTCCTTCACATGGTCAACATCGATGCAGGGTAACAGTTCTCCTTCACCCTGGCCATCCCATCCCATATTAAGCAGAACCATCCCTTGGGGCTGGTGAAAAAACCACGCAAAATAACCATTGAGCAGGTTGGCTTTTTCCTGGGCGTCGATTGTCAGTTGTCCCATATGGTTTAGCAGGGGTCCAATGTTACCTTTTTTTTTTCTCTGGCTCCCCACATATCTAAAAAAGGAGTTTTTATTGTCCTTGATATGTGTAACCAGTTGAAGTTCAGTCGCAGCCTTGACTTTCCTGATTCACTCCCTACAGGTCCTGACCACTGCTGAGTACTCCTCCTTTGGGGTGGATCCAGCTTTCCATCCTTTACAGGCCTTTCTTTTTAGTCACAGAAGGTCCACTGGTTCCCTGCAGAGCCAAGGAGACTGCTGTGCCCTTTTGCTACCTTTCCTCCAAGACTGGATAGACATTACTTGTGCTTTCAGGATTGCTCCCTTGAGGAGCAACCACTCTTCCTGAACAACCCTCCCCTTTGGGTTGTGGTCCCTAAGGGCCATGCCAACAAGCCTCCTGAGCTTGTCAAAGTCAGCTTTCCTGAAGTCAAGGACTTCTGCTTTGCTGACTGACTTGCCCTCTCTACAGCAGATGGTGAAGGTGATCAGTGCATGGTCGCTGTCGTCCAGCTTCCCTTCAATCATTAGGTCACTGATTAAGTCATCCCTGATTGCTAGTACCAAGTCAAGCAGCGCTTTGCCTCTCATTAGTCCATAGACTTCTTGAGTCAGATAGAGCTCATCCACATGCATGAGGAAGCTTTGCAACAGTTCAGATGTGGCTGAGTGCTCTTCCCACAAGATGTCAGGGTAGTTGAAATCTGCCATGACAACCATGCACCGGGAGCATGCAGCCTCAACCAGTTCCCTAGCAAAATCCTGGTCAAGCTCTTGATCCTGGCTAGGAGGTCTATAGTAGACCCCCACCATTGTGTCCCTTGTGCCTTGTTCACCACGGATTTTGATGCAGAGAGTTTCCAATCATCCCCCCTGGGTGCCAATGTTAGCTTGCAGGGATGTGTAGCTTTCCTTCACCACCTGCACCCCATATTTGAATCAAGATGAATCAACAGACAGCCTATATCTGATGAAGATCAGAACTGGAAAGAAATATCCCCAGGTCCTCTCACTCCCAGCTTTCAAACAACCCACAACCTTGCTCCATTAATCATCAGAAGTAAATTCCTCACTGTTGCATGCAGATGTCAAATGGGACACAGACTTATCTTAACAATAGCTGCTTAACCTGTCATCATCATCGCAACTGCTACAAACATCAACATCCTCACAATAAACGCATCAGGCTTCATTTATCCTATACACTCTTAGCCCAAAATGTGGTATATTTCCTCCTGTGCAGCAAAATATCATGGAAAACCATGTAGGTGAAACTAAATTAAAACTAGGCACAGGAATGAATGATCACAGGAAAAAGATGAAGGTCAGAGACACTCACATGTGTAAGAGAACACTTTCACAGAACAACCATTAACTTTCTGACCTTGCCATCCTTATACTCAAGGGAAATTTACAAAATACCTTCAAAGGTGAGCCTCAGAACAAAAATTCATAGATTCATAGATGTTAAGGTCAGAAGGGACCTCAATAGGTCATCTAGTCCAACCTCCTGCCCTGGGCAGGAAAGAGCACTGGGGTCAGATGACCCCAGCCAGGTGCTTGTCCAATCTCCTCTTGAAGACCCCCCAAGGTAGGAAAAAGCACCACCTGCCTTGGAAGCCCATTCCAGATTCTAGCAACCCTTACTTTGAAGAAGTTATTTCTAATTCATAATCTGGCTGGACATTAAGAACCACAGACTGAACACCAATATTGACTTTATATATTATAATCTATCCGTCTCTTCATAATCTTTCTTCACACTACAGATGAAAAGAACCTTTCTCCCTTTTCAAATGTCTCCCCCACTAATCAACCTATCCTTTCTTCTATGATGTGTTTGTCTACTACCTCTGGGAATTTCTCTGTTTTTCTCTTTCCCAATATCCCATCCTTGTATACTGTTTTTAGTTTCTGCTTCACTTGTTTTTTCCTCAGACTTGAAGAAGAATGCATTGATCATGCAGTTGGCCCAATGAAAGTTATAACCCACAATAATCCTTGCCTCTCACATACCTGTAATGACATAATGGGCAGGACTTGAAGTGGTTCTTTGGGTATCTTAGGACTTTGGGATAATATGGCAGGAAATCTGAAACAACTACTGGTATTTACTGTGGCAAGAGAAGATTGAGGTAGGATTTGAAATTGAAGCAGGATAACAGTCTTTGAATACCTGACAGGCAATCATAGAGGGGATGGATATGTGTTTTTCTCTATGGTTGTAGGGGCCTGGACTAGGAGTAATGGATTCAAGCTACAGCAGAAGAAATTTATTGTGAGGTCCCTTCCACCCCTACTTTTCTTTATCCTGTGGCCCTAAAATCTCTAACATTTATCCATGTTACATTTAGTTGCTGTCTTGAGCACAGCAAATAATATTTGGGAACAACCACACCAAAATGCAAGCAGCTGCTGAACTAGTTTGAATTCTAATAACTTTTCTCACGTGGTGAGATGACACTGTGCTTTGACTGGAAGGAATGATGGAAGAAAAGAAGCTGAACAGCATAAATCCCATATACCATATACATAAATCCAATTTAAGATGCTGCTCCCAATACTTAGATTTTATACATGGAAATTTTTAAAAGTTATTATGCTTTTCCATATATAGGAGGTCATCTTAAATTCACCCCTCCTATTGTTGCAGTGGGGAAAGTAGTGGCAGGGGGCAGACATTGGGGGAGGTGGTGTGGAGGGCAGGCAGTGAGGAAAGAGAGGGGGCAAGCAGTGGGGGGGGGTCAACCAGCTTGACCCCTGC
>NW_017729008.1:23269127-23270963 GCF_001723915.1 Gavialis gangeticus
GCTGCTACTGGGCTGGGCTGGGGACAGAGCATACACTTCTCTGTGCCCGAGACTGGAGCACAGTGGGAGCCCTGCCAAACTTGCAGTGAGGATAAGTGGAGGATGGGGGGAAGACTGGGAGGGGGAGAGGTGGCAGGAGGCAGACAACAGAGCTAGAGCAGCAGCAGTCACCTGCCCTCTGCCACCTTACATTTGAATTCAAGATGAGGGACTTTTTTTCCCCCATGTAAAATGGGGGTAACTTACCTCATCTTGGATTCAAGTTAATACAGTAGATCTGTTTACTACATATTTTTCTCCATTTAAATTTTATGGCAGTGCTAAAAAAGGAGTAAGTCACAGCAAGTGAAACATGCTGTTCTATAGCCTATAAATAAATACCTGGTAAGCGTAGCTATAGTTTATGAAATATAAAAAAAAATCATAATTTCTCAAGGAATAATAAAAACCAAAGGAGAACAACAGATACTCAAGTTAACATTGCAACTGCATTCCTTGCATTTCAAATGATATATTATCTGTTCCAGGGTAATTCATTTTATTAATAATTCTAGAAGTCGTACATTGTAAATGTAAGAAGGCTTGAATTTTATTGTGGAGATAACAGTGTTTAAGTCAAAACAGATATATATTTGTCTTTCAATGGCTAGGCTAGATCCTTAACTGTTGAAAATTGGCATAGTTCCTATTAAAGCAGCAGTCATGCTCTGCATGAATCTTGAATGTACTGTGCCATCTTTCATACTTCAATTTAACTCTGAATTGTGAAATAATTGCTCACCATAAAATAAAATAATAAATAATAAAAAATGAAAACTTATGCTTCAGGGTCCAAAGCAAGACACCTCAGGCTCCACAGCTGTTCACACGTAGATTTGTTTTATTATGTTTTATAATATAAATTGGTCAATTATGTATAATGCATCTTTTCAGGTCAGAAAAAAGTCTTCAATCGATCTTAAAAAAAATCTTATTTATAGCTACATAGAAAATCAGTCAGGTCTAATTCTGATCTTCAGTTTCATACTTGACTTCTGTAGATTTATTACTGATTTGTACAAGTTATGCAATATCAGAATTAGACTCCATATTTGTGCCTATTCTCAATACTTTGATGAAGGGAACATATAAATAGCTTTATTTACCAGAACATTAACTGTAACATCAGCAAGGGTGAATTTCTCTCTGATGGGATCAGATTCAATATCATTATTCATATCTATTGCTTTTACTATAATAAAGTGTTGAGAATTCGTTTCACTGTCTAGAGCATTCAAAACCTTTATGACACCTGGCAAAGACAAGAAAAAATCTGTTAACAGAAAGGAAATACATACTGGTCGCAATAAAATCTGCCTTTTAATTTAATTCATTGTGGCATGGGAAACTTAAAATGTGACTGACATTAACTGGGATAGACACATTTAAATATTCTTCTTACATATTGTCATAGATTGTAACATGATCAGGATTTGTTCTCATCATATACCCATGGCCCAAAAGTGTTAAAATGAACAATGAAATGCATTTAAAGTGCCATTCACTCTACTTAAGTTATGTAAATCTATAAGAATGGATAATACCTGTATCTGGTTCTAAATAAAACCTAGGAGGGATCCCCACATTTCCTCCAGCAATGATGTACTTTAAATTATTGAATGGCCAATCTTGATCTGTAATTTTGACTCTCCCAACCAGTGTATCGATTTTGCTGTTTTCAAACACACTAAATATATTTGAGCTTGCACTTGGAGCCAGTTCATTAATAGGAATCACCTTCACAATAATTGTGACGGTACCTGTGAAAAAACAGGAGCAGCAACGTTAACTATTTAT
>NW_017729008.1:23275963-23291395 GCF_001723915.1 Gavialis gangeticus
TGCTGTTTTCAAACACACTAAATATATTTGAGCTTGCACTTGGAGCCAGTTCATTAATAGGAATCACCTTCACAATAATTGTGACGGTACCTGTGAAAAAACAGGAGCAGCAACGTTAACTATTTATCAAGATTCAGCAAAAAAAACTTATTGTGCAGACCACTGAAGAAATGCGCTCTCCCCCCTTTGTAGTTTCTTCACATTTCGGAAAGTGGAACAGTTGTTTAGCTGCTGTTTTTTCGCTCCCCAGTGTACATTTTCATATTCCTCCACACACATCACATATCCTGTCCTGACACTTGTTTACGGCACCCTCTAATGAAGCTTGAGCCTCTTTTTCTCTTTAGGGAGAGATTCTGCTTGACAGCTCTGAAGTCTGGTCAACCTCAGAAAAGGTTAAGTGCTGTTCCTTCTATGACACTGCATTCTAATGATACTAATATTGCCACAGTTTCAGCAGCTATGAGATTAATGTTCTAACCTTTTGTACTGTAACCTTCATCACAAGCAACCCAAAAGTGCTTAAAAACTCTACCAATTGACTACAGCCAGATCCTCAGCTAATGGAAATAAGAGTAGCTCCTTTGTGTCATTTTGAGCTATGGTGAATTAAACCAGACATAAGATCTGGCCTACAGTATATATGAAACAGTTCCTGCTGTGCTGTTTAAAAACCAATGGCTGTTTAACAGTAGACACCCACATTTTAGAACAGGAAGTAAAAAAAAAACAAAAAAAACTTATGAGCATCTTTACACATGCAGGTGGGGGGGGGAGAGGGGGTGCATTAATTAAAGCAGCTCCAAGAGACACTGTAATTAAAGTGCCAACAAAGTCATGTGCGTTCAGCATCCTGCCCTTCAAAATGGCGGTGGGGCCAATTTAACTAAAGGTTCTTTGATGAGCTTTAGTTAAAGTGGCTCAACTGCCATTTTGAAGCATGGGGATGCTGAATACACGTGATGCGGAGGCTGCTGGATTGTGCTAATTAGCATGCTCCAACATGGTCTAATTAGCACACATTGGAGCAGATGTCCAGCACATATATAGGTGTCCTGTAACCCTATACTCAGCTGAAAACTACTATGCTAAGGAAGTGGCAGGAGTAGAATGTAATTTATATCTGTACAAACAGATGACCTGAATTGCAAGGGGGCTCAACATTAATTTTGCATTTGAATTGTGTCTAGGAAACAATAGTTACTGAGTAGAACACTTTGTGGGTGCTGCAAACTAGCCATGGCAGCCTTTAAATTATTTTTTCTCTACCTTCATACCTTCATACTTTCCATGCTATTGTTGATGGTAAATATTGGCATTAAAGCTAACTTAGATGAGGTAGGTCCAATGACACTTGCTCTGTGTTTCTGGTTGACTGAATTCAACACATGGGATGAGGAGGATAATATGATCTGAGCAGAGACCATTTTCAATTGCATTCACAGAATTTTTAATCTCTTGTTGAATTGGAAAAATCCAGAAATAATTTCTCCTGGCTCCTGGCTTTGTCTGGTGCTTCTACTATTACCTTCTATTAGGACTCTTGTTGAGAATTTCCTTTTTTATATTTCAGTTTTACATGGGGAAATGATTTCCCTGATGGATTGTCTTGTGAATTAGGTGGAAGGATAGTGTATTATTCCTGGACAAATGCCTCAGAGAAAACACAAGAGAAATCAGATTAGTGATCTAATCCAAAAGGTTATTTAAGGCAAAAGAGATGTTTACATTCACCTTAATGGGGCTCTGATAAACCCATACATGCAAAGATTATTTAACAGTTAGGTTGTAGTTATCCTCCAGTGTATCTTCCCCATCCACACACACAAACCTTTTGTGAAAAGCTAAGTGACAGCCATAATCAGCTGCTTATTTCTTTACACAGAAATAATGGGCCAGTTCCTTAACCAGGATAAGTCATGCTAGCTCAGGTGAAGTCAGTGGAAAATATTCACTTTCACTTAGATAGACTGTGATCAAGTTGCAAATCCCCCTTCTCTCATTGAACTTAATGGAGCTATCTCTATTTGTACCAGCAGAGGATCTGGCCTTTCACCTACTAAATACAAATCATCTTTGTGTGGGTAGATGCATGGGGATGGCCCCATTTCGGACAAGATGAAATGTATGTTGTATTTACAAGCTCCAAAAGAAAAAGGACATTTTTAAACTAAACATTCAAGTTCTGATATGAAACTTTAGTCAGGTATTTTCATATTGCAAATTATGTTTCACATTAGACAAACTATGCAATCATTTCTACAGTCATCTGATCATGCAGATGTATCAGTTACTGGGTTGTATTTCATGTCTCACCTAATTATTTCTACTGCAAATGACCACTTACTTGTTTGTGATGGCATGCCTCCATCAGATACTTGGACAATCAGGGTATGCTTGAACCGCGCCCCAGCAAAAGCAACAAAATCATAGTTCAAATGTTTAGGTCCAATCTGTAGCAGATGAAATGTTATTAATACTTAATCACCCTTCTAGAAAAAAAAAGAAAATAGCTTCTGCCTTAATTTGAAAGAACTGTTATATAGTTGTTACTCATAATCATATACATTAGGTGCTTGTTGAATCATGCTCCTTATTGCTGAATGAAGGTATTGTTAGGATGTGTATGTTACCAATTTACTTCCAGCAGGATGGCTGGAATGACTACAGTTCTTTTATGCTCTTGCAGTCATTGGTGTCTTGTATGGTAAATTTCAGCTGAAACAACTGAAGTTTTCCAAAATTATAAGTAATTGGAATTACTTTATAATGGCTTTATAATGAAAAGGATTAGCCAAGCTTTACTGTTGGTGTTGTTGCTTCCTAAAATGATAATTCATTACTATAAAAATAGATTAGGTAAAAATCACTAATTTTGAAGTAGACCATTAGTACATTGTGGGTGTGTCTACACGTGCCGCTATGGCGATATTGTTACTGTGCCACCATTTAGTACTTCCTTCTGGAATCAGACTAGGTACTAAAAGATGGTGCAGTAACAGTCTGTACTGCACTGTGCACACCGCACACCATTATTTGTTAGGTACTATAGCTCTGTAGTGACGTGCTATAACTAGGGAGCTCATCACTATGACAATGTAGCTGTGGCATCATGATTTTTGCCCGTGGATGCTACGTTGCTGTAGCAGGCTGTTATGGCAACATAGCGTCATGAGTAGATGCATGCCTTGTGTCCTGCAATTAGAAGAATTCATTTGGTATTAATACAAATGAGGTTTCCTTGAATAGATTAATTTTAAATCCATGCAGATGTTAACAATATTTATGAAAAACTAGCATGGAATTCATTATGGTAAATATTAAAATAACGTGAACTACACTAATATTCGGGTAAATGTCACCTTAGAGTCAATTAAAGTTGCCACAGAGTTTAAGGATTAAAGAGGAATTCAGATTATCTTTCTATATGCTCACATTCAAGAATATAATTAAAAGTCTCAACATTTTCATTGTATGAGCCCCATTTTAAAGCAGTTTATAATTTGGCAGTGACATTTCACTTTTGGCTGGAAACTGGGATGAGAGTTTCCTGCTTGGGAGTGAACTTATTTCTTGTACAATGGCATGTCTACATGTGAAATTAAGGGCGACTAAATTTAATGTGCATTAAGCAATTTTTATCAGGTGTCTACACATGCAGGAACTTGGCACTACAGTCAGTCCCAAGTCCCTGCAGCCCTGCCATGTGCCCCTATGGCCACTGGGGGGAGCTCCAACTTCTGACCACAGGGCTGTCAGCTCCTGCTGGCCATGGTGCTGGCCCTTCTGGCCCCAGCAGCACACCACTCCCCTGTCCAGGCCCCAGAACAGTCACACATGCACCAGAGGCGACCAGGGCACTGGCTACAGGAGGCCCTGCCTGACTCCCTCCTCCTGCAGTCCCTGCTCCAGTCCACCTGTCCTGCCACCCGCACACCCTCTCCCCGCTGGCCACCCCCAGCACCACTCTCAGGACACACACATGGGTGAAACAAAAAAACTTTATTACCCCCACAACACCCACCCCCATCCCTCCCCTTCTCCCTGCTCAGTATGCAAGGAACACAGAATCTGTCCCTAACTCTTTAGCAATTAAAAATTGCATGTCAAATTTCATACAGAATGCCTATATAAATAAGTTTGACAGCTATGTGACTCAAACATTTTTGCACAAACTTTCTTATCTTCCTCAAGCCCTTGTTCAGCATTTGTGAAATGTAGCCGGGGTAACCAGAGCAAATTAGATATATCTGTGACTATATGTCACCATAAATAGAAAGACGTGACAGAAATACTTACTTTAATTTCATTAGTATTCAAAGTAAATGTTTCATTGGAAAGTTCATCAAGTATCAAATTGTAAGTAAGAAGGTTATTGGGGGCTGTTCCATCTCTATCCTTACATTTAAGGGTCACCAAAAGACTTCCAAGGGGCACTTTTTCAGGAAGTTTAATGCTGCACATAAAAAAGGAGAATGTAGAGACAACAGTTGATCCTGTTAATGTACACATCACATAGGCTAAAAACAGATATTGGATTTCTCCCATGACAAAGCCTTTTATCCCAGGATCCTACATACCTACAAGCCCATTGTCCCAGGTGAAATACTTGTAAAGTATCACTTTTTCTCAGAATAACTGCAACTAATTTGAATTAATTGCCATTCATTCCAGGGATGAGCTACAGATGTAAAAGACTACCCAGATTTTGATTCTGATCAATGGTAACTACCTCAAATGTGACGTCTGTTTTTGGCCATAATAACATTATGCCCTGGAAGCTTTGCTCCTAGAAGGCAACAGCTGAGAAGAAATCTGCTCAAGTAGCTAATTTAAGATGGAGTCCTTCATTTGTACAGACATGTTTCAGATTATTACCCTAAATCAGTGGTTGGCAATGTTTGGGGGATGAATGCCAAAAAGCCCCGCAATGTGGACTTTAAAGATGTTGGCAAGCTAAGGGCAGACAGCAGGGAAGCTGCGAGGTGTCTGGTCCTTATCATGGCAGCATAGCCTGGGCCCCTTCACCACCATGCTGTCCAAGGCATGTGTGCAGCTGCTGCCAGCAACGAGTTAGGCCAGGGCTCCAGCCCCTGGTGCAGCTGCTTGCAGCCTTGCAGCTGCCTGCTGCAAGCAGGCTGGGATCACCACCTCTATGCGGGGTGGGGAGGGACAGGGGTAGGGAGGGCAAGACAAGTTAAGGACAACAGGAAAAGTTTCTAGATATTTTGGTCAGAAAAGAAAGACCCTGGAATCTGTGGGTCCACTCTTAAATAACCAGGACAAACTCTCAACAGAAGATGCAAAGTAGGTAAAACGGCACAACAACTATGTTGCCTCTGTTCTCACAAAAAATTAGGTTGCAACCAGGTAGCTAACAGGGATTATTTGGATCAGGAAGGGGACAAGCTGAGAGGTGATTTCACAAAAGAAACAGTCAGAGAGCTTTTGATGGACCTGAATGAATTCAAGTCAGTAGAGCCTGAGTACGGAAGGAACTGACAGAAGAGATTTTGAAGTCCTAGGCAATAATATTTATGCATCTGTGGGAGATGGGCAAAGCAGAAGAGGACTGAAAAAGGGCCAACATAGTGCCCCCCTTGAAAAAAAAGACAAAAAAGTAGACCTGAGAAACTACGAACTAGTTAGCCTTATCTTGTTACCCAGGAAGGTCTTGCATTATAACATAAGGAGGCCCATTTGCAAGCATCTGGAGGATCATAGTCAGCATGGATTTACTAAGAGTAAATTGTGTTAAACAAACTTGATCTCCTTCTGTGACAAGATAACTAGTTGGGTGGATGAAGGGATTGCTGTGGTTATAGCATGTGGTTATAGATTTCATCAAGGCTTATAAACAAACAAACTGGAGAAACGTAGAGTAGACAAAACTACTATAAGGCGCATAGATCACTGTCTCAGTCGCAAGCAAAGGGTAATTATAAATGGATCCATGTTGGAAGGGCAGGAGGTTTTAAGTGATGTTCCACTGAGGTCTGTTTTGGGCCCAGTTTTATTCAAAGCGTTTATTAAGGATTTGGATCTTGGGATAGTGAGCTTCTTGAGCAAATTTTGCAGATGACACAAATTTAGGAAGGACTGCAAACAGACTGGAGGACAGGATCCTGACAGGTTGGAAAGTTGGGCCGGAGCCAAGAAGATGAAGTTCAGTGATGACAAATGCAAGGTGCTGCACCTTGGAAGAATAATCAAGAACACAAATACAAAATGGGTGATACCTGGCTGGATGGCAGCACTATGTAGAAGGATCTGGGAGTCTTGGTAAATCACAGACTCAATATTAGTCTGTAGTGTGATGCAACTGCACAAAAGATGAATATGGTTTGGGACTGTATCAATAGGAGCATCAGATACAAGACATGAGAGGTGATAGTCCTTCTTTACTCAGCTCTGTTTAAAATAGTGTGTTGTGAATAAGTTTAGGCTCTACGTTTAAAAAGGATAGAGAGAACTTAGGGTCAAGGGTGGTTGACAAAAATGATAAAGTGCTCAGAAGACAAGGAGAGGGTGAAGGAAATAGGCATGTTCAGACTTCAGAAGAGGCACTGAAGAGGGGACATGATATCAGTCTTCAAATATCTGAAGGACTGCCATAAGGAAGAGAGAAAATACCTTTTCTCCACTCCTCCCCAGGGAAATACCTTTTCTCTCTTGCTGCAGAGAGTAGGAGGCAGATCGATCACTTGAAGTTGCAGCAAAGTAAGTTTAGATTGGATATCAGGAAAAAACTTTCTCACCATTAGAACAGTGCGGCAGTGGCACAGACTGCCGAGGGAAGATGTGCAATCTGTCACTGGGGGTGTTGAAGAAGAGGATGGATAAGAACTGGCCAGGTGTGATCTAAGAGTAAGAGCCTATGCTATACTGTGATTCTCAGCTTTGCTGGTTGCCACATGGGGCCAGGAAGGATTTTTCCCCCCTTCTCTTGCTCAATGTATTAGGGGTTTCTTTACCTTTCTCAGAAGCACTGAATGTTTGGCTGCAGCCATGGCTGGGGATCTTGACTGGGGTGGGCCAATGCTCCTGCTAAGACTAAAACCCAGAAGTTTCTGGCTTGAGGCTCTTGCCCCTCCACTCAGGATTAGACTGACTGCCACTTTTGGGGTCAGGAAGGAATCTTATCCCATGGTCAGATACCCTATAGGATGTTTTGCCTTCCTCTGCTTTCTTTTAAACTGGGTCATGGCCCTCTTCCTTGAATGTCTCAAGCATATTTTTAACAATCATTGCAGCAGTGGGACATTGGACACCATTGTCCCCCCGCTTTACCTGTGACTATTACATGTGAGATTAGGGTGCTATGACCTGTGATTGTGTGACCGAGTTGCCTGGGTAGCTTCAATAGTAGGTTAGATAAGGACTTGCTTAGGATGGTTTGGATAGGATTGACACTGCCTCTAGCAGGGGGTTGAACCAGATGACCTGAAAATGTGCCATCCAGCCTTATTTTTCTAAGATTCTCTGATTCTCTCTGACCCTTACACTTGAGTGACAGAAAAGCAGTAAGGAGAAAAAAGTTCTATGAAACTTTCAAATTAAGTGTATTTCAGAGGCTCAACTGGGGGAGGAGTGGAGAGAGGGGAACAGAGTCATACTTAAGTGCCTTAGTCCACTCACATGCCTAATGAGTGGAATAGAAACTGGCCCCAGGAGTTTGTAACAGGAACAAACAGGAGTGCTTCCACTGATTTCCAACTCTGGTTGGGTCCTTTGCACTTTTGGGTAATTTACTTTTAAGTGAATTCATGTGTTCGTAAATCCTATATTAACAGGACAAACGAATGTAGCCTCATATGTAAAGGTAGTAGTGGTCAAGCTTCTCCATCATTGTACCTGACCTAGAAGTGCACGTTCAAGGGCTCAGAGAAAATCATCCTTGACTTCTCTGCCAATGGTGATGTGCATTTAGGAACTATGTAAACAATAGCCTGCTAAGATTTGGATTGAGACATCACTGTATTTCATACACTGAAACCCACTGAACAAGTAAGAAACAATTGTGAACTCACTAAACTTGGATCAGGTTCAAGTGAGTACAAAGTAGAAACAGCAGTTTCCCATACCTTGTTTAGTCAGTCTAAACCATTTGGCCATGTTAATATTCTAGTTCATTAAAAAAAAATACATTCAATCCAAAATGAAATACTGAAGCGAGACTGACATTGCAATGTTATTTTGGTTCAGATTTTAACTTACACATAAATTTCCTGAGAACATATGGGAGGGTTATCATTTACATCCTCTAAAAGGACAGGTACAGTTGCTGTGGTGGAATGCACTCTGTCACCGTCACAAGCTCTGACCTCCAGTACAGTCCTATGAAAGACAGCAGGGTCTTCATAGTCCAAGGGGTAGGCAACTGTAATCTCACCAGTGTCTGTATGAAAGAAGATGTCATGGCTGATATTACAAGATGAGTTGTGGTTGAATGCAAAATCTAAAAGACCATTCACTTGGGAGGGGAGAATAACTACTAGCTCTTCTATCTCTCCCTTCCTTTGAAGGAAAAGTTTAGCATAATATCTAAATTGATATCAGTGTAAGTATATTTGTAGTATATAGACAACCTAGGGGTGCTCATTCAAATCCTGGAAGCATTAGTTTAACTTTTCATCCTTCTAAGACAAATAATTTAAATGCCAAGCATTTTATTTTGAGCCTAATCCACAAACCATGGAAGTCAATGATTCTTTATATTCTTTTAAAATGAGTTTTAGATTATTCCTTTGTTGTGGGCTTTTTTCTTTCCCCCCACCGTTTTTTGCAGGGGGAGGAGGTGAAAAGGGAGGAAGAAGAGGTGAAATGTTAAAACCTGAAGTCCTGTGTTCTGTACAAACATGTTAGAGACGTTTTCCAAAGGTAGGGTTCACCTGGGCACACTGGGCTAGAACTCCAATACCGAATCTGCTTTGTGGCCAAGCAGTTAACTGGCATAGCCAACATCAATTTACATTGCACGGATACTATTTGTGAAGGAGTCTAAAGACCTTTTGGATGGCAAGTGTTTTATAAGTATAGCTGTATATCTGATAGTTTTAATTTATATTATTAACTATATTATTTTAATAGGCTATAATTTCAGTATTAATTATTAGCTGAAGTATTAATCAAAAGAATAAATGGAATACATTTCCCCCATAGTACTTTTACTAGACTAGTTGTATCTTTACTTCAAGAAAAATATCCTTATTATTCAAAAATCTGTATACCTAGAGATGGACTAAGAGAAAGGACTGTCAGGTACAGCTCTCTTCCCCTAAGGTCTGGATCCTGCTGCAGAGAACCAACTCTAGTTTGTGACAAAATGTCACGGTGCTAGAAGACTCTCTGCACATAGATACATACATTAAGGCATAGAATACTTCAGCTAGCCATGCTGCTCCCTGATCCAGCACACAAGGAAGGATTGTCTTTCAGAAACACTGTACAGCAGCTCTTTAGATCATTCAGATGTTCAGTTCCATCTTCAAAGATCAGTTTTTTCTATTAGCAAATCAATTATAAACTCACTGATTTCAGTGAATGCATGATGGATTTCTCTCAGTTATAATGGGCACTTTTACCTGTGTTCCAATGTGGTCTGATTAGACCGTGTCAGAGAAGACTTGATTAATCGAGTCTGCTGAAGCATTCTAATCTGAATGCTACTGCGTGCTGCAGCATCTCATGTATTCAGCATCCCCATATTTCAAAATGGCAGCAGCGGTGGGTGCTTGTTGAACAAGCTTTAGTTAAAGCATCCCCGCCACCATTTTGAAGAGCAGAATGCTGAATACAGCAGACACTGCAAACATTTTAATTAGAGCAGCTCCCAAGAGTCTCTGTAATTAAAATGCCATCACCCCATGCCAGAGCACATGTACAGGTGCCCAACATAATCAAAAGTCTTTAATCTACATTGCCACTGAGTACTGAAAACATCGAGAAATGTGTGATATCCTGCAGGCCACTCTTGCAATGGCTCTTCTGAGGCTCCTGGCACTTAGAATCATAGAATCGAAGGACTGGAAGGGACCTCCAAGATCAACAAGTCTCGTCTCCTACCATAGGCAGGAAGTTATTGGGCTCAAATGAGCTCAACAAGGTACTTGTCCACCCTCTCCTTGAACACCTCCAAGGATGGCGACAGCACCATCTCTGCTGTCAGTGTGTTCCAGATTCTGATAACCCTTACATTAAAAAATGTCTTTATAGCTTGTGCCCATTGGTCCTCATCCTCCCTTCAGGTGCCTTCCTGAAGAGTTCCTTCCCTAGATCTTGATGTTCACCCCTAACGTACTTGTAGGTGGCTATCAAGTCACCTCTCAACCTTCTCTTACTCAGACTGAACAGGCCCAGTTCCCGGAGCTTCCCCTCATAGGGTCTATCCTCCAGGCCCCTAATCATATGGGTGGCCCTTCTTTGTACCATCTTGAACTTATCCACATCCTTCTTGAAGTGTGGTGCCCAGAACTGGACACAGCACTCCAGCTGTGGCCTCACCAATGCTGAATAGAGGGGGAGGAGCACCTCCTTGGATCTACTGGTAGCACATCAGCTGATACAAACCAGAGTTTTATTTGCCCTGCTGGCAAACTTAAGGTCTGATTAATCAGTTAATCACCACTTAAGTAGTTACCCAGCCAGACTGGGGCTCCCAGACTGTAGAGCACATGGGAGCCCTTGACTCCCATGCATTCCTGAGTCTGAGCATGCCCATGAGGGTGACTGTCACTCCCAACATCTCCATCATAGTCAGGGTCTCCAATGTGCCCCTGAGGCTGGAGACATGATTAGCTGCCACTCCCAGCTTCAGGAGTGCATCAGAGCCTTTGAGTCCAATACGCCCTCTCAGCTGGTAGTGGTGGCAGATCAGGGCTCCAACTTTCAGGGCATAGCTGGAGTCAAGGGCTCCACTGCATTCCCACAACTGTGAGCCTGTCAGCTGACCTGAGCTCCCAGACACTAGAGCACATTGTGTACCCCTGGGGCTAGGAGCCCCATCAGCTGATCTGAGCTCCCAGCTTTGGTGTGCCCCCATGGCTTGGAGCACTGAGGGCTACCAGTCCCAGAGGTTCATGGTATGCTCCTGGGGCTGGGAGCCCAGATCAGCTGATGGGGCTCCAAGCCCCAGGGGTGCACGGTGGGCCTCTCTTGCTGGGATCCTCATCGGCTGATCCAGGCCCAACCAAGGAAGCTTGCTAACTACCTGTGCAAGGGGAGCCCAGGATCAGCTGATTCTCAGATAAAATTAGCCTACTACTAAGAAAGCAAAATAGGCAGAATCTGTACATTTCAGTTTGTTTGAACTAAAGATAATTAATTCAAAAATAAATTTGTGAAGAGAAAAGAAAACACATTGTTAAATGCAGCTGGTGTAAAAAAAGGTGTTTACTGTAGCACACTGTGGCCTATGAGATGTATACAGCCATACTAACAGGGCAAAACATGTTTTTGGCAATGAAGGCTGCATTTGGAATTATGGAGTTTTTGGCCAAGGCCAAGAATATAGATCCTGCCATAATTGCTCATAATAGAAAGGTAACAAGATGTGAACTGACACTGGTAAATTTTGTCACAAGAACTTGCAGGACTCCCCCTGCACCAGCAATAAGGTGTGATGATCTGATGCTCAATCCTACAGTCATACCTCCTGTCATGAATGTGTGCATCAAATCCCATCACACTTTTAATTGCACATCTGCCAAGGGCCTGAGTCAGAGCTTCAGGGAATCAGGTTTATCTGTCACCTTTCCAGACATAGTGTCAGAAATATATTAAACAATCAGTTAATAATGTAATTTATTTTACGGTGTGGCATGAGTTATAATTGTCAGAATCTCAATAGCATATATCATATAAAACCGCTCACTAAAATTAAAAAGGCATGTTTTGACTTTGCCAGAACCTGCTGCATATACATTACAATCACAAAAGAAATACACATTGTATATAATATTATATATTGAATTGTACTTTGTTTCCCTTTTGGTTCTCAATACTGTTTTGTGTATGGTAATATGTATATTACCATTCAGTCAATAATATTGAGTTTCAGCCTTAGACCATATATTTTTTCAAATTAAGATGACTATATTGTAGGCTCTTTCTTAATGAAATGAGGTAAAAAATTCTCGGATAAAATAAATACCCTGATATTTCAGTTAATAACAAAATACTCACAACAGTGGCTAATAATTAGTCATCTCAGCAGTTACTTTTCATGAAAGCAAAGGGGCTGAGTTTTAGAGGTTTTAAGCACCTCTCCTCCTATGGACTTTAGCCAAAATCAAGGGTTCTCAGCTCTTTGGAAAATTAAGCCATGTAGCTGAGTTCAGAATCTAGGGCTAAGTACAGACATTCAAAAAGCCCCAGGCAAAATCACTTAAACCTACATGGGTTTCTGTAAGGAGGGCAAGTTAGACTTGGATTGAACATAACATCAATTCACCTTCGGTGGAGATGGGGGGCAGGCATGTTGCCTGCACTGGCCAGGCCAGTAGGTAGGGGGCAATCCCACACACTTCCCAGGTACCCTGTGGGCTCCCAGGGCTGCCAAGCAGAGCCGAGCAGCCCCATGGCAGCTGCTGTGATCTCCCAGCCTTTGGGCCATGCAGGGCTCGGACACCACAACAGCTGCAATCTCCCAACCAGGAAGTTTCACACAACCCAAGGCTGGGAGGTTGCAGCAGCTGCCATCTCCCAGCCTGGTACAGCCCTGAGGCTGGGAAATCTGGCAACTGCCATCTTCCAGCCCTCAGCACTTCAGTGAATGGCACAGCTTCATTGCAAGAATTGCATGGGGAGCCTGTTGCTGGGCACCTGCCATTCCCTGATCCTTCCTCTTGCTCAACACCACTCTCCCTGCCCTCAGCCTAGGGACATTACATAGAGATAGAAAATTCCTAAGTTACACACACTCCCTTTTGTATTGTCCCCCCACACACCCCTCCAGCAGTGGCTGAATTCCAGCATACCTCCATGTGGGGGGGGGGGGCAAAGCGTTCTGGGATATTTGGGGACTGTGAGGTAACTTGCGCCAGGAGGGGATCTTGGACAGAAGTTCAAAGATCAGTTTAACCTAACTTGGTTAAGTCTGATACTATATCCATCCAGGTCTATCTTAAACTGGGTTCAGCCATTTTTAAACTGGTCTATGTGCACTGAACTTCTGTTCTGTTATAGGTTTAAACCAGTTTCCAATCACTTAAACCAGTTTATGTGTAATTTCTGTCCCCAGGATTGCTGATTATCTCTATCTCAGGTGCCCTATTTAACTGTGTTATACAGATCAAACTATATCATTATAATGGTCCTTTATGGCCTTAAGACCTGTTAATTTAATGAATTTATTTTTGAAAAATAGGGGTTTCATCAAGTATAATGAAAAACTATCTTTGGCCTTTATGAAATTATCCTCCTGCCATACAATTAATCCCCCTGAGGTCAGAACAATTTATCCAAAATGTTTTATTTAATCTCTTTTGATAAAAAAAAGTCAGAGTTTTAAGAAACAAAAATACTAATTACAATTAAACTTCCCATAGAAAGAAATATTGAAATGAAAAGAAAATCACATTGGAAATTTTGTTTTAGAAACCTTGTAATTATAATTATGGTTTTGTATAAATTTCAAACTTTCACAATATGTCATAGGACATGTCACTAACTACACTAAAATTATAAAAATAAGAAGAATACTAAAATCTCTATCTTAAAACAAGTTCTGGAATGAAAAAAATGGATTCTGGAATCAAAATTTACACCAACCATATTTTTAAATAAAACCTTGTTTTGTTCTGAATTGAAATGAGAACAAATTGGGCACATTGCATTTTTTTTGTAAAATTAAAAACTGATATCCTGAGTTATGATCAATACTCAAGAAAAAGACTAAGACCCTAAAATGTATTAAAATTCATGCATTCAATGTTTCACATTGTAACTAATGTTATGAGTATCCAATTAAGAGCTGAAGTATATTTTAATATGTATAGTAACATTCTACATAATAATAAGACATACTATATAGTACTTTAGATTCTCATATGCTAGCTTGTCTAACATTCAGAAAGTACCAGTAGCTCACTGATGAACACTTTACATTTACTTGTCCCACTGAAGACGTGGGATGTATGCATTGCTGTCACTACAGTTTGTGTAGCCATGAATTAGTTTTTAACTACCGCTAGCAGTGTAGTTGTACAAGCATGGTATTTAGTGCAGACTGCAAAATCATCCCAAGAAATTGGTGCTCAAATCAAAAATGGTAAAATTGCCATCCCAATAGGATGCAAGTGAAATTTAGGCACCTCAGCCAAAAAGAGTGATTTAGATTACCCCATTCTCATAGCAAGGAGATATTTAAATTAATTCAGTCCCAGGGTTGCCAACTGGCTGCAAATTTACAGAGAGCCCATTAAATAAAAGGCTTAAATAAAATAAAAACACTCTCCAGAGAGCTGTCTGTAAGGGTTATATGCCTCCCGGAGCCTCTGTGCAATCAGGTTGATCATGGTGAGTAGGGGACCCCTAGGGTGGGGGAAGCATAATGTAAAACTATTGTTGCAGTCACATAAGACTTTACTTGTCAACTCATCATCACTCATATTAGTGATGTGCCTAAAAAATGACAGCTAAGTAAAGAATAAGTGATAATCTTAAAGGCACAGATGAACATATCACCATGAAAGCAAAAGTAGGCAGAATATGTACATTTCAGTCTCCTTGGACTACAGATAATAAATTCAAAGAATGGATTTGTGAAGACAAGAAAAGAAAGCACAATGTTAAATGCAGCTGGTGTAAAAAGGTGCTTACTGGCACACATGGCAGTATATGAGACGTACGCAGCCATACTAATAATGCAAAACATACGAGCATATTGGCAGCAATGAAGGCTCCATTTGGAATTATGCAGTTTTTGGCCAAGCGCAAGACTATATATCCTGGGATAATTGCTTACAACAGAAAGATAACAGAAGGTGAACTGAAACTGGTAAATTTTCTCACAAGAAAGAACTTGACATATGACAGTAAATGCATGTGTCAGTAAAAAAAATGTGATTGTCAGTAAAATGTTTGCAGATCATCTGTAAAAGAAAAAATTCTTGGGTTTACAACCCTGTTAAATATGAGCACCATTTTAGCCTGGGATGATCTCTATTTGCCTAGTCTTTGTCTTCTGATTACACTCAGAAGCAAAAGAATTTGAATTTCTTGGTTTCTAACTCTTGTCTAAACTTTGTTGCAATCCAGTCCCAGTCTACATAGGACCCCTATCCATTAGGTGCCCCCAGAGCATGCCTAAGTCAGATGGACAGGATTTAGTTCAATATAAACACCCCAGCCACAACCACTTAAAAACATAGGCATTTCTGTTGCTGTGACATTATTGCCTGCATAAGAGGATAGTGGTTAGACCACCAAACC
>NW_017729008.1:23296395-23304715 GCF_001723915.1 Gavialis gangeticus
ACACACCAGCCACAACCACTTAAAAACATAGGCATTTCTGTTGCTGTGACATTATTGCCTGCATAAGAGGATAGTGGTTAGACCACCAAACCAGGAAGTGGGTGACCTGAGTTCTAGCCTCTTCTCAACTTTGATGATCATATTTAAACCCTTGAAACTTCTGGACCCATGCATCCTGCTTTCTTGGCTCCACATGCAGTCCCAGGAATTCAGATGTGGCCTAAGGAGTGCCAATACATTTTACATTAGACACATGCAGGTGCAGACAGAAGTGCAGTTGTAACTGAGAATGCTTTGCAGGACACATTCTGAGTTACAGTGATACCCTGGAGCAAACAGAAGTTCACTGTTGGTTCCAAGGGGGAGGGGAATCTAGCTACTGGCTGTGAGCCTGCAGCTGGTTTTCCCTAGGAACAGCCCCTCCTCCCTCCCAGCCTGTCCCTGTTTCAGAATGGGAGGAAGGAAGGGGAGCAAAATGAGAGTTCTTATAAAACCAAACTCGATTTGGTCCTGAAGACATATTTAGGTCATTCTAGGGGTTCCTCAACTGGGGCTGGAGGGTGGGGTGGGTGAACTGGAGCCCTCCTATCTTAGGGGTGCTCCAATACACCTGCCCCACCCTCCAGCAGGGGCTGGAAAAGCCCCAGACTGATCTCCCTCTACTCTTCTTCCCCCCCTCCCATTCTGAAAACAGTGACACATTGGCAGGCAGCACGAACAGAAGTTACAGAAGACACTGTGTTTTGAAATGTCGTCATCTGACTCCTCATGCAATGAGGGTTCAGATTTTCACCAGATCAGCCACTTTTTAAGCTATCTGCATCTATGCATTTGTGTTTGGTCATGGCTATGAATTTAATTGTCACTGTCTGTGCCCTTAAGTAAAATAAACCAGGCAATGTGGACCAGAACCTCGCATTCTCCTCTTTCTGCATCATTGTGTGAGAGTCCCTTGCTCTTACTTGTTCATAATCTGGCCCCATGACTCTTCCACTTTTTTGTGCCTATTGTCCCAGCTTCAGCAGGAGTCATGGAAAGCCTATTTTATAATCTGGTGATTGTGGAGTTTTCCTAGGAAATGAAGGTTGGAAATACATTTTTTGCACTTCCCATGCTTTCGGTGTTGCTCATTAATGGTTAATTTAGGCACCTGATATTCACCTCTGTGTCAGGTGCCTAAATTCTGGAAACAGATGAGGGTTCAGTCATAACCCACTGCTTAGTGGGCACAGCTACATGTGTATATTAGTGTACAGCAATATACTCCAGTGCATATTGAACCACAATTTATTGGTCCTGGGAACAATATTTACACACGTGCCCAGGACTGCAGCATGTTGAGCCAGGTCAGAGCAGCTCTGGCTAGCAGAGGGCCTAGGGAATCAGCTTGCCAACCCAGGCCTGCAGCAACCTAGCTCAACATGCTGTGGTATTTACAAGTACTACCCTGCTGCAGAGTTTATTAAACTTCCACAGCTTAATAAGGCTACACTTGGAGATGCTGGGATGTTTACTGCAGAGCTAATTAGTCACATCCACAGTAAATACCTTATGTAGATATGCCCACTGTTTCCTAAACTACCTAGCTCTAAATGCCTTTCTGTTCAGCATATAGGCATTCTAGGTTGCCCTCCAGAATCTCATGACTTTCTTTTAATTCTATTGGGAGTCTAGGTTTCAAACATTACCCATTTGTATCATCATCCTGGGTCAAGGCACCTACTTTTTTTTTCAGGAATTCTAAAGCTAAAATGAAAGTGTCTACAAAGCCAGACTTGATTTGGTCCTGGAGACATATTTAGGTTGTTAGCTTCTAAGGAACTCTGTTGGCGCAATTATACCTGCAGAAGTGCTAGAGCTTAAAGTAACCCATACACCTATACAAGCTGTGGTCCCTGTAGTGGCTGAATTGTAGACATAGCCATTGTGAACACTGAGGAAAGCAGGATGAAAGGCAAGGTTCCCAAATTTCAATGCCAGTATGTGATTTCCTGTTTTGTGAGGAGTAGCTTAAAACTATTAGAATGAGACTAACTCTTCTACACATATATCTTCATTACCTTCATTTATAGAAAATCCTCTGTGAATGTCCACAAACTCATAATGTACTTTGTCACCTATATCTCTGTCAACTGCAGTTAATCTGAGCACTGTTGTCCCCACAGGCACGTTTTCCAAAATGTTCAAAGGAGATCCTTGCATGTTCCTTTTGGATAATAAAAATAATGTCAGCTTAGCTAGGCACTGCATTGGAAAATGTTACATCATAGAGAAATAAAACTAATTGTATTATTTTATTATTCAGTTTCACTTCCTGAAGGAAATAACTGTTTCTCTATCCTTAATGGTTACGTAAACATATACGGTGCATCTACATGAGATGCCTTACGGTGCATTAGACTGATCTAATGTGCAGTAAAGCATCATTATCTACAGGTGCCCAGCAAATACAGTGCAGTATATTAGCCTAATGTGCCTTTTTCTAATACCCATAGATACATGTACTAGAAAAATGGTGCACTAATGCACCATACCACACATGTAGATGCTGACGGGGAGCGATTTGCTCTCAGTCAGCCTAGGCAGCAGTGGGCCACAGGGGGCAGGGAGAGCAGGGCAGGAGCAACCTGGACTGGGCTGCTTCCATCAAGGTAAGTTCTCCCGATGGAAGCACACATGTAGACTTGCACTGGGGAGCACTCTAATGAGCCAAAATATTCTACACACATGTAGACGTGCCCACAGTCTCCTTCAGCCTTTCCTGTGACTAGTTTTTGGACCAGGAACTGATCTCAGTTATATGACAGCAGTGAACTCCAGATTTGCACGTGTACATAAGGCTAAAGTCTGGCCTATTAAGTTAAACAAACAGGAAAGCAACTCATTATAAAATGTATTCATCTAAACAGTTTGATAAGCACCCATTTAAAACCATAAATGCTCTCACATTCTAGCAGTAGAAAAGAAAAAGGGAATGCCGTGTTGGAGGCAAATCATATTATACTGAGAAGAATTGGTTTTGAAATACTCACTGAAAGCAGAGTTGAGATTATGTTTCATCTATTAAGAAATGTACCGTAGGCTGTAGGAAAATATAGACTTTCTTCTTTTTTTTCTCTCATGCTCAAAAGAGTTTCCAGTATCTGTAATGTCAGCTCTAATATTCTTTTTTCTCTTTTAATGGCTATTTTATTAATACGACTTCTTTGTTTTTTCTAAATGTTTCTGGATGAAGGACTGGCAATATATCCAATTTAGGCATGCCATTTTCTATCAATTCAGCCCTGAGTCCCTTTGCTGCCCCAGACCCACCTGACCTGTTTTTATTTCTCCAGAATTTATCCAGATTACCAAAGCCTACAGCAAAGCTATATACAGGCCTAGCCAAGAAATTTAATTTAAACATGGATTTGCTAAAAAGGAACTGGGAAGAGGAACTCGGCTAATTATTCACTGTTAACCAATGGAAGCGAAGTCTTGCTATGGCTCTCCCTTGTTCCTTGCGCCTCCATTTATGATTCCATCACTGTTTATACTAAGCTATTAAATCAAACACATCCTGACACTGTGACTCTGCAGGCACTAATTTAGCCCATATGTACTGAGGGTGTCCCTATGTCCATTTGTTCTGGAAAGAAATTGAGTGCAAAATTATTTTTTTCCCCTATCAAATAAATCTGAATTACAAGTTAAGTGATGATGATGCATGCTGCATACTGAATACCTAGGAAAACCTTGGGCTCAACAGAACATCTGTAATAAGACTGTTATGACAGGAATGGAAATCCAAAAGCCCTACCAAGAGAAGGCCAGAAGACAGACACGGTAAGTGTGGCCACTAGGGCTGTGCGAAACAGCTGTGTTTCAGTTCGGCTTTGGATTCAGCCGTTTCGGAGGACAGTCAAGTGATTCTTTTGGTGTTTCAGATCACTGTCCTGTTTTGTTTCAGTCGAATCTGTCAGTCACGTAGATGCTCCTGGTCAGCATCTACATGTGTGGTATGATGCATTAGTGCACCAGTTTTCTAGTACATGTATCTATGGGTATTAGAAAAGGCACATCAGGCTAATATACTGCACTGTATTTGCTGGGCACCTGTAGATAATGATGCTTTACTGCACATTAGATCAGTCTAATGCACCGTAAATTCAAGAGAGCCGAATCTCCTCCAAATCTGTTTCAAACAGGCTGCAAGGGAAACTTTGCATAGCCCTACCCAGCCGGGCAAAGATTTGGGCTGGAGGCTTGGGGACCCAGCAGGGAGCAGAACAGGGATGTGGGTGGCTCATCAGGGGGAGGGGGAGGGAGGGCCACTGCCCTCCATGCAGGTAATGAGACCCCCACACAGATGTCTGATCCCTGTCACACCATTTCTCAGGGCAGGGAAGCAGCACAGAGTGGTGGGCAAGCCTGTTGGTCCCTGCCACGTGACCTGGCTCCACAGGGAGCAGAGATCTGCACAGGGTCTGCTCACTACCGCTGCCTGCCCTGTGTAGCCCCACATCACCGAGGCAGTGCGGGGCAGGCAGTGGCAGCAAGGAGACCCCCAGCGCTGATCTCAGCTCTCTGTGGAGCCGAGTCACACAACAGGGCAGCAGCTGTTTCCCTGCAAGCCCGGCTCTGAAACTTCAAAATTTTCCAAATCATTTCCGAAATGTTTTGGATGCCTTGTTTCATTTTGGAGCTGTTTCTGAGCCTTCCTTTTTTACTCCGATACAGCATTTCAGGCACCAAAACACCTCCAAAATGAAATGGCTGCTGACATTGCTCACAGCCCTAGTGGCCACCGTGGAGCTGTGCACTATAAGAGAAATGGTGTCTCTAAATTCCTGAATAAATGGCCAGGCTTTTTTCCCAACCTACCTCTTCCTCAGCCCACCTCTCTTTGTTTCTCTATCCATTTCCTCTTTTGTTCTATTTCATTATTTTCTAACATCTCTTATTTCTCCTCTTGCTTATCTCCGTGGGTCACTTCCTCCAGCCTATTATGCTTCTTTCAGTATTTCTCTACCTAAGATATGGATACAACTGAATAAGAAGTAAGCCTTCCTGGATTTTTACAAGCCTAGATTTTTGATCTATAAAATGTATATATAGATCTATATATTAGCCAGCTATGTTGCACTTTATTCTATATGCTTTAAGCACATTTTAAATATTTGACATATTATTAGGTGTTTGTATATACCATTTTTTTTTCTTTTTATTTATAAAACTAATAAAGGGTTTAATCAGGAAAAAATGTCCCCAGCTTATTAAAGTGCAAATAAGGAGGGGGTGAAAGTTCATTGTTACCTAATATAGGTTTAACTAAAAAATTTACCATTTACTAAATAGCCAAATGTGTTATGCACAGGAAGTTCAACGGAAAGATGTGGTAAATACTTACACAAAAAGCGGAGCCTCATCATTTACATTCTGGATGTTTATTGTAATTGTGCCAGTACATGATCTGGGAGTTATTTTTTCCTTGTCTTTAGCAGCAACAACCATCTGGAAATGCTAAAGTACATAAGAAAGCAAGACTTATGCTCAGAAACAATGGACCTGATTGCAGCTCAGTTTATTAGTACGCTCACATGCATGTTGCACTCCTGACTTCAATTCTCTGGTTGGTTGGTTTCCTTCACTTTGCCCATCAGTATGATATTTGAGTATAGAAATGGAAGTAGATATTCAAGGAAGTAGAAGAGTGGGCTGCAAAGCAGGATATCCAGTTCACAGGAAATTTCAGTCTTTCAAACTTTGATTTTTTTCCAAATTAGATTGATTTTTTTTTTCAATTTCTTGTGACTGAGAATTCCAGGAAAACTTTGCATCAAGAAAAGGCAAGAAAGAGTGTTTCCAAAACTAAACTAGCTCTCCAGACCTTTCATCTGCTTAGTAATTTGTGATCCTTGCCTGTTTTGCTGCTGCTACAAGACATGAAACAAGAATGTAACTTTCACTGAAGTCCCTCTCAAGGTCCTGGCCATCCCTCCCACTCAGACTCTCCATATGCCACAGACTGGGAGCCTCTCTGAGGCTCAGCTCTGCAGCTGGAGGTCTTTGAACTCCACCAACCCTGCCTGGATTCTCAGTTCTGCTGCAGAGCTGGGAACCAAACCCTGGCACTAATCAAGACTCCTAGTGATTTTTGGGTACGTCTATGCTATGTCCCTGGCAAAACTAACATCCTCAAACATTTTCTGCCCACTCACTCCCAGTCCCATGGTTCAAACCCAGAAATATGACAGAGAGAAAACTCTGGGACTGTCCTAAGCATCCTCTCTCAGCAGTACTACAGGATGTGATATTGAGAGTGAACGCTGTGGAGCAGCGTTTCCATTGCATTTCCACATTTGGCAGATATGAGTGGGAGTGAGGCAAAAAAGGTGCACTGAGGGGCATATTTCCAAGACATGCAGCATGGATACACCCTCCGGTTCCTGTGGGACAGCTCTGGCTTAGCAAAAACTTCCCCACAGTTGCAGTCCATTGAATCCATGATCCATCACTGTAAGACTTTCTGTGAAGTGGATTGATGAGCTCTGTAGTACCAGGGCAAACTGCTGAAGGGCCAAAGCCATAGAAAATACTGGGTCCTGCTCTCAGGCAGTTTATCAGGAATGCCAGGATGGACCCAATGGAACCCTGCCTTAGCTAGGAAAAAAAGTCATCGGTGGGAAAACAAAAACAGGTTTAAAATGGCTTGCTAACACAATTAACAGGCCATTGGCAGAACAGCAAGAAGAATTTCAGGGTGCATCCTCACAAGAAGGAATATGCATTTCCCCCAGGACAAATAGCAGTGGCACATATTTGTGCCGCTGCTACTTGTCCCTGGGGAATGCCCCTGTATGCATACTCTGGTACTTGGCAAGTTGCCCCAGGTAGGGTAGGAGGGGCTGGAGCAGCACCTGGGCTGACCAAAGCAGCCTTACTGGGGTTCTGCAGGCCTCACCTGCAGCAGTAGCGATCTGGGCATGTGGAGCCTGGTCAGAAGCCAAAGCATGGCTCTGACTTGCCAGGCTCTAGTTTTAGGTGGCTTACACTGCCACCATGTGCGCCACCCCACTTTTTCTGGCATGGTATTTTTTTGACACCGGGATCTCCTGGTGTCAAAAAACTCCAACACACTGCAAATTAGCAGCGCTGCAAACATGTGCATGTGCAGCATGTGCAGTTTGCAGTGCTGCAGACGGGTTTGCAGCACCACAAACTACACGTGCACACTCATCTGGACACACCCCCAGTGTCCTAAAACCCTGTTCTGAGTTCTAGGTGTATGTACAGCCATTAAATTAGATTGGCCTAACTAAGCAGTAACTAACTAAGCAGTTCAATCTAAATGCCCACCTGCGCAGGTGTTCAAGGGACTAAATCAGGGGAAAAAAATGGTGGGTCCAATCTAAATTAGTTTACCTGAGGAGATGAAATAACTTCAGTTGGGAACAGGTTAACCCAACTTATTGAATGCCTGCATGTACTTGGAGTGCAGCTTCAGGACTAGGAAAGCCCAACTATTCACCCTAGCCTTGGAGCTGTGCTCTTCCAAACCCCCTGACCCTGACCAGCCTGACCCCCATTCCTCTCCCCCACGCCCCATGGACTCTTCTACCCCTCCTCCCCCCACAGACCGTTCCCAATCTAGCTGTACCATTCCCAATCTATGTTCATGCAGCTTAAAGTAATCCCTGTGAATGTAGATTAGGTGCAGCAACTGGCTGTATTCACCCTAGGTGATCCTCATTTCTACCAGTATAGAAATTGCTGCTCTCCAGAAGTATCAAAGGCAAAGCTTGAACCCTAATTCAAAGCGTATATGATCTTTTCCAGTATCTTTTTATATAGTCCCTCTCCTCATACTCCTTTTGATTAACCCACTATGACTAAATATGCTGTGTAAAACCCTGCTACTTGTCCTTCCCCAGGACCTATGACCCTGTACAGATTGATACAGTCACATCCTCTCCCCCATGGCCAATAAGTGCAGAGAACAGAACTCCTATGCAAGAATGTTGTCCAGAAAATGAACTCTGTCAGTAGGCAGTGGCCTGAGCAAGATGGGCTGCAAAAGCTATGTGGGCAAGTTGAGAGCAGAGTAAAACCGAGGTATCTCAGGGTTGGAAGGAGCCTCAAGGGCCATTTGATCCAGCCTCTGAAAAAGTGACAGCAGAACCCCCGAGGTGACAACAGCAGAGAGGCATGCTATAGAGCCATATGAGGAGCCAACCATAGGAATAGATGACAAGGAGTGCAAAGCTATATCTACACCATAAAATGGACATCCTTCACATTGGTACAAACAAGTCTGTTGTGCTGCTCTGGGAAGACTGCC
>NW_017729008.1:23309715-23313240 GCF_001723915.1 Gavialis gangeticus
GTGACAGCAGAACCCCCGAGGTGACAACAGCAGAGAGGCATGCTATAGAGCCATATGAGGAGCCAACCATAGGAATAGATGACAAGGAGTGCAAAGCTATATCTACACCATAAAATGGACATCCTTCACATTGGTACAAACAAGTCTGTTGTGCTGCTCTGGGAAGACTGCCTGCTAAACTGGAAACAGTACATCTGCCTCCACATGGCATTTTAGGAGGCTGCCAGGACTTGTGGAAAGTAGCAGAGACAAAGAAAAGGGTGAGAGTACACATTACAATTAAATCACTTCAAATGTGATCAGTTAAAAACATTTCAAACTTTATGATCATACCTTAAGGCTCATTAACAAGTGCTAAGTGCTTTTTAGGTGTTTCAAAGTTGTGCCACGTTGGGCAAGGATTAACTTTGAGCTGTGCTGCCTAGCAGGAATTAACTTCTGGGTGTTCACCTGAGATAAAACCACCAGTTTTCAGTCCTCTGATATCCCAAGAGGCACTGCTCCCAGGTGGACTAGCTATCATCTAGGACTCTATGGCCCTGGACTGACAGATGGGAACAGCTGGGCAACATGTGGGTGGCAATGGGGTGAGTGGGAAGACAGAAAAGGGGTGAAGGATAGGAGATCTGTGGGCAGGGAAGGCACATGGCAAAAGGGTGAGAGGGGACAGGATTGGAGAGGGAAGAGGGGAGTGGGTAAGGGAGGAGCTTCCAGACTGCTGCCCCTTCTGCTCCCCAAATTGCCCCCCTAGCTCCCACATCATTCCCTCCACCCCCAAATCACTCCTTTGCCACCCCAATTGCCCCCTCTGCTCCTTATGATCCCATTTACCCCTTGTTCACTGCTCTGGCACCCTGTTCAGTCCAAGAATGGCTGAGATGCCAGTGGTGGTGTTTCCCTCCCTGCCTGCTCCTAGGGTCCCTGCAGACCATGCCACCCAGATCCAGCTGCTGCCAGGCCCTGCAACTGAAAGGGAGGTAGGGAGTGGGAAGGGAAGAAGGTGGAACAAGGAACAGCCAGACAGCTGCGGGGTATGGTGGGGGATGGATCCAGGTGCATGGGGGTGGCATAGGCTGCACAGCACCTGGGAGCAGGCAGGGAAAGGCCTCCGCCACTGCTCTCAGGCTGATTGGTAGAGGAAGGCAGCAATCCAGGGGTAGAGGGCATTGGCAATGCATAGGGGGTGCATGCTGGTGGACGTGCAGCCTCTGAGAGTGGTGGTGCACCCCCTGCGAAAAAGCGCTGCTGACAATGCCGGTGGTGCTTGCAGGTGGTCGCTGCTTGCCACCCCCCCGTCTTGCTGCTGACACCACCGGCGGCATCTGTGAGTGATCCAAGATCACCACTGGCTGCCGCTACTGGCGGCATCTGTGAGTGGTCATCAACCACTGGTCAGCACTCACTACCACCCCCTACCGCCAACAGTTCCTGTAGCCACCTGCGGGAGCTCCCTGCTTGCCGCTGCCACACTCCCACCATCGACAGCACCACTGCCATCTGCAATAGCTTGCCATGCCCCCCCACCACCACCACCCTCCAGGGGCATGCAGCGTTCATGGTAGAGGGGCTCATCATGGGATGGAGGGGGATCCAGGATCTGATGGGAATCAGTGGGGTGATTTCAGGAGCAGAGAAGTTGATCCAAGCAGCATGAGGGAGCCTATACTGTGGCTAGCAAGCAGGGTGGGCATGGAACAGATTTGTAGCCCCTACCCACACCACTGTTCACCAGTCCTCTAGTAGCAGGTCTGCACAGTGCACATTAGAGAGGGTATTAACCCCAAACATATGACTGGTCACTAGCAAACTAACATTCCTAAAATTTAGCATCTGTTACCTCTAATGTGTAATCTCACCCAACGAGGGATCCAAAGGGACTTCTCCAGAACACAGAACCAGCCTAGAAAAGGCTACTTCATGCAAGTGCCTTAAACTCTGAGAAAGAGTTTGGGAAGTGATTAATACACTCCAACCAACTAACAGACCAAAGAAAAAGACAAGCCCAAGAATAGGCCCAAAGTAGCTCTGTGTTGCCATTAACCTAGCAACCATGGTGTTTCAAAGAAACCCTGAAGAAAGTGCTGCTCAAGCAGTAGGAAGAGAAGGCAGAGAAGCTGCCATCAACACATCATAGAATAATCTCTATTCCTTCCTTTGAAATTCCCATCCTTAATTATGAGGGATTTGTCAAGTTTGTGGATATAAAGTATATGACAATGGACTACTGAAGAGAGAGAACAAAGTGGGTTAAATTTAGGATCCAGTTAAATTTGTAGGTATGGTACATACACAAGACATAAAATAAAGGGAAATTGTTTGTATTTCCCTTTATTTTACATCTTGTTTGTAGAATGTAAAATACCTCTAAATATGATCTCTCTAGTTTTCCAACCCTCTTTCTTTTTTCCCCAGCAGGCTATTTATTGTGCAACATACTTTCAAACAAAATTCTTCATTAAAATCAATAGGAAAATATAAGAATGTAAAAAAATGAAATTATCATTTGAGAATAAACCTTTTTGTACAGTTATTAAAATAAACGTTTTATTACAGATCTCTTTGTATTCTTACTTTATGGTCCATTTCGTAATCCAGAACTGATTCAGGGGTTTTGTAAACCATGCCATTATCTGGATCCAGTAAAAAGTATGTAGTTGTGTTAGGTGAGGAATGCAGCAAAGAAAACTGAAAAACAAAATAATTAAAAGGGACATGATTATTTTTCCTTTTGCATTTTTAAAGAGTACACTTTGGAAGGAACATGCTGCAATCTAAAGTTAATCAGAAGAAGACAAATCATATAAACTAGAGCTCTCCAATTCCAAACTTCAGAAGGACTATGAAATCTGTTAAATCTCAATTGCATGTCTTCAAACCACTTTTATAATAGTAAATTTATTTCGATAATAAGCATTAAGGATATAAATTGTGATATTTTATAGCACTTGAGACCTAGGATCTGTTAGCCAAGAGAAAATCTGCTTCCTATTTGTTCATTCTACTGTTTGGAATTAAATACTAGAGCAAGAAAAGATGTCCTTTAGTTGCTAGCCACAGATTTCATATAGGAGGGTGGCCCTGGCTAGGTACAGCTAGCTACATACAGCAGGGAAAATGTGGTATATTACTTCCTGATATTGAATAAGCGTAAATAGGGTTGTAGTCTGGAGAGCAGAGGGAAGTAATTATAGTACATATAGAGCCATATTTTTAATGCCATTCTAGTTTTGTGTCTTTAGTCATTTGCAGATTCCAATCTGCAGGAATAATCAAATGCTAGCATTCCACAATATTTCATAGATTTCATATTTCATAGACATTAGGGCTGGAAGGGACCTTGGAAGATCATCGAGTCCAGCCCCCCGCCCAAAGGGCAGGAAGTCAGCTGGGGTCATAGGATCCCAGCAAGATAAGCATCCAATTTACTCTTGAAGGTGTTCAATGTAGGTGCTTGAACCACCTCCAATGGCAGGCTGTTCCAGACCTTGGGGGCTCGGACAGTAAAGAAATTCTTCCTTATGTCCA
>NW_017729008.1:23314556-23315675 GCF_001723915.1 Gavialis gangeticus
ATATATATATATATGAAGGCATCCTAGATCCTGGAGAACAGGATATCAGATTTATACCTAAATAATTATCTCAAACCCAACCCTAACAAAACCCAAATCTGTACTTTCCAACTGAGGACTGGGTTGTGAAATGAAACTTGAATGTCACCCGGGGTGACCAGAGCCTAGAACATCAGAAACACTCAGTCTACTTCGGGGAAACACTGGACCATATACTTAGTAACAAAATGCATATATTAAATACTAAAACCAAGGTCAACACATGAAACAACTTTCTGCATAAGCTCGCAAATTCCAAGTGGGAAGTACATCCATCCACCCTACACACTACTGCCTTAGCACTTTGTTTCTCTATGGCTGAATATCTGAATATGCCTGCCCCACCTAGGGACACTCAAGTCACAGTAAATACATTGACACCACCCTAAATGAAACATGCAAAATTACAACAGGTGGCTAAACACCCCCCACCCCCACTTCCCGTCCTGTTCCCTGCCTATATGCACTACTGGGCATAGCGCCCCCTTACATCAGGAGGAAAGTAGCAGGCAACATTGACCAGCAGGTACAAGAACCAAACAACCACCACCCACTATATGGACATCAACCAGTGCACCATCATCTCTCATTGAGAAATAGCTTTTTGTCCTCTACCACACCATTGACCACATCACCAGAATCAGCCAGAACTACCCTCTGGCAAAAAGAATAGGAGAAACTAAGTGAAAAAGTTGTTAAATGGAGCCAGCGAGGAATTTACCCCAGTGAGGAGTTAGCATTTGGCTCCAACTACAAATGGCACACATGGCAGAGCCTGAACAGATGGAAAGTGGGTCTCAGCAGATGCAACTTTCTCATGAAACCATGGGGCCTCTATACAAATGACCAATGTGTTTGTCAGGAGAAGCAAACCATGGATCATCTCCTCAGATGCCTCATAGCACAACAATGCACCCCACAAGATCTGGCAACACCAACACCAGAAACAGTGGCCTGTGCTGAATATTGGGAACAGACCATATAGAAAGGTTAGACTGGAGACACGATGAAGAAGAACATGAAAGCATCAAGTCTCTTTGATTCCTGTTCTGTTTAATGGCATATTATAAGTCGCTGAGG
>NW_017729008.1:23315820-23316958 GCF_001723915.1 Gavialis gangeticus
GGGGCGCTCTGGTGAACAAATGTTCCCCCAGATACTGGTGGTCACCCCTGATAAACTTGTAGGTGGCCATCAGATCACCCCTGAGCCTGCGCTTTTCCAGGCTAAAGAGCCCCATGGCTTTCAGCCTGTCGTCATAAGGTCTGTTTTCCTGACCTCTGATCATGCACGTGGCTCTTCTTTGGATTCTCTCAAGCTTCTCCACATCCTTTTTGAATTGTGGACCCCGAAACTGGATGCAGTACTCCAGCTGTGGCCTCACCAAGGCCGAGTAAAAGGGGAGAATGACATCCCGGGATTTGCTTGAGAAGCATCTATGGATGCAAGCCAGGGTTTTGGTTGCTTTACTAGCCACAGCATCACATTGCAGGCTCAGGTTCATATGACTATTTGAGATTGAATGCTCAGCTGCAGGTGACTTCAACAGCAGATGCAAGCACACTAATAATTAGACAATGGCCACCACTACCACAATTTATACATTCACACTAGTTGTCAAGATTGTTTGAGTTAGGAAGGTCATTGGATAATGATCAGCCTCCAGTGAAATACCATTTACTATTCATAAGAGACAACTGCTTTATGGAAATATTATTGCATGCAGGTATTGGAAGAGATAGGCCACACCATACCTATTTATAATCTGGCTCGTTTGTGCTGAGATTCTGCTTGCATTTATCCTTGTTTAGGGCTGTCCAACATGTGGCCTGGTGGTTACCACCTACTGCAGTGACTTGGGTCTCTGGACTCTCCTTCCCTCCTCTAGCTTCCACTTCCTGAGCTCATCCTGGAAAGGTGACAGCACAGTAGAAGGAGGCCCAAGGGTCTGCACGATGGGATGGGGGTTTGTGATGCCAGTGGGGTGTTTTTCCTGGCTGTCCATGCAGCAGGGGAGCGAGGTCCCATAGAGCCGGCACCCCATGTCACATAGCACAAGTGGTGTGTGACCCAGGACCCCGTGGCCTGTGCAGAGTGTGACCCCCAGCCACTCAGAGGTTAGACAGCCCTGTTCTAGTTGAACAGGTATTTCAGTGGGTTTATAGCTGCAGCCTTTGGTCCTTAGTGTTCATGAATGTGTCTACTGCTACATTATTAGTGAAGCAGTCATTACCACATATATATATATATATATATATATATA
>NW_017729008.1:23317662-23331873 GCF_001723915.1 Gavialis gangeticus
TGGCTCCAACTACAAATGGCACACATGGCAGAGCCTGAACAGATGGAAAGTGGGTCTCAGCAGATGCAACTTTCTCATGAAACCATGGGGCCTCTATACAAATGACCAATGTGTTTGTCAGGAGAAGCAAACCATGGATCATCTCCTCAGATGCCTCATAGCACAACAATGCACCCCACAAGATCTGGCAACACCAACACCAGAAACAGTGGCCTGTGCTGAATATTGGGAACAGACCATATAGAAAGGTTAGACTGGAGACACGATGAAGAAGAACATGAAAGCATCAAGTCTCTTTGATTCCTGTTCTGTTTAATGGCATATTATAAGTCGCTGAGGTCCAGGACACTTAGGGAATACCTGTTCTCTGTGAAAATCCCTATTCCACGTGGTGTGGAGAAGACGGTTCAATGGATGATTGACTACCATTGGCATTTAATTGCTCATAAAATAACACAAAACATAATACATCTATCATGCATCTTTGTATTTAGCCCCATCCCAAATGTCTATTATTTTAAAAACTACAGGTGAATTGTGGGTGTTCTTGAAAAGAAAATAATTAATTGCAGAGATAGAATTGGAGACTTCTATAAAACCAAGCTGAGTGTGCGTGAAATCATTTAGTTATAGTCTGTCTTACCATGGAAGCAACAGAAGCCAGAATACCCTGAAGGTTACCCAAAATATTTCATAGACTCATTTTTCACCTATTCATGTCTAAGTGGCATTTACTTAGTTCTGTAATGATGTTTTTTGACAGTTACACACAGTTTGGATTCTATTTGTGTGTGTGATAGAAAAATATCACCTGGGGACACATACCCTCATTTGGTAATACCTATTTCTCTACCAGATGAATACATCTTGTCTTCCTAGTAGGAAGGTACTCAGGTACTGCAAACAAACCACTTTTCAACCATCTCTTTGATAAATGAAACAAATTGCTCTGCAATTCATCTTATCCAACCATCAACTCACCGGTGTGGCTCTTTTCTGCATCCTGTATAATTTTTCAATATCTTTTTTTAAATTGCAGACACCTTAACTACACAACAGTCCAGTATCAGTCTCATAAATGCCATATAGTGAGGTAAAACCACCTGCCTACTTCCTACTCCTATTCAGTGCTCTCTTGCTTATATATTCAAAGATCACTGGCTCTTCTACCACATCATCACACTGGGAGCTCACATTCAATTGCTTGTCTAGGACTCCTAACTCCTTTTCACAGACAATCATCCACTTTATATAGGCATGGTAGGAAGTTTTTAGTTCAGGACTAAAGAGAAGTTCAAACTCTGGAGACCTTAACCAATGTCTTAACCAAACTATTGTACAGAGCTGAACTGGTTTCAGAGATAACTTTACAGTTTAAACCCAAGCTGAAGAAAGATCAGCAGCATGTAATATAAAGGAAATAAATGGCATTGGAGAAGTAAACTCTGAGAGGAAGAGTAATTTCTCCAGGTTTGAAGATATTAACCATCTTCGAAGTGAGCTTTGTCTGGGAGACACTTGCACCTGCACAAAGCCCTGTGGAAAGCAAAGTTGTTCAGCTGACATATGGAAGTCTGTCCACTGCATAGTTACTGCCACAGTAAAAGCACCGTACTAACTGTTTGGAATAAAACACATACACCAAAGATGCCAATGTTGCAAAACAATAATAGAGTGATTGGAATATTTTTAGTTGCACAACTTTTACTCGCTTCCCTTTCTATTTATATTCAATTTAATAGTATGACAAAACAAATATCAATCCTACATCTGAGAAACTTAGCCAACATCCATTCCCAGAGCGCAGGAGTCTGCAACCTGTACAAATAGCGGTCTGCTGCTTACAAACCAGCCACTGCCACAGGCCATCCATCTGCTGTTGCCGCCCCAGCACACACTGCTCTTTTACTTTCACTTCTGCTTCTTACGGTCCCCACTTACCTTTGCCTCCAAGTGGCACAAATTTCTGTGTCAAGCTGGTGGAAAAATTTGGTGGCAAAGGAAGAAAGAAGGGAGGGCTGAGGCCTGCACAGGTGAGAGAAATGGGGTGCAGTCTAGGAAGACACTATAACAAATGGCATGCAGCAGACAGAAGGACTCTGGTGGTACCCATCTCTGCACCCCCTGCCAGCACATGCTTCCAATCCCCTCCATCCCCATAAGCTATATCTTTACCAATCCCTGCCCTAGAGCAATCCAATACAACATGCTATTAATGTCCATACTGAATAATTAATGAATTAATGAATTTCAATGACACTCATTTTCAAAAATCATTTGATTTGGTTAATGATCTACATCGCTTTCCAGAGAGTCTTCTGTTTTCTACAAGGACACACAAGCCTTCTTCCCATTTATCTATAGCTTTCTTCAGGTGGTGAGATGAAGAAAAGGTGTCTAGTGACTAATTGTACAACTCCGTCTACCAGAAATAAATTACATTGTGCACTTACTTCAAGAGTTTCACCAGGGTCTGGATCTCTTGCAAGAACTGTGTAGACAGCTGCAGAAGCCGGAATTGTTTCTGGAACTGATATAGAAATCCCTGGGCAATTGGAATAATAAATTAGACCCAGCACATTAACTTAAACAAGTGTGTCTAATGGCAATAATGGCAACAAATGACTACTTTAATTCCTGGAAAGATCTGATTTCATTCCTGTAAAAATGTACATTAAATCAAGGGTCCCAGTCTCAAAGTTCTACTAACAAAAAGCAGAAAAACACTCACTGCCTTCATCAGTATTAATAATAAAGGCTACTGAACAAAATCATATAATTTGAAAGGGAAATACAATATGAACTGGGATCATTTTTGTGAAAACATAATGAAATGTCTTTGGTGAAAACTGCTCAGCAATTAGTAGCAATGTAAAATTCAATCCACTGATTTCATTTGCAAGAGAAGTAGAAAACTATATTTAAAAGACTGAAGCACATGCTACCAATCCATTGATATTCTACCATGCCAGGAAATACTTCTCCTCAGACATACAATCCAATGTGGAGACCACCTGGAAGATGATGCCAAAGAGAGAAATACAGGACTAGGGGCTAGTATGAATATATTATGGATACCTATCACTAACCAAGATATGGAACCAGATCATAATCGATCTCTTAAAGACCCTGAACAGAACTTATACAGAATTTATACCAGTAGGAGTGATAATAGTTGATGCTGCTCAGTGGCCACAAAGCTAGACACTTGCACCTAGATTCACCTGGTTTTAGACACCTAGGTTCCCCATTAATTGTTTTGGAAGGTTAGTTTGATTTAGGCTTGCACTCCTAGGACAAGGCATCAAAGTGCCTTAGTAGAGTCACCATATAATTCAGCTAGGGTCCAATCACTGTTTCTCAATTGCCTATTTTATCCCTAATATTTAAGCCACAGGGTAGATAAAGCTCACATAACTACATCTTCACTTACATAGCTTGTACCTAATCCTACCAATTATCTCTCATTATGAATTGGGATGTTGGGGCTCCAGGATGATACCTTATCTCACTCACTCATTAGATTTTCAAGCAAACACCTTTGCACTTTCTCCCATGTTACTCCTAACCCTTGGAAGGACCTCTTCACAAACAAACATCTGCAAAGCTAGTTCATTATCTTTCTTCAAAACCTTGGCTAAATTTTCCTTGGTGTTAATGAAAACTAAACACTAGTAATTACACTGCTGATGCACTATGATAACCATCATCAAATTCACCAGTATCATCTCATTTTTTCTTTCTACTCTCCTGAGCCTCTCTCCATATCCATTTGTTGTTGTCTCATAATTAGATCATAAGTTCTATGGAGCAGGAACCGTTATTTAATTTAATATCTTTTGTATAGTACCTAGTATAGTGGCATCCTGATCCAGAACTATTATCCTGTGTGTTACTGATACATACAATGCAAAAAGTTTCTGGTTAGCAATCCATTCCATTGTTTCAGATAATTAAACTTTCTGTTGGTCTGGATAAACATTCTCTCTTTGCTTGGCTATGGACAAATGTAGGGAGTTTCATAAAGATGAAATATATCAAGTTGCAAAGGATCATTGCCAGGCCTTCTGCCCTATTTGGAAGTATGGAAACAATTCAGCACAGCAGTAAAACCCCTATACACTGTAGAAAATGTCAATGAGATCCCTACATCATCCAGTGCAAAAGGCTGGCTCTACAACTAGAAAGAAACCAGTGAACTGCAACCTTAACACTCATCATAACTAGCAAAAAGGAACTGCAGTCAGTTCATTGCCTGTAATGTCAGCTGGAAAGTGAGGGGCTTTGCAAAAAACATACTCTGCCTTCATTTTGGTTGGGGCATTTTCAACTCTACTTCAATTGTTCTCCTCCTAAACAGAGCTAAGTTACCCAGACTTTGTGTGAATGGTGAATCTTACTCAAAGAAACCATATATGCAGTCTGAGAGTACATAGCATATAGCAGGGGTGTCAAACATATAGCCCATGGTCTGGATCCAGACAATGGAGGCACTCTATCTAGCCTGCTGGGCAACCCTGGAAGTTGGACGATGGGATCAAGGAAAGTGGCTTAACACAGAATCTGGGGTCATTTGGCTCCAGCAGACATGGCCATTGGCAGCAGAAGGTGGAGTGAGGGCTGATGTAACTCCTGTTGCCCTCCAGCCACTTCGCCCATTGCTACAGTGCACCCTATCTGCTTCCAGGAGCCCCACTGATCAGTGATCCCAACAGCTCCCCATGCCAGAGCCACCACCACACTGCATACCCTGTGCTGCCACGTGCCCTGGGCCCAAGCTGCTATTGCTGCCAAATGCCCCATGCTGGAGATGGAGTTTCTGCCGCCCTGGCATACACCCCAAGTGAGAACCATCCCAGCCCTCAAGAAGCCCCATGGTCTGGATTCGGCCAAGGGCACGAGGTGATTTTGACATCCCCAGCATGCAGAAATTAATACATTTGAGAGAGCAGTTTGTGCATTATTGACTGTCACGTCATGTCACCTAGCATGACACACACATTTCCCCATTTATACCTGTGTTTATACACACTACTTTTCTTATTAGAGTATGCAGTAAACTCTGGTTAATTTTCTTGTCCAAGGAAAATGCAAATTATTCAAATGGTGGGGGTGGAGGGAGGGGACCTAGTGTGGAATCAGAACAGGGCTGAATTAAACCTTAGGGTTGAATTTGTGAAACCTAGAATTTATTGTATTGATCTCGAGATTAGCTTGCCTGTTCCAGTAGAAAAACCTGGATCACATACAGGAGGATCATCTACATTCTCTACTGCGATTATGAGTGTATAAAAGGCAGTATGAGAATTTCCATTGTCTTTGGCTTCCAGGTGTAATGGGTAGACTTTTGGCTTTTCAGGGTTGTCGAAGTCTAGTGGCTGGAGAAGAATAATGCTGCCAGTGTCTGATTTTTTTCCCCAGAAAAATAAAAGAAAATGATCAAAAAGTTTATCATATTATATTGCTACTATAAAAATCATTACTTCAATTTCTAATGAAGCTATTTGAAAACTGTAACCTATGATTTCCTTTTTTATTTTAACCGCTGGTTTGTGGTGCACTGTAAAAATTCAGTTTTAGAATGTGGTTTGCAAAGAAAACCTTTCAAATACCAAAACCAAAGAGATAATTTAAAGATAATTTAGTATAATCCAGCTGTGAATTTAAATGAAATTGAACAACAGATTTTGTGTGGAAAAAGAGAGGTTAATTAACAATGATAACATAGCAGATCCTCTTCTTGCTTGGCATGTATACAACATTGTGTGCACAGAAGTCTATGGGATCAGAGTCATAGAGCTTTCATCCCAACTGGTCTAATCTCCAGTCCAGCAAAATGTAGAAGAAATCAAGGTAATAGCTCACCTCAGACCCAAAGTGAGTCATTCCAGCCCACTACTCAAAAACTTTGCCAACCATTGTCTTAGTGTGACTCTATTCTGCCTTTTTCAAGCCCCAGAAAAATCCATTAATCAACTACCAACACACTGCCATCTTATTCTGTAAGACTGAGTCAAAAAGAAGCAGCAAGGAGGAAGACCACTCCCTTTCCCCACAAAAAAAAAATGTCAAGGATGCAAGCAGGGTGGAAAAGAATAAGACTTATTAGGCACCTAAGCCTAATTATGTGCCTAAAAGGTTGAATAGAATCTGGTTCACACTTTCTTATTTAACTTGCTGAATTGCAATCCTTACCCCTAAGTCAGGAAAACCAGGGAATCAAATATAAAAAGGAAAAGTTTTGAAGTAGATAATATATTTTTTTTTAAAGAGAAAGGGGCACTGAAACACAGAAATACCTTAGAAGAATTTCCCAACAGAAAAATGAGTCAATAAATTTCAGGTGACTCAAACAACATAAAAGATGGATGAATATTGGCTTCACAGAGTTGTAACATGGCTCTCAAATCAGGATAAGTTTGTACAGCTTCAAAAGGGTAGCCTGTATATATTAGAAGAGTAATTTCTAACATTTTTGTACGGGATTGTATTTTGGGAGTTCTGTGGAGTAGATCTTTACCTGATGTGAGCTGTGATACTTCAGATCTACCCCTTTGCAATTTATTTTGACTTCTATTTTGAGCCACAGAACACAAGCTGAACCAGTGATCTTAAAAAAATTGCATTTAAAGTTTTCACAAAACATAAGTTTTTTGGATTCTCTCCATCTCAAATACTATTTTTCAAATATGTAAGAACAGTTAATAGAATTAGTTGGTACTGGATATTCTCACTGTCAGGGAGATCGTGATTTGGTGCCTTGAATAGAGTCTAGTCAACTTCTGAACCAGCAAACAGACCAAGATTTAATAAGGAAAAGCTGTTACATTATTAATGTTGACTTCCCTGGTTCTAGCTGAGCTTGAACCTTCGTATCCTTGAAACTTATTTTTTCTTTCAGATCTTATCATGTGTGCAAGTATGCAGCTTACTGAGGTCCAAACAAAATACTGTCTGTGGAGTTGAAAATTCATAGATGATGTTGCTATTTGCATCTCTGTCTGTGGCGTTTACTCTTGTTATGATGGTGCCAACAGGTACATTTTCAGTCACATTAATTGAGTCCAGAGGGAATGGCCTAATTAAAAAATAAGAGGAATATATTTAATGATGAGAGGAAGAGCTAATATGATTCTCCCTCCAAAACGTGGAGGTTTGCAAGTAGTTTACTATGAACTTCTGTTCATTTCATTCTCTAAGAAGAGAAAGCGAATTGATTGCTCCATTGCTCCCCTCCCACTTCTGAAACCCTTGTACACCTACAAGCCCCATTAATATGAGTGGAAATCTCAAATGCACAAATATTAAAGAATCAAGTCCCTGGTGGAGTATGTCTGCTTCAAATATAAAAAACTTCTGTTCCAAATCTCATTCTGTGTACTTATTGTCATCAAGGAACCTATTTCTTAATGGAAATATTCAGAATGTACAGATAGTTTACTGTAAAACCAGCTGATAGCAAAGTCCTGCTCTTTGCATTCCTGCAAAATCTATTATCATGTTATATGGAAATTGCTACAGAGTTAGCATTAAATATCCAGTTATTGAGAGCATCAGAGTAACTTATCTGTGTAGTGCCCAGGTTCACAGGGGATTCCAAACAATCAAGACTTATTTTCTAGGACAAACTGTGTTCTGCTTTTTTTTAAAGTTTTCTAGCTATTTATATCTGTTGTGATATTTTCTGAACTCCAAAAGGCTGGGAAACTTAGATGAAATCAGGGGAAAACTACTTTTCCTTAATCTTTGAATACCTACCATACTCTTATTCCTCCTCTGTGATTTCACTGAAAACAAAAGAATTTGGCCTACAGAGCTTGGTCTGATATGGTCATAATTACAAAACTACTTATATCATGGTATGAATTTTGAGGGACTTTCATGTATTGCATGGAAACTCTCTCAGCATTTTTGGTTTATTTCTTCATTACTTTATTCATCACAGTCAGCCCTGTATATGCCACATAAAGAAATATTATAGGACCAAATGTTGTTTTGAAGCTTACAGCAAAATGTCTTTTTATCATGATAATTTGATGAGGATTCTTTAAAAAAAAGAAAATAACTTACACAAATTCAGGTCTTTCGTCATTTAGATCGTGAATGATGACAGTCAGTGTTCCCTGACAGAAATGCCCTGTTGTGTCTGCTGCTCTCATTACAAGGTGAAAGCTCTAGAAGAGAAGTTGGAAGAAAAAAACAAAACCCTTCTATAACTGGAAAGAAGATTTTACAGATTAATAATGGAACTGAGATCTGTTCATGTCTAGGTAATAAATAAAAGCATTATTCCTAATGGTAGTGTCCAAACATAAGGAGCGTGTTAAATGGGCCCTATTCGATTTGGATTCGGATTCAGCCCAAATCGGGGACAGTAATTCGATTCGTTGATTCAGATCACAGTCCCCGATTTGATTCAGCTGAATGCAAATCTGAAGACTTGATGCTGATTCGAAGAACCAGTGATTTAGCCAGAGACACAACTTTAAATGTTTTTCTACATACCTCAAGGTACCAGGTGCGGTTCGTGAACACTGCAACCCTGGGGCAGGTCGAACGTCCCACAGGAGCATGGGTTCTGATTCAGTTCAGAGAGATTAAAGGAGAGCCAAGGCCAGAAGCTCCTTGCTGCCAGGGCAGGGGGACACTGTCCCTGCCCAGACTGCAGGCAGCTGCCCGGGGCAAAAAGCAATGTCCCGAACCTGGCCAGGAGACAGCTGTCTTCTGGCCCAGTGCTCCCTGCCAGCCCTGGGCTAGCACCCAGGGGGAGACTAAAGCTCCCCTTGGTGTTGGCAGGGGCCCACTACAGGGCCCCAGGAAGTTAAGCAGTTAGCAACAAATCTGGTCCCACTTCCCTCCATGTGTAGACGCCTGCCCGGGAGCATTTACTCACATGCAAACTGCTCCCAGATCTAACGCATGTATGGACACACCCACTGTGAAGTATCACAGCAGTATTCTAAAACGAAATATTTTGGTGTTCAACTTGTTCAGATAAAAAAAAAAAAATCAAATGTTTGTACAAAAGACACCCACTTTCTAATTGTCTTTCATTAGTGTTTCCTGACCATCTGCTGGTTATCCCCATTCCCAAAATCACACTGAAAATGTTCATAGAAAAGACAAGAATTTAACAGTGTTGAAGACCACAAAACTTTCTTTTGGTTTCTTATGTAGGAAACAAAACAATTGTCTCTCTGATAAATATGTTTTGTAGCTTTACAGTAGCTTTTACCAAATGGCTGGGAAAGCCAAATAAAACATTATATTAGTAGCAGTGACTATTTACAACTTTCAGTAAAGTGATGAGGATACTTTACTAGTTTTCAGGATTGGAACCTATATGAGAGCTGCTTTTTGCTGAACAGACACATGAGTTACAAGAAAAAGAAAAGAAAAGAAAAGACATTTTGTCACTAGAAATGGCAATGCTAAAGAAGGGTGGGGTGATCTAGTTTAAATTGGATTTAAAATGAAAAACTCACAACAAATAAGAGCTGGAAGAAATGTGATTCATAGAAGGAAAAATACAATATTTACTAATCAAAAAGCAATATTGTTATAAGAATTTTGTGAAAAGGGAAAAAGAAAGGGTTAAGTGAAAAGTGGGGAGACAAGAGGAAAACCTAAGAAGGACAGTTCATTTAGCAGTATTAAACAGAAGGGTGAATTTTTTAATATTATTTGTGCAGAGGTAGATAACACAATTGCGGGAGGTGGAAGCGGGAAAATGTTAGGTTAAAAAGGTAAAAGTAGATGTCTGATTTCTTCTGAATGGGAAGACGCAAAGTTGCAGGAAAATGTGATAAAATGTTTCCTATATGTAAAATAATACACTTCTATGGCCACTTCTCTGGTAGAAAAAAACAATCAGATGCAACCCCTATTACAGTCAAAGGGATTTGCACAGGTTCAGAGCAGAGCTGAATTTTCTCCTGTATCGTCAAGATGGAAATGGGGCATAATACAAGCCCTTTGCCTGCTCCAGCTGCAAAATTAGGTTTTGAAGCTGACCCAGGCAGGCAACTGAGGATTCCCTCATCACAGAGGAATCTCCAGATGATTCAGTATCACATAGCAGGCTTTCCGTATTCAGAACGAGAGGTATATTCAACTTTGAACTGAGGGATGATTTGAAGAAGAGGGTATCAAGAAGCTGATGCCTGCCAGCAGTCCCTGCTGTTATTATGTCCTTTTGGAAGGTACTATCCATCAGGGTATGGGAATAAGCGGCTTTACCCCTCATTTAATCTCAACCCCCAAAGTCCTCTGCTGAACAGATCAACAGGAGCTGAAAAGTGGTCCCTGAATAAGGAAAACAAAATCCAGACATTGGCAGTTCCATTACGTGATATCCCGCATCAAAATCCAGGGGTTCTTCTGAGTTTCTGCTAACAATACCAGTTGCTGAATCCACCATGAAAAAGTTCCCACCTTCAGCAGGCATGGATGACTGTGTTTCCATAGAGTACTACAAACCAAGCAGATAATACAGACATTGTTTTCATGACAGTGGTACAGAAATATAAAGCTGCTATTAATCACTTAAGTAAGTACTGGAGCGGCTGTATCTGATTTCAGGAATGTTTCAGTTGATGAATTGTCTCGTATTGTTCCCGAAAACAATTCAGCCTTATTCATTTTCATTACCACTATATCCGTGGTAACTGGAAATACTCCCAACTGCTACTAGGGTCTTTTGAAAAAACAAAGATTGTGGTAGAAATAATCTATTGGGACAGAAGCAAGAGTGCCAAAAAAACCAAACATAATTATTAACCTCCTGTGATGATTTTTAGTAGAAATTGGGTTCAAGTGTTATTTCTTTCTATTGTGAGAAAGAAGCAGCTAAAACAAGTATCTTGGGGAAATAAATCACCAACATTTTCAATCCTTTGCACACTACAGTGGGTGCATCCACATGTTCCCCCCATGGTGCAGTTGTTACTGTGCTGTCATTTAGTATTTGCTTTAGGAAGTACTAAATGATGACACAGTAACAGCCATTAATGCACTGTCCCAGCGGCACATGGTTATTTTTAGCAGCTACATCACTGTAGTGACACCCTATAGTGACTAGCAAGGTAATTCGTTCCTACAGTGACATAGTGTCAGCATCACAATTTGTACCTGCTGACGTTAGGTCACCATAGCGACCGGCTACGTCATCATAGCGCATCACTACGGTGGTGTAGCATCACATGTAGACATGCCTGGTGTCACCTACACACCCACCTCACCAGGTCCCTGAACATTCATGAGAATTTGAGCTATAGTTGATACACTAGCAAAAGCTAGCTTTTTAATACAATATCAATGTGTGTGAGAAAGAGAGAGAAAGTGAGCATGTATGTATTTACTTCATTTTTTCTAGAAATACCCATTTACTCTCTCCTGCCACCATGCTCCATGAACAAAATATCTCCCTAATAGTTTACTCACAGCTATTAATTTTGATTCCTTTTGAAGTGCATCATTAGTAAAGGAAAACAAATAGCTTATCTACCGTCAGTCTTTCACCATTCACAATATCCTCATCTGTGGCCATCACTCTATAGATGGACTGAAATATAGGGTAATTCTCATCAATGGCTGTAAAAGCTATGAAGCAAAAGTAAAGATAATTTTTAAAGAATAGTCACAGGAAACCACAGTAACATAGAATCAGTGCAGTCAATAATAAGAGCTAAATGCTATGCTTAGATATCTACTAGAATTTAGATCAGTAAAAGTTTTAATTTCAAGTCAGTTCAGTCCTGATCTTTATAGCTTCCTGTGTACATTAAAAATATAGCAGGGCCCTCATTCTCTTTCGACTCAACTGCAATCAAAATCTGTGAATTAGGTTCTTTCCTGGACTAAATCATGCCAATTTTACTGAGGTAGCAAATCTAGCAGATTTGTTTTTTTCCCACGGTCGAATGTATGGGATCCTCAATGTCCCAACCCTTGGGCAGCTGGTCTTTTTTTTTTCTTAAATAAACTAATGGATTCACCAAACATATTTGTCTGAGTAAAATGTGAGTGTTACACATTAAATTAACAACTTTTAAAAGAACGAAATTATTTAATGCTTGTATGAAATTAGTTGTTGGCTTCAAATTCTGTTCTCAGTGAACAAAGATATCCATTAGCAAAATTAGCTCCATTTTATTAGAAACCTATATATGACACACTCACAAGAGAAACTGAGAGTTGAAAAAGCATGAGTGCAAACCAGGATTAGATTTGAGGTGCCCCAGAAAAGTAGCATTGGAGAGTATTGTGGTGTTCATTCTGGTGTATTTAAAGAAAATAAGAGGAAAAACTCAAATCACCAAGTTCACCTTGCTCCATAAGTATGGTACATAGTTAGTAAAAAAAGATTCCCAGCTGAGCTAAAAGTCCTATAGGGTGTTCCAAGCTCTGGCAATTTTATTTCTTCTCTACATGCATTACAACATAGGACAAAAAATGACAAAGAAGGAGGTCCTTTTCTTGCTGGGTAATCAGTGTCCTTCATATTTAATGAGCTACTGATAAAAAAGACAATATTTCTCACCTTTTCCTTCAACAAACTGAGGGTCAGTGCACACAGTCTCTTCAGGAATATCCATAATATTGATTACAAGATGCTTTCTTTCCTTATGCACAAACAACTTTGATTCAATTATCAGCTCATATGTTTTGGGGTCAGTTTCAAAATTAAAAACTTTGTTGTTTCTGATGACCCCAGAACCTAAAAAGGGGGAAATGCAGATAAGATTTAGATTGTTGATATCCTCTTCTTGAAAACTGAAACTTTGCTCTCTTCTAATAAATAACACAACATTTCACAAGCATCTCAAATAATTGGGGTGCTTATAAAAATTCACCATACCCAGTCTCTGATCATGCAGCTTACTTTAAGCTGCATCATTGCCAGGAGCCACATGGGGAGCCCAATGTAAGTAACTTGGGGTGTAGGAGGAGGGGTGGGCTGGGTCACTGGGTGGGAACTAGTGGTTCTCCAGGGGGGACAGTTGGCAAGTCGAGGGATGTTGGTGGGTCTGGGGGTGAACTGTCAGGGAGCTAATAAATAGCCCAATCAGGGTCCTGGAGTTGGTATGAAGAACACATCCCCAGGGATGGGGCAAGCAGCTGGGCTTTCTCAGACCCAGAGTTGTGCTCCAAATGTATGCAGACATTCGCTGAATCCGTTTAACTCATTCCCAATCTAAGTTCAACTGCTCAAGTGAACTAACTTAGATTTGGTCCACCATTTTTGGCCCAGTTTAAACCCTGAAACATCTACAGGGATGGGAAAATAGTATGTTGATCTAAATGTAATGACTGAAAGTACCTTTGGATGGGTTACATTGTAAAACCATCCTTTCAAAACAGACTTAGTTATACTTAAAGGTATGTAACAAACCTAAGTGAACTGAGGTATTGGAAAGGCACAAATGGAAGTACCTAATTTTTCACTGTCTTAATGGCTGTTGAACATTAATGCTTAGTGCTTTTGAGCAGTTAGTGTGTTGCAGGTTTGTATGATGTAAGGTAAGTACAGCCCACGCCGCTCTGCTACTGTCTTCTCCCAGCCTGTCTGTGCTTCCATGTTTCTAGATGTTGGAAGTGGAAGGAAGTTCTAGGACCAGTAGCACCTCTGCAGACTGCCTGGCCAGCTCCACCAGACCCGTTGCCATACTCATGTCCTTCTGCCTCTGCCCAAAGCAGGGCTCTCTCTTTCTTGCAGTTGTTCCTGAAGGTTTCCGAGGACTTACGGGGGCTCCAGATAAGCCCCTGCCTTGATACACCACTTTTTTCTCTCTGGCCATGCCTGCCTTGGCCTGCTAGTAAAGACCTTAGCTTCTGGGCTTTGGACCCAGCCTCAGTGGTTGCATCACACTTTTTTAGAGTTCTGTCTCTATGTGCTAGGGTTCCCTGTATGGCTTGGTGTCGTCTTTTATCTCCTATGACAAAACAATGGGGGAGGAACACCCAGGCCCCCTAACCACAGCTTCCTCCACCCCTGTAGCTGTAACCCAGTCCTCTAGTTCACAAGTTCAAATCAAAGCAATAAATGAAAAGGTACAAGCTGACCTCCCCACAAAAGCAATAAGAAGTCTCCACCTTTCTCAAAGCAGGCCACAGGCCTTGCCTGCCTAGGAGGCTTTCTCTCCCAGTTCCTCTAAGTAGCTTACATGCCTGTCTGCCTCTGCAGCACCCCCACACCCACTCCTCTCCCTC
>NW_017729008.1:23336873-23340906 GCF_001723915.1 Gavialis gangeticus
TTCACAAGTTCAAATCAAAGCAATAAATGAAAAGGTACAAGCTGACCTCCCCACAAAAGCAATAAGAAGTCTCCACCTTTCTCAAAGCAGGCCACAGGCCTTGCCTGCCTAGGAGGCTTTCTCTCCCAGTTCCTCTAAGTAGCTTACATGCCTGTCTGCCTCTGCAGCACCCCCACACCCACTCCTCTCCCTCTGCCACCCCCCTCCCCCAGCCCCTTGTTATATCTTTGGCTGGGTTTAAATCCCCTGACCCAGCCTATTTCCATTTACCTGACAAGGCCTGCTGCACCCCACAGCCAGGTGCAGCTGGTTGCTCCCTAATCCACCGCCTTTATCAATGCCAGGCTCATCCCACTTCTGCCTTTAACTGTCTGCCTTCTCTGGCCTAACTACTAGTAGGGCTAGGGGTTCCCTGTTACACACAGTAATGGCGTATTGTAGGCCATGATTAGCTAGAGTAGGACTGGTTAACTGGAGCCCCACATGGGGTCCACAAGAGGTAGAGTTATGGTCCGTGCTGCTTGCCAGCACAGCTGCCAGAGTTGTCATGCTGGCACAGCTCTGAAACTCAGGGAAGGAATGGCACCACCACAGGCCCCCACATCCCATCCCCAACACCTTTGTCTGCTGCCAAATTCAGGGTCTTTAGTTGCAGCTGGAAACTCAAGTAGGTGGGAGTGAGAAAGGGGGAGGGAGCAAGTGGCATTCACAGACTGGCTGACAACCTGCTGCCTAGCCACAGGGGTGAGTCATCTGGTCCATAGGAAGGCCCATAGTGTGGACCCAGCCCATGGAACTAAGTAAGTTGGAAAGCCCTGAGCTAGAGCAATCCCAGTCTATTTGTTACAGATTTTTCATCAAGGTAAATCAATATGAGAACTGTAAAAAAATAGTCTACTCCAGTGGTGGCCAACCTTTTGGCCCCATGGACCAGATGACTGATGTGGGGCTGCTCTGTGGGCCACATTCAGTCCAAAGGCCCAATCTGGCAGATGCCCCCAGCACCGTGCATAGACTAAGTCCTGGCCCCATGCATCAGTTGGCCTTCACACCACATGTTGCATTGGGCCCCACAACCCTGGTCCTGCATGCCAGATATATCTCAGACACGGGTGTCAGATCAGACACTGCAATAGATCATGCCTGCAATTCCAGCCCAACACACAGGTCATCTCACCCGACCCTCTGACCCTCAGGGCTTTGATTTTTGCTGGCAGGGGAGCAGCAATAGCATTAATTGCCAACACTGCCCTACCTCCACATTTCTGCATCTGTGGAGAGCCCCATGAACCAAATGAGATGGCTCTGGGGGCCAGATCAGGCTTGCAAGTTGGAGGTTGAATGCTACTGGTCTACACTAAGAATAATGTTTTCTATGCTCCTGTAGAGTTAAGCACTGATGTTTTATGGGGATAAAACATCGAATGTTTGCAGTTTGGTGCAAATGTTGGTCATGAAATGGAGATGCTGCTCACCTGTCTTATGACCTTTTGTATCAGCTTATGAGGGATAGGGTTTTATACAGCAGGCTAGCAACCTTATCTTGTTGTGCTGAAATCATGTTTTAGAAATGTGGAAAGCATCTTGGAAGCCAAATACCTTAAAAGCAATGCAAATACACAAGGTGATATTGTGCAATGAAGTTACCGATCAGGAATGACCTTAAACAGTTGAAGGGAAACCAAATCCAGCTCACCTGAGTCAATACTAAATTCTTCTGAGTTCCCAACAATACTGTAAGAATTTCTTCTGCCAACAACAACAGGATCATAAGCTCGGCTTAATTCTGTACCAGCAGGAACAGTTTCATTCAGATTCACTGGGTTAATGGTAAATAAGAGATCAGCGAACACTTTAGAAATCACTAGAAAATAAAGAGAAAGGAACAGGATTAAGAACCTTCCCAAAGGGTAGAGCAATATTATGGTGGCAGCGCTGTGCTGAATAATAGGTAGTCAAAGCAATATAAAAATAGAACAATTCAGTTGATTTTAAGTGCTGCTGAGTAATACAAATTCTATATGTCTATAAGGAAACACCTATTTTATGGCATATTATTGCTTATTCGTTATTTCTATTACAGTATTCAATATATCACTAATTAACAAAAATAATGGTCTATATGGTCAATAATGGCCTTCACTAAAAGAAAAATAAAAGCATAATCTGGGCCCTGAAAAAGTAAAATACTAGACATCCCCATGACTTTTTCCCTGGTAAATCAACTGGGGTCCTAACAAACATATACCTTGGTTTAGTTTTCAGTTGCCAGGGAACTCCTGATAATTTCATACAGACCTTGAGTCAAGTTACAGTGTCTAATGTCCTCTTTTCTTCTTTCGCTCCAGCTCCCTGGCAGTTCTTTTCCATTGGAGACCCATGCAAGCAGGTTACTTTCTACTGCCACCTTCATCGTTTAGATGAGAATATGAAAGCTTGAAAAAGATAGTGCTACATTCAGACCTGGTCTAACTAGCTGCATTTCCATTGAACCAATGAAGTGCCACCTGGTTAAGATCCATTATCAGCTTGAAATCATGAATTCATTACTAAGATTAGTGACATTTTCAGACATAACTCTGTTGATTCAAAGAAGGTACAACTGCATACTCCAGCTCAGCATCTGGTCTGATGTACCAATCATTGCTGGCTTTTTTTTATTTTGTTTTGTTTTCAGTCCAATTGAAAAGTAATTCCAGTTGGTGAGCTATCCATGTACACCATGCTGTAAGTCAACTTACCTGTGCACATTAAAAATGTACCAAATGTATGCATGTCAAAAGCCATGGCCAAAATTCACCCAGTATCCAGTACTTGTAACAACAGTGCAATAACTTGTTCTGGTGCCTTACTTATATGTAGACCATTAGAAACTGGATATAGATTAAGCAAACAATGCAGTAAACTCCTGGAAATTACAAAAGCCAGATATAGACTGCTGAGGGACTGTGAATACTTAGTTCATGTTACAGTGGAGACAGGTTTGTTTGTTTGTCTGACATAGTTGCAGACACTTAACAGCCTGATCCAAAGTTCACAGGAGATCCCACTGATTTGATGGACTTTGGACCAGACAGGGACTTTAAATACAGTGTAATTTAAGATTCCAGTACAGAAAAAAAAATGTTTTTTCTTCTAGCTTTTTACACCCAAGTACATATTCCCCATACCTACATATATATGCATGCATTTGTACATGGCACCAGATTCTGCATCTCTCATTCCCGTAGACTAAGACCATAGGAAAGATGGGCTGGAAGGGACCTCATAAGGCCATCTAGTCCAGCTCCCTTCTGAAAGTTGGATTGTCTCTAAATAAATTATCCTACCCAAATGCCTGTCCAAGACGCTTTTGAAAATTTCCAAGGATAGAGATTCCACAACGTCTCTAGGTAGTCTGTGCCAATGCTTGACTTCCCTCATAGTCAGAAAATTCCTCCTAATTTCCAAACTAAATATAAATTTTCCTTGCTGCAGCTTCAGGCCATTGGTATCCCCTAGTCCTGTACCCTACAGCCCATCACCACCATCCTTATAACCACCCTTCAGACCTTGGAAGTAACACGGAAACAGTTGAGATTACAGGGAGAGTATTATCCTATCTGAAGAGAAAGCCTTAGTATCTATCCGAGAAGTCGAAATTTTCCCTCTAGGACTTGTGGAAAAGCTAGCTATGCACAGACTCATATGAGGATACTGGAGTCCTACATGTTTATATATACAATACGATGTACAAAACCTTACATTTAAGGAACATTTGAGCTACTAAGTCAAGCACTAAGTAACTAGGAAATGCCCGAATTCAAGCTGTCCTTTAAAGCCAGATAAAAGCATAATCCAGACCCTGGTTAGTTGTGCATTTCCAGGAATATAATGTGTAGACACTGAATATCTCCTTCCAATACAGCTCACTAATGCTGATACAACTCACAGTTGCCTAGAACAGCTGAAAAATCTTATTGACTGCATTAACAGGATGGGGAAGGACTGAGGGGTGTCACAGCCCCAGAGCTGGCGAGCCAAGCTCATGGTC
>NW_017729008.1:23340917-23344679 GCF_001723915.1 Gavialis gangeticus
TCTGCATTGGCAGCATTCAATCAAAATTTTCCTTGACAAGGGGGAGCAGCTACTTTATTCCTTTATATAATTTATTTGCAATTTTCAAAAGATGAGGAACATCATAGCTGGGGTGGAGATGTGGTGGGATGGGGGGGCTGAGTCATGCAGTGAATCACTCTGCTCTCTTCTCCAAACACATTTCAGAATTTGCTTGAATGACTAAAGATCTTTAGAACTGATAACTTAAGTATCCCCTGGGATACTGTTAGATCTTGTTTGTGCATTTGTATCCAAGACAAGTAATAAGCTTAAGTTTCATTGAACTCACAGAATTCTATCCTAACGAGACATTGATCTTTCAAGGTTGTATGTTAAATAAATGAGTTTGAAAAAAGAGAAACGAATGGATTTAATGGTGTCAAATTAAGTTTTGCAAAAAAGGGAGGAGAAATGCCATGAAAAAAACTTGAAGAAAAATTTCAGCCTAAATTTCACTGTCAAATATGAGTTAGATGCCTAGGAAATAAAGACCTCTAGAGAAGGATTTAGACACCTAAAATAAGTTTTAGGGTGGATTTTAAGTGTCTAATAATGTAAGTGTCATTTTAAGTGTCTAATATTCAATTATATTATGATAATGAAGGGTTTAGGCCCACATAATGAAGGATTTAGGCATGAATAAGGAAGGATTTAGGCACCTAAAATAAGTTTAAGTAGATTTTAAGTGTTTAATAACTTAAGTGTCATTTCTATCTAGGAGAACTTTTACAATCTTTTCGCCAAGGCTTGATGAAAGGTGTTTGTGCCCAAAAGCTTGCAATTAAAGACTTTTTTTTGCAAAAATCTTGTTGGTCTAATAAAAGATATCACCTCTACTATGAGTCCTAAGTGTCTAATAATGCACCTGTGATCCAACAAATGCCTGCTCCGCTGTTACCTAATCCTGGAGGTGCCTAAAACTCATGAGGAACCTATCTGTTTGACCAGAAAGCTTTGTGGGCTTTTGCAGCTCTGTTTCTGAATTGCCCAGGACAGCACCAACCTGAGCATCTACTAACACCCACTGAGACAGAGACATTAAGAGCAGCACCCATGTTCCTGAGGAGCTCAGTCACGTAGATATGGTCAAAGAGCTCCTAAGCTACAGCTGCAGAACTGGGGTCCCCAAAAATGCTACTGTAATTTCCTTATCTTGAAAATGCGGTTGGAAAAGGAGAAGGAATCAGTCATCTACATAACAGCTTAGTAGTTAGAGCATTTGTCCAGGAAATGGAAGATCTGAGTTCATTTTCCTCTCCAAGGAGGTTTAGTCATAGACTTTGTCCTTCCAGGAGAGTACCATAACCACAAGGTTATAGATTAACAGGGGTGCTTTCCACTGCTCTTGTTGAACCTGTCACGATACAGAAACTAGTGAAAAAAATACCCCTCATCTACATTAGGAAATTTTATTTAATGTGATTGAGACAATGACTTTGCCGCCAATTCACTCAAGGATAAGTCATGCTCCATTCTGGTCAGAATTAAGGAAGAGAGTCCCTCCTCCAAGGAAAGCATGCTAATTAATACTACTACTATCTACTACGCAGGCATGTATATTTGTAACAACTCATCTTGTTTCCTTTAGCCCCCTTGGTTAAATAAATAAATGGACTGGGATAATTGATACATTTTTGGTTCACACTTTGTCCTCAGACAAAAGGAAATAACTCACTGTTTGAAGCCAAAGCTTCCTGACTGCTCAGAAGCTATGATAAAATAAAAAGCCACTGTATCCATTATATCCTGATGAGAGGTATATTATACACAAGGACACACACACAGCTCTTCTATTATGAAGTACACACAAATCTAACATCTGCCTTGGATTATAGTGAAGATGTTTTTTGAAAACTATTAAGTCATCAAGCCGTCTCCTTGGAAGGCTAGAAGATAGAGATCAGAGAATAGATTGATGCAACACTTCTTCTTAGCCAAATGAATATAGTGCTGTGCTCCTTGACTCATTGTGTATAAATATATATAACTGTTGTTTATAGATTGTGTATACCAAGCAAGGCTGAACTTTAACCAGAGTTGTCATGCTGTATATGTGTGCGGCTTGAGTGGGTTTAAAAAAACCCCCATCAATGACGACATGTCGGGTGGCTTGTATAGAATGACTGGCTATAAGGAAAGCAGCAGAAATACTAAGTTAAATACAAATTATATGGAAGGCTTATGGAGATCAGAGACAAAGGTGCAACAACACAAAGGCGCAGAATGAGCTCTTAGTGAGAACTTAACAAATCTTTCAAGTATATAAAGGTTACATGCTTTGCAGCTAAATTCTGCTAGTGACTGCTTGGAATGAAAAAGGACCCTGCCGTGTGAATTTATTCCATAGTTGCCCATTACAGAGTTTCTTACATCCTTAAAGAAATACACAGCTATTTCAGAACAACAGAGAAACAACCTCCTGCTCTCTTCTCTCCAGGAGATCACTAGAACACAGAGCTACGTAGATCTCCGTGTGCCTCTCAGGGATGAGACTGGATGTTTTCCAGTACAGAAAGATGCTCATTGATACCCCCACGACCTGGGCAGATTTGAGTAGATCTGCAGATGCTGGGGATAGAGTCCCCTGCTGCTTCCACAGCAGATATTCTGATTGTGAAGAATCTTAGATTAAGTACTCTGTGGTAAGGACTGGCTATGGGTAATACACTCTAAAACTGCCTAAGGAACATACAAACCCAATATGCAGCTCAGGTAGCAACTAGGCACCAATGCCCAAGAGAGGAATTCTCAGAAATCACATCTAATGCCCTTAGGGCAGGGGTCAGCAACCCCCGGCATATTTGCCAAGCACGGCACACTAGGCCATTTTGCTCAGCATGCCACTGCCAGCCTGGGCTCTAGGCAGCTGCTGCCAGCCATGAAGCCAGGCTGCTCCCAACAGGTGGCTGGGCAGCTGCAAGCCCTGCCTAGGCCAGTTGCAGCCAGGAGGCTGCAAACATCTGCTCCGGGCTCCGGCATTAGCTCCATACCAGCGGGTGCATGTGTACCTCGGAGCAGATGGTGAGTGAGGGGCCTGAGGCATCACAACCCTGGCCTCTCCCCCGCTCCTGGCACAGAGCTGATGACTGGGCTCTGGAGCCTGGCACAGTTGTTTGCAGCCAGCCTGGGCTCTGGGCAGCTGCAGCAGGCTCCACAGCCCTGGCATCAGATCCATGCTGGCGGCAACTGCACGTGCACCTCAGAGCGGACAGCAGGATGGCTGTGCTGCCTCAGGGACTATCCCCACCATCCGCTCAGAGGTACATGTGCACCAGCTGGTGCCAGAGCCTGGAGCAGCTGTTTGTAGCCTCCCAACTGCAGCCAGCCCAGACTCTGGTAGCTGCTGCCAACCACGGAGCCCAGGCTGCTTGCAGCAGGGCTTGCAGCTGAGCCTGCCTGATACCCACCCACCCCGAGCCCAGCCCCGGCCCAGCCCCCCACCAGGATGAGGCTGAGGCTGGGGCTGCCCCTTGCCAGAAGTGCCACACCTTTTGTGGGCTTAGCTGTGCAGGGTGGGAGGGTGGTTGGGCTGATGGGCAGGCTCCAGGCTGGGGCCTTGGCCAGCTGCAATGAAGCCTGGGGGCTGGCTCTCTGGAGAAGCACAGGGGCTCTGGCAGGACCAGGGCATTGTTGGGTTAGACTTTGTCCAGTGGCCCAGGAGCCCGGCTCCATGCGCCCATGCATCTGGTTCTGTGTGTTTGTCTCTCTCTGTCTGGTTCTGTGTGTCTGTGTGCATACACA
>NW_017729008.1:23349679-23353488 GCF_001723915.1 Gavialis gangeticus
CTGCCAGCCTGGGCTCTAGGCAGCTGCTGCCAGCCATGAAGCCAGGCTGCTCCCAACAGGTGGCTGGGCAGCTGCAAGCCCTGCCTAGGCCAGTTGCAGCCAGGAGGCTGCAAACATCTGCTCCGGGCTCCGGCATTAGCTCCATACCAGCGGGTGCATGTGTACCTCGGAGCAGATGGTGAGTGAGGGGCCTGAGGCATCACAACCCTGGCCTCTCCCCCGCTCCTGGCACAGAGCTGATGACTGGGCTCTGGAGCCTGGCACAGTTGTTTGCAGCCAGCCTGGGCTCTGGGCAGCTGCAGCAGGCTCCACAGCCCTGGCATCAGATCCATGCTGGCGGCAACTGCACGTGCACCTCAGAGCGGACAGCAGGATGGCTGTGCTGCCTCAGGGACTATCCCCACCATCCGCTCAGAGGTACATGTGCACCAGCTGGTGCCAGAGCCTGGAGCAGCTGTTTGTAGCCTCCCAACTGCAGCCAGCCCAGACTCTGGTAGCTGCTGCCAACCACGGAGCCCAGGCTGCTTGCAGCAGGGCTTGCAGCTGAGCCTGCCTGATACCCACCCACCCCGAGCCCAGCCCCGGCCCAGCCCCCCACCAGGATGAGGCTGAGGCTGGGGCTGCCCCTTGCCAGAAGTGCCACACCTTTTGTGGGCTTAGCTGTGCAGGGTGGGAGGGTGGTTGGGCTGATGGGCAGGCTCCAGGCTGGGGCCTTGGCCAGCTGCAATGAAGCCTGGGGGCTGGCTCTCTGGAGAAGCACAGGGGCTCTGGCAGGACCAGGGCATTGTTGGGTTAGACTTTGTCCAGTGGCCCAGGAGCCCGGCTCCATGCGCCCATGCATCTGGTTCTGTGTGTTTGTCTCTCTCTGTCTGGTTCTGTGTGTCTGTGTGCATACACACGTCTGGTTCAGGGTGTTTGTGTGCACGTGTCTGTTCTGGGTGTGTTCTGGTTCTCTGTGTTTGTGCACATGGTTCTCTGTGTGTGTGTGTGTGTGTGTCTGGTTTTCTCTCTGCTCTCCTTTTTCTTTCTCTCCTCTTTCTCTTATTTGTCTCTTGTTTCTTTCTCTCTCTCATTGCAACATGCTCAACAAAAAAGGAATACACAACAACAAAGGCAACATTTATGATTATTAAATATACTAATATGCAGTGCATCCTGCCATGCCCCCCTCCCCATTTTGTTTTCCTGGCATGCTGGCACTCTGGCACCTTCCAAGGTAGACATTGTGGGTTTTTCAGCACTCCGGCCAAAAAACATTGCCTACCCCTGCCTTAGAGACTCAAAAGGAAAACTACTTAGATGTCCAAAGTTTAGCTGTAACCATGGCCTAGGGTGCCATCATCTTGGCCAAAGGTCATTCTAGATTTTTAAACTATGTGTCCCCAAGGGTCCTAATTCAATATTTTGGATTCAACTGGAGGGGTAAAAAGTGTTCCCATCTCATCCAAGCCTCAAGCCTCATGGTGGGAGTTGGGAGATGCTTATTTGTGCGCTCCACCTGAGAACTCCCACTTCCTGTGAGACTGCTTTAACCCTTCAGTTTTCTATCAAAAGTGAGGCACTATTACCTTGAGCTGTGTTTTAAAAGAAGTGTGAGTCAGTGACCTGTACACAAAGGAATGACTTGGGTTCAGCTGTGGATTACAGCTTCTGAAACCCAGTCTTACATAACCACCTAACTCAAAGCTGCATGTAGATTCATCAGAGGAGGAGAGGGGCCAGATTTCAGACATAATCCTCTCTTTCACAATTTGCATTGGCAGTGTTGTCACTGTCCGGCATGCTGGCTTCTGAGAGTTACAGTCCTAAGTGACTAATTCTCCCTGTTTAAAGTACAAGGAACTTACGCACCTAACTCGGGTTTGTGACTTCCACTCCCTTGCACCAGGCACCTTTCTTGTGAATGTCACCCTAGATAACTTAACTTAATTCCCCTTGTCAAAGTGACTGAAGAACTTAGAACCCAAATTACCTTTGAAAGTTAATAGTACTTAGACTACTAAGCATCAAATTTGTGCCGCGGCTTTTTCCCATCAGCGCACATCCCTGCGCATGGGGTTAATGTGGGGAAAAATGCTCTGGGTGAGATACAGGAGGCTAGGGCCAGCACCTGGGCTGGCCCCAGCAGCCTTAGCTGGGGTCCTGGGGGCCTCCCAGAGCTCCAGCAATGGCGATCTGGACGTCTGGAGCCTGACTGGGCAAATTCCAGTTTCAGGCAGCACACACTGCCGCCATATACACCGCCCTGCTTTTTTCTGGCAGGGTTTTTTTAAATCTGGAATCTCCTGCTGCGAAAAAACCCTCTGCACTCTAAAAATCAGCAGTTTGGCAAATGCCTGCATGTGTGGTGCATGTGGTTTGCAGCACCACAAATGGGTCTGCAGTGCTGCAAAATGCACATGTGCACTCATCTGGATATGTCCTCAGTGGTTGTACATCACTTTGATGCTTTTGAAAATGTTACATTTGGTTTTATTTTGCTGTTCAGTGTCTATTACAATGCAGCTTGGATCTTTAATTCTGATCCTTTCCTCTATCATAATATAAAAGATTTAAGAGGAATAAGTGGTAGATGGGAAATAAGAGGGAGTCTGAAACTCAGTATGGTGAAATTTGTAGAATTTCTTCTCTGCTTTACAGGTGTGGTTCATGTAGGAGACAAAACAGCTTATTTTTGTGTTTCATTCAAACATCCTAAATTTAGTAGTCTCCTACATAAGGCCTTCAAAACCAGTTCATAATGAAACATGGCATGCTATGTCGAATGGAAACTGGAACATGTTTATATTTTGGCCCACACTACTGAACTTAAGTAGGTGAAATCATTCTTTTTGAATTAGAAAGCAAAAAAGTAATGAATTCCTGATGTTAGATGCCTTTTTCTCCTTAATAAAAAACAACAGATTGTTATTAAGCAGCCATAACTTATGGCCACATAATATTTGGCAAAGAAAAAAGGAGTTTCCTGCCTCCCAAAAGGCCAAACACTGTTCACATTACCAGTTCAAATAATGCCACTGAGTCAAATGTTTTATTTGCATAAAGCAGATGAGCAGCATTTGACCTCATTAGTTTTATCCTGTAACAGGTATATAGAAAGAATGAGTAATCTCTTGAGAAATGTTACTTTGAAGTCATAGAAGAAAAAAAGTCCCTTATGAGTTTCCTTTTTTTGCAATAAAAGTAACTTTAAGATGGGTTGCCCATGATCTGGGTTATGGCACTAAGCATTGCTCTCAGCTGTAGTGGTAATTTCATCTCACCTCCAAGTTTCATAGTTTCATAATTGGTAGGTTCAGAAGGGATCTGAGCAGATCATCAAGTCCAACCCCCTGCCATGGGCAGAAAAGGATGCTGGGGTCAAAAAACCCAGGTGGCTGTCTAGCCTCCTTTTGAAGTCCCCCAGGGTAGGAGTGAGCACCACTTCTCTTGGAAGTTGGTTCCAGCTCCTAGCAGCCCTGTGAAGTAGTGCCTCCTGATGTCTAGCCTGAATCTACTCTCAGTCAACTTATGGCCGTTATTCCTTGTTACCCCCTGTAGTGCTTGGGAGAACAGGGACTCTCCCATTGCCTGCTGGTCCCCCTTGGCAAGTTTATAGGCAGTCACCAGATCCCCTCTCAGCCTTCTTTTGTGGAGGCTGAACAGGTTCAGGTCTTGTAGCCTCTCCTTGTAGGGCCCACCCTATGTGAAGAATGGAATTTTTAACACCTTTTAAGGAAGGTCGAATCAACAAAGATACACAGACATTATTATGTATTTAGCATGAAATGGCACTATGAGCCAAAAAAAAAAAAAAAAGGAACAAAGGC
>NW_017729008.1:23353562-23361776 GCF_001723915.1 Gavialis gangeticus
AAAAAAAAAAAAAAAGGAACAAAGGCCCATTGCATGAGGTGCCCCTCATCCTTATAATAAGATCTCATAATCTGAGTAGCCAGGAAAAAGAAATCACTATTGTTTCCCAATTGTATTCATTAAACTATTGTGGCACAGAGACTAAAGTCTAGACCCCAGACCTACAAAAGCACTTAGATAATATCTAGAATGTAAACTTACCCTGCCAAATAGTGGCACTCTAACAAGCCCCACAGCTACACACAAGCCACCTTATGTATTTTACATTGGATAAAATACATACATAGTCACAGGTAGGGACAAGGAAAATGTGGCAGGGTGGTGCCTGCCAGTTTAAGAGGCTTAAACAGGCTGTGGGGCAGCCAGCAAGTGCAATGTGGCTTAACGAGGTAGTCACATGACTGCAAGAGAGCTCCTGAATTGGAGGATGGGTCTGGGCAAGCTCAGTACAAGCCCAGGCCCTCAGAGCTAAGTAGACAGTTGTGGCAGAGAGCCAGAGGGATAACATTACCAGCCAGAGCTGCTACTCCCAGAACACCTGGAGGTTCAGGGTAGGAACTATGGGGATGGAGGAGGTTCCTGGTCCTGGGGAATGACCTAAAACTATACCCTGATAGGGTTGTATGGTGTGGTGGGGCTGCCTGTGGTGGCATGTTGCCCAGGAAATGCCAGACCAGTGCCTCCCTAGTGAAAGGCAAGGATGGGGTGCCATATAGCCTCAGCCCCTATGACATGGCAGGTTACCCCATAGAGGAGACTGGTGAGGGGGTCCAGGAATATCATCAAAGCTGAGACCCAAGAGGCCAAGACCCCCAGTGAGGGGGTGGAGTAGTGGGCCCAGTAAGAGGGCATATGAGAAAACAATAGGCTCAAGTGAGAAGGCTGCATAGAATACAGTTCACATTGGTGGGCCTGAAGGACCACACATGGGCCGTGTCGAGTAGGGTCTTCATGGGCAGGCCTGAAGGATGGCACATAGGCTGGCCTTGGTGATTAACTGAGCTGGATTTGGAGGGGCCCAAGAAGGCAGATCTGTATGTGAGAGAGAGGGCAAGCAGCTCAATACCTTAACTGGAGAAACTGGTCAATGCTGGGGCCAGGACCAGAATGGTCGAAGGGCCAGAGTGCCCAGCGTGAGAGGCAGGAGTTCTGACTGGCCTAGAGGTGAGACATGGGCCTGTGTGGCCAAAGGTTCTGGAGGGGGCACTGCCAAGAGGGAGAAGGGCTTAGGGAGCTTTGCAGCCCAGAATAAAGGTGAAGTAGACTGCCTGAGAAGGAGAGATTCAGGTGGGGTCTGAACACCAGGTGGGCAGATAAGATGGTCCAGTGTGGGGCCAGAGCCATACAGGGATACCATCTGCAAGGCATGGGACACGGTATAAGAGTAGATTTGGAGCCATACATTATGCCCTTGGCATCAGGAAGTAAATGGGCAGCCTCCTGCCTTAGAAACAACTACTTATTATGTTTCAACAAAGGTGCAGCAGGAAAGACAGGTGGCCTAGACAGGTGGGGGGGGTCAATGATTAGACCAGCCTTGTGATGGCCCCCCTGACACAGAAAGAATGACCCTGGTTCTGTCTTTTAAGGACACAGTTGAGACACCTAATGTCATGAGAGGGTCTGGTCTCATCTGACACAGACACTTGCTTGAAACCTGGAAATAGATATCCAAGTCCCAGAGAGAACATCTACATATGCATTTACTCTGGCCTAAATTTACTCTGGTATAAGCTAAGGCAGAGTAAGAGTTCTCGGGAAGGCATCTACACATGCAAAGATTAGGGAGAAGATTTGCACCCAGTTCCCTGAAGCCCCGCAATGGGCTCCTGTTGCCACTGGGGGAAGCTCCAGGGGCTGGCAGGGACCATCAGCTGTCTCCTGACCCTGGGGTGGCAGCCTGTTGCTAGGACGGAGACAATGTTCCCCTGCCCTGGCTGCAAGGAGCCTGGCTCTGGCTCCCCAGTCAAGGGCATGGGGCTTGGAAAGAGCTGCAGGGGAGAGGCAGATCCCAGCCCCGTGCCCCAATCTGCTGGTAGGGCAGCTAGCAGCTGCCAATCGGGGCATGGGGCTGGAACCTGTCCGTGACAGGCACAGTTCCTGGCCAGCCCTGGGCTGTGTAGGGAAGTCCACATGTGCAACCCAGAGATGGCTGCAGAATGGCCAAAACAGGACAGTCCCCAGCCTCCTCCAGGCTTCCGCATGCAGCCTGAGGCTGGCTGGGAACTCCCAGTCTTGGGCATGTCCCAGACAGCTCAAGGCTGGCTGGGGAACTGCCCCCATACAGGGACCTCCCAGCCCCTGCTCCAATATTGCAATTGCAATTGCAATCATGATGTGGGGGCTGGGGAGCTTGTTCCCAGCCTCCACTCTGCAGTTGCAGAACAGGGGTTCAGAACAAGCTCCCAGTTTGTTCCCAGCCCTAGCTCCATGACTGGATTGCAGAGCAGGGCCTGGGAACAAGCTCCCAACCTCTGCTCCATGACCACACCTGGGGAGTGGGGGCTGGAAGCTCCCTACTGCTGGGGCATGGGGCATTGTCCCCACCCAGGCAGGCAGGATGGGGGCTGGGGAGCTTGTTCCCTGCCCAGCTCCATGAGTAAAATGCTGGGGGGGAACAGGCTGGGGATCTTGTTCTCCTCCCAGCTCCACACTTGTGGAGCTGGCTGGGAGAACAAGCTCCCCAGCCCCCACAGGAAAAAGCTCTCAGCACCAGCTCCAAAACTGCAGGGCCACTGCTGGAAGACCTTTATCCTTCCAGCCTGAGCTCCACAGCCATGGGACTCGGGCTGGGAGATAAGGGTCTCTCAACCCCCGTTTCCCGATTGCCATCTCAGAACAGGGGGCAGGGGGCTTGGAGCTCCGGAGGCAGGAGCAGATTTTGCTCCCTAGCCAGGAAATGGCTTACTTGAGGACCTGCTTCATGATTTTTCCAGGGACTGAGGTGAGGCTGCCCAGTCTGTAGTTCCCCAGATCCTCCTTCTTCCCTTGCTTACAGATGAACACTGTATTTACCCTTTTTTGCAATCATCCAGCACCTCTCCTGATTGCCATGACTTTTTAAAGAAAATGGCCAATGGCTCTGCAATCACATTGGTCTACTCCCTAAGCACCCTTGGGTGCATTGGCTCTGGCCCCATGAAGGTGAGGAGCTGATAGTGGCAAAAGAACATGTTAGGGACTATTTCAAAATGTTGGACTATTGAGAAAAACTGGATGTTGCATTGATGCCCTGTGTTCAAATTCTACTGGAGTTTTGGGTAGTAACTATGGGGGAGGTTTGGACACCATTTGATAGGACGCCATACATGAGCTGCAGGATGAAGACCTGCTTTGGGCAGGGACACAAAAGGCACCCAGCTTTTTTAAATAGTTCCTAATCTGCTCATTTGCCACTGTCATCTGTTCACCTCCTCCCCAAACTGTGCTGCCAGGTGAAGTAGTCTGGGAGTTGACCTTGACTGTGAAACTGAGGGAAAAAAAGGCATTGAGCACTTCAGCCTTTTCCACATCATCTGCCACTAGGTTGCTTCGTTCATTCAGTAAGGGGCTCACAATTTCCGTCATCTTCCTCCTGTTGCTGACATACTTGTTGCTGACAAGCTTCCTTTTTGTGCTTTAGCTCACTGAAGAGCTCCCTGATAAGCCAAGCTGGTCTTCTGCCATACTTGCTAGTCTTTCTGCACATTGGGATGCTTTGTTCCTTGTTTCTCCATGTTAACATACTGTAGGAAGTGTCTGAAGCTTAGGTCTTCAAAGTTCAACTAACAAGATACTTGAAACATTTGATATAGCACTGAAATAGAAAAAGGCAAATAGAATTCAAGCATCAAAGATGAGTAATGAAATAGGCATATGTTATACCTGCCCATGATACCAATTATATGCAGAAAGGTAGATAGGTGGATGGAGGGAAGGAAATGGGCCTTGTTTAACAAATAGATACACATATGTACGTACAGGGTGGTTTATGAGCAAGATGTGTATTGATACAAATTTAAAAACTCCAGATCCTTACAGAAACTGGACTTTCCTAAAATCTTTCAAATTTAGAACCTTTTTAAAAGAAAAACCAAACATCGTCACACGCAAAATATTTAATTTCTTTTTGTGTTTTTCAGAAAGTTCCAGTATAGACAATTATTTTCCATTTCAGTGGGTGCATCTACACATGCGCTTTAATGCGCAATAACCTATTTTACTGTGTATTAAAGTGTTATGTAAAAAAAGTGGCAATATGATAATGTGCAGTAAAATAGTTTACTGCACTTTAAGCATCACTAAAATGTGTGCAGATGTGCTACTGTGCATTAGCACAGCCTAATGCACATTAGTTTAGTGCTGTCACTAGAAGTACTAAATTTAATGTGCCTTAGAAAATATGCATTAATGCACATGTAGACATACCCAGTATCCTGGGCATGAATTGAACATGAATGAGACACTACAATATAATTTATTTGTTAAGATTTGTTTTGTTTGGCATCAGACCCCAGAAGAATTCCATTGAAGGAAAAAAAATAGTCACCATACATAAGGAGCTAGGCTTTTGGACAGTGAAGTTTTTATTATATTCTTGAGAAGATCCAAAAAAAACATTAAGTCAAAATTATATATTTTTGGCATTATTCTGTCATGAATTTAAATAATAGCTTTCATTCCAAGCCATTTTACAAATTCTACATACAAGATTCACTTAATCCACATCTGAAATGCAGCAACCTCTGGCATGAAATACAGTATTTTTTTTTAACAGTGAACAGCAATTAAATAGACAAGTTTAAGGACTGTAAGTGAAGAATACTATCTTTAACGGAAGCAATAGGGATGATAAACATTCCAAAAATACATCTATTTTTGTTTCAGTCTATTTTGAAAAGTCCATCCTTGACCCTTCCCCTTTCCAAACTGGTCTCAACCCATTCCTGAGACAGCACTGCCTCTTACAAGTGCTAAGGGGGTTCTTTGTGAAAGGAAGTTGTCTTCTGTTAGGAACCTCAACTTTCTATTCTAAGCATCAGTGAGGGGACTTCTCCTAAGTCTACTTCCAACACTTACCTTCTGGGTAACTACTTCCCTATATGAAGCAACCTTGTGGGTCCACCCTGCTGCCTGATACCCCCTTGGGTCAGACCCAACCACCACACTCCCTAGCCTCCCCTTGCCTCCTGTCTCTCACCTACTATAGCTTTCGTGTTATATACTGGGGAGGCAATCCCTGGATATCAAGAATACCTTCCCTTTTTTTGGCTCCATCCCTGAGCTTCTTCACCGAAACTCAGTCCTGGGGTCCCTATGCTTCCGTCTTAAGGCATCTCACCTCAAGCATCAACATACATATTGGGGTTTCAGCCATCTCAACCTTGGCTCCCTTTCCTCTAGCAAAGTTCTCAGCCCAGGTCCACCTTCACTCCTGGACCTCAGGTCTTTGTGTCCCCACCCAGAGCAGGTCTCATCTTGCAAACCATGTATGGTACCCTGTCACATGGCTTCCAAACCTTCTCCTTAGCCACTATTCAAACCTCCAGTAGAACTTCAGCATAAAACATCAACACAAACCATTCCAACTCAAATATGGACCCTTTCTTGGGTCTCTGCATCCTCTAGTCCTAGGCTTGTTTCTCCAACCCTCCAGGTAGCTAGTTTGGGTGCACCTGAAGTCCCCTGTGGCAGCCAAGGTCCAACCTCTGAACCCTCTGAAGATTATATACCTATAAGCCTGGCCTCATTCATCTGACCCAGGTCTCTGCTTCCAGGGTCCAGGTGCTGCTGATTCCCTGATCAGCCTGGACTTTTTGTGGCCAGTGGCTGAGTTTACACAGGTGGCTTACAGCTGCTCCCTTTGCCTTCAGGTTTCCTGACATCAGCCCCACCTAGTAAGAAGGGTAGGGGTTCCATGTTACACTGTGAAATGACCACCTGTTCTGGATAACCACATGTTATCTTGCACTACATTAATAGAAACATCTTATTTAGGACATTTTAATAACAGTGCTGATTGGGCCTCAACTGAAGAACAGTATCCAGTTTGGGGATATGGATAAACCAGAGAGGATCCCGCAATGAAAGAAATGAAACTGAACAGAGATCTGACAAGTAAGGAAACTCTGTAAAACAGAAGATTAAGGGGTGACTTAGGCAGCTTTTAAAGTATTGAAAGGTTGCAATAGACAGAATAGTAAATACTTGTTCTCCCTAGTCACTGAAGGCAAAACAAGAGGCAATGCTTTAAAACTATAGAAAGGCAGTTTCAGGTTAAACTTCGTAAAGTTCAGAGCAGCTAGGTATTGCAATAAAGTGTCTAGTTAAATGGTAGAAACACCCTCACTTGAATACTTTGGCCAGAGGTTCGAAGGGCATGTCAAGGTTGGTTTAGGTACAGTAAAGCTTGCCTCCATAGAGAAGGTTAGACTCATGACCCTTGAAATCTCTTACAGCCCTGTGATTCTAAGACTAGTCAATCCATTCTGAAATTTCTAAATTATTTTAATCAAAATATTCATGGCCTGTCACTGCTTCCTAGCTGTAGAAGAATGTAAGAGGGACATTAACAGATGCCAAGGCATGTGCCTTCTTCCATGCTCCCTCTCTCAAAATCCTAAGAACCTACCACCTCAAGTATTTGAGATCTCTTTCTACTAAGAAAGTAGTACCTGATAATTGATGGGATATGGTCAATGACATAAAAAAAAATGCACCAGTAACCCCTTTTCCTGACATATCTTGTCCTCAAACCTCAAACCAACAGAAGTTTTTCTTCAATTGGGACCAGCTCTTGGTTGCACCACTAAAACCACATGCCTGTTGCACCCCTAAAAGCAAAGACCCCCAGTGGACCCCTCCGCAGGTAAGTGAGGCCTGCAGTAGTTGGGCAGTAGCTAAAGGTGGCAGCTGAGCAGAGCCAAGGAGGGTCACGGCCCCTCCCCTTGGCTCTTACTTAGCCCAGCCCCCAGGGAGCTGCGGAACTGGAGCCATGTGATCAGAGTGCACAAGCAGGCATGCTCTGGGCCTGGCGCATGGGTTAGTGCAGAAGTCTGAGCAGAAGTGTGCACAGAGGGGCCCATCAGTGGGCATTCTCATCCCTGAGTTGCCCCCTGCTGGAGATGCACAGCACACCCCATGCCTATTGCACTCCTGGGCAGTCGAAGCCCCCCACTCCATGGGATAGACCTCCGATGCTGGATCTTGGATCTTGGATAAAGGGGACAAGGGACTAGCCCTCTCCCCTCTCCAAAGATGGATCTGGGGATCCAGGGAGTTCCCCAGCTCCTTGGGACACTGGGAATCCAGGGGATCCCCTCGCAGGCAAGTACTTGAGCCTATTTACCAGGTCACAGCAACAGCAACAGCTGCTGGTGAGGACCACATGGCGGTAATTACATCCACCTGGTCTCCTGTTCAAACAAGCACCTAAGGAGCTAAGCAAACAGAGCCCATCCTGAAACATGAGTGCGACCACCGGGCTTCGACTAGCCGCTCTCGGGTGACCTTGGTCTGCTAGTGGATGTCACGCCCCTTCCAGACTGGTTTGTCGTTGAGGTAGTTCGCTTCTCCCGCATCGCCAACCCCATTCTCACCTACCACGTCTTGGTGTTCCTCAGTAGGCGGGGTCAGTTAGTGGGTCCCTCGGTGGCCAGGCTAAGCCCAACGGTTGCTCACAGGGCTCCACCACCCCTACACCCTGGCCTCATGCCACCTTCGGTGGACCACCTAGCTGTTATCCGTGGTCTTCCCCACAGGTCACGTTCACCACTTCGCGTCCTGGAGCCAATGGCAGGAGGCTCTGCTTGCCCTGCAGGCCAGCCCCTGCAGCGCTTCACTCCTTGATCCGTGGGGGTTCCTCCTTTCACCCCACGTGTGCCTCAACCTGAGCTGCTGGTGAGTACCCTGCATTACTTCGCCTCCTGGGACAATGGGGATTGGCATGCACTGTACCTCTAGGCTCCCTGATCTGGATGGACCACCCCCACTTGGTACCTCGGAGGTCTTTACCTAGATGGAGCCTATGGTCCCGGCCTCCACACAAAAAGAACCCTTGTCTCCAGGCTGCGCAGACTGCCTGGCATGTCTTCTGGATGCTGGGATCTGGGGTTCAAGCACTCCCACTTGCAGGATGTGCTCGCTGGTGGAGACTCTGGAGGGCCAGGTGAGGGATCTCCAGGAGGAGGTAAGCAGTCTGTGAACCATCAGGAAACACAAGGCATATATTGATGC
>NW_017729008.1:23366776-23368453 GCF_001723915.1 Gavialis gangeticus
GTCCACTGGCTGGCACTGCATCTGAAAGAAACCTGGGGGTGACAATCGACCAGAAGATGAATATGAGCCAACAGTGCGAGGAATTCACCAGCAGGGCAAACAGAACTCTGGTGTGTATCAGCCGATGTGTTGTGAACAGATCCAGAGAGCTGCTCCACCCCCTCTATTCAGCATTGGTGAGGCCACAGCTGGCGTACTGTATCCAGTTTTGGACACCACACCCCAGGAACGATGTGGATAAACTTGAAAGGGTACAGAGAAGGGCCACCCATATGATTAGGGGGCTGGAGGATAGGCCATATGAGGAGAAACTCCGGGAACTGGGTTTGTTCAGTCTGAGCAAAAGAAGACTGAAAGGTAACTTGATAGCTGCCTACAAGTATGTCCAGGGTAAACACCAAGATCTAGGAGCACTTCAGAAAGGCAGCCCCTGGGAGGACGAGGACCAATGGGCACAATCTAATTGAGAAAAAAATTAGGTTGGACATAGGAAAAACTTATTTTCCATAAGGGTATCTAGAATCTGGAACGTGCTTCCAGCAGAGGTGGTGCAATCATGAACCTTGAAAGTGTTCAAGAGGAGGCTGGACAAGCACCTTGTTTGAACCCAATAACCTCCTTCCTGCCCATGGCAGGGGACCAGCCTTGAAGATCTTACAGGTCCCTTCTGGTCCTTTGATTCTATGATTCTCAATGGTGATAGCAGGGAAGTGCATAAACTTTCACCCCAATTCCTAAATATTTATGGTTCCACTGATCTTTGTATAATCTGGGGGCAGTCGTAAGTCAAGGCTCCAGAGACCTTTCAGAAGGTCTTCATATTCGGTGTTGGCTCTTGGTGCTCTTCCCAAAATGTCCACATAAGTAAAAAAAAACTGCATGAGCTAAGCTGGTATTATAATGTTAACACAAAACTATTAACTGATCTAGAGCAGACCTATCCAGCTGTCAGCCCGTGGGCAACATGAGGCCTGTGAAGGCTTAAGTCCTGGCCCCTGTGATCCCATCCAGCCACTGTTTTCCCCATTACTCTGGCTCTAACTGCAACCAGAGTCTCCGGCCTTCCCTTCCCTCCTTCAGCTTTCACTGCCTGCCCTCACAACAGGTAGGGGACCAGTATAGGCCAGCCTGGCCCAAGGAGCTAAGATTAAGCCTGAGCTCACATGGATGCATGATGCAGCAGCAGGGAACATGAGTACAGCGGGGGGCCGTGTGTCCAGATGGCATGCAGCCCCCACTGTTGTAGCCCATTCAGTTCCCAGATGCTTAGAAGTTGGACAGCCCTGATCTAAAGGACTGGTTCTTGTTAATGTATATTACAGCCCCAGTGCACCCTTTTAATGGAAAACTCCTTCCTAAATAGTAACTGTGGTAGAGTGAGAAAACTTCCAGGCATTTCTATTCTAAACAGAAATACTTGCCATTGAAGTATATGTGTAATGAATAAAATACACTTTAGGGTGATTTGAGACTTCAGGTCTCAAAATTAGGCCACTTAGGTATGCCATCATGGATTTTTAAGTCAATCTTTAAGCAAGCATTTTTTTAAACTCCTTTCAGGCGGAGGGGGGAGGGTAATAACCTTCAGGTTGTGTGCAAGCTTGAACAGGAGTTGCAGGGGGGGGGGGGAACCAGGAAACTGCCATGTACCTGGGGGTTTGTTTAACAGATCTGAGC
>NW_017729008.1:23373453-23382284 GCF_001723915.1 Gavialis gangeticus
CTTTAAGCAAGCATTTTTTTAAACTCCTTTCAGGCGGAGGGGGGAGGGTAATAACCTTCAGGTTGTGTGCAAGCTTGAACAGGAGTTGCAGGGGGGGGGGGGAACCAGGAAACTGCCATGTACCTGGGGGCTTGTTCAACAGATCTGAGCACAAAATGTACCACCTGGTTGCAAGCAACAGCACAAAATACAGTGCACTTTTGAAGTTGCTACAGTTCAAATGGAGCTCCTTAATCATTGAAGTGGGGGTGGGGCGTACATTTTTCCAGTTACCTATTATTAAAGTTTATGATTTTGTCTCCATTCATCATGAAATAAATGTTAGTAACAAGCTTACTGTTTTCTGCTGGGTTATTAGATTTTTTTTCCCCCAACTGTTGGGAAAGAAAATCTTTTTTTTAAGTTTTCCAATTTAATAAAGTCCTCATCACTCTTTTCCCATTAAAAGGGAACTCCCACACAACAGAGAAAATGTATAAAAAGTACCATTTGAATTACTTTCAGATGATAAATATGACAATGAAACAGAAGACATTTCCAATTAAAACAAACCGCTTGTCAAACTGCAGCTCACATGCAGCCAGCTCTCAACTAAGAAAATATATTGTAACTATAGATCATGGAGTAAATACATAAATAATTTACAAAAGGCGTCTGTGGAGAAGCAAACAGAAATGTGAGTTAAAAGCGAGTGTAAGAATGAATAGAGGAACCTACTAAGTGCATGCCACTACATGTCTCTATATTGTACTCCTGAAAGAAAAAGAAGTATACATCTCCTTTCCTTGGGCAGTGTTTAATTAGCTTTCATCAAGGTGAGCCAGGAATTTGAGGACAGATATTTTGGTGGCTTTTATCCCTATTGCGTTGCACTGAGGTTGTTTGGCTGTCGCTGAGTCGGAACACACGAAGGGTCCGATCCTGCCTCAAGGTTCAGAGACAATAGGCAGAATGCAAGACAAACCTGTAGGTACCTAAATAGGACATTTTAGGGATATAAGGGACTTTACTCCAATCAGCTACAGAACTGCATAGGAACCTTTGTTTTGACATAAACAGATGTAACAATAGTGATGCTCACCTGTTGCCCAGTAGCTTACTTGTGAAAATACTTACCCAGTAAGTGAGAGACATCAATGCCAGGATTACTTCTAGATTTTAACTAATGACTCTGCAATAAAAAACACATGAATAATACAGGGATCAAGCAAAAGATTGATTCCTTAGCACTATGAGTGTGGTACTCGGCAGAAACCCAGGTTCTGCTCCCAGCTACCAAAGTTATTTTTTAATTCAAACCATTGATTATCTAACGTGAAATGCAGAAAAAGTCCAGAGATCAGGTGCCTAACACAGAATTTCCTCCCCTCCTCACACCCTAAGGGAGGGCCCTCCTCCCTGAACTACACTGATCTACCCTGGTACTCTTGCTTGCTTTCCTTCTGGCCCCACAAATCTTGCCCTATCAACTACCCAGAGGACTTGTTTCAGCAGAAAGGATGGAGAGGGTCCCTTTCACCCCATTCACCCCAAAACTCTCCTAAGAGCAATGCCATTCTTTTTAGAAGTAAGATGTAGGGAGAGGAGGAACTAAAACCTGGCGCTGCCACTTCCTGGAGGAGTGCTTTAATCACTAAGTTGTTGGACTGTAGTAACATTGGCACCACCATCATTAGCCATTATCAGAAGTTAATGAAAGAGCTACTTTAGACTGGAGACAGGGGTTCAGCAAACACTTCCCCTCTCTGAGCAGCCTTTATAGGATGGGTTTTTACAGCTGTTATTTGTTCATTCAGAATTATGAAAGGAAATAAGAGCTCTGTTTCCCCCCTGTTTGGTCCCACTCAGTTTGACTCCAGCTGTAGGAGTTCACTGTGATCACCTGGGTAGGACTAAAGATGGGAAGAAGTCCTGGCTTCCCCCGCAGCCCCTTGTCCCACCATGAAGGAGATACCTTACACGCAGCCCTGAGCCAAGCATCTAAACTTTGAGGAAGAGCATGAATCAGGCGTATTCCCACCATGGTTCCAGCTAGAGCTAGTTGGGAGTTTTTTGGCAAGATTCATATTCACTGTAAAATACCAGTTTATTAGACAAGGAATCTTTCACCAAAAATAAAATTTGAAAAAAAAATCTTTTTTTTTTGACAAAGGGTTGTAGGGTCCAGGGTGGAATGTCTTGTCAAAGAAGATGTCTACTTCGGAAGAGCAAAAAACTTAGAGAAGCCAGCACATACCTCCTTGAGGTGGGTGGTTTGGATTCAAATCCCAGTTCTGCCTGATTCAGGACAAAGGACATGAATAGGGCAGTGGTCCTCAACTGGGGTGCCATGAGAACATGCAAGGGGGGACCACACCAGGACTCCTGCAAGGTGAAACCGCCTTGCACACCTTCATTTTTTTCTGAAGACACATCAAAACCAAAATGAGAAGTGGCTGCAGCAAAAAGGCATGCCTGTCTCAGTTGGCACTGACATTTATCTCCAGGCTGCTGCTTCCACAGTGTAAAACTGCCTTGTGTGCCTCCATTTTCGGGGGGCATGTCAGAGGAGAACTGGGAAGAATTGCAGCAGAAAGGCGTGCCTCCCTGAATTATGCTTTGTAACACAAAATGTAATGCAGGAAGGCATGCCTTTTTGCTGCAGCCACTTCGCAGTTCGGCTCCAACTGAGAGCAGAGGTGCCTCAGATATTTCCACCTGCCTTACACACTTCTGTTGCAGGAAAGACTGTGTAGAATTGGATCAGGGACTGCTGTGGCAAAAGCACATGCTCCTGCTGCTGATACTTCCCTATCTGGCTCTGCAGGAAATGCACAGTGCAGTTCAACCTAGCTATTCCAGCATTGGCATTAGAGTGAATATAATGTCATTGTAATGACTGAATAAATGAATAACAGATCAATTGATAATTATAACGTTTATATGATTAAAAGTTTTTTGGGGGGTGCCTCGACTCTGAAAATGTTGAGAATCATTAAACTAGGGTCTCCCTCAACAGAAGTGAGCACTCTGCTATTCTGTGATAGCCACATTTTTCTTTGGTTTTTTGGGGACAGATTTCAAAAGTCTATTTTTTCATTCTGATGTAGAGAGACAAGAAATGTTCACATTTCAATTTCATTCACAAAACAGAATTTTCTTTTTGGGCCAACATTACTTGCAATGACTGGTCAGCCACACAGTAGGAAATAAGATGATCCAAGGAAAATAAATAAAAAGCAGTCACTCTTTGGCCCTGCATTAGAAGGAAACACTATTATTTGGTCCTAGAGAAATGCAAACACTCATTGCCTTTTATTCAGGGAAAGCTATAAGGCTATGCCCAGCCCTTTAAGGGTAAAACAGTGAGATTGACATCTCTCTCAAAGAAGTCAACCATCAGGTGTTAAGATCAATGCAGAAATAATAGAGTGAAATTCTGTGGCCTTTACTCTGATGACACCAAAACTAGATAATCAAAATGATCCTTTCTAGCTCTGAAATCTATGAAAAGCTTGTAGGACTTTGAGTTTTCTCTTTTATAAGATGGGTTATCCCCATTTTCAAATGAAAATACTTAGGAATAATTATAGATTTTTGACTGTAGGATGAGAGTAGCAGCAGCAGCACTAGTAATAATATAACAATGATGTTGATAATAACAACAGTAATAATAATAGGACGCCTACATATGCTCCCTTGATGCTACCAAAAGATTTTATCAGTAAGGCACACACAATAGGTGTTATTACATACCATTGTAATAGTAGGTATTTGGACTGAATCCAAATGACTGTCTTGCTTATAAGTCAGACAAAAACCAATATGCTTGTCTACTTTATAGCAAGATAGATACAGATACAAAGGAAAAAACATTCCTTTTTTAAGTTTCACTTTCTTTCACAGCCCTGTTTTGCAATAAACTTAAATGTATTCATAGTATTTGTAAGAACACAGATAACTTAGGTATACAAAGACATTTTAGTTGTGTTTATAAATTTAATACATTATGTTTGACATTTTAATAAGAGAACATAAGCTTTACTTATTTGTGAGTTCATTATTCATATATCAATTGGATCAAGTTTGTTAAATCTAAATACTTAACATTTGTGTACAAACCAAATGAGCTGTCATGGATTCATTGCATTCTCAGCTTTTAGCATATCTTCTGTATTGCTGTACAAATCAGTAAGATTTGGAATAATCGACTATATAAGTTACAGTCAAGAAAGAAAAAGGTGTTTGTCTGCCTAGAAAGTTTTAATTTATGTACCCAAGTTTTACAATATTTCATATAATATTATCACTAAGACTATTTGTTCCTTCCTTACGCCTTACTTCCTACACTTTGTTCTATGCTTTTCATCCCATTTTCAAATATGCGATATGTCCTGGCAATTTTTGAATCATCCACAATATTATAAGAAAGAGAGTATTATCTTGGAGTAACTAAATGAAAAAGAAAAAAATGCAAAACAGCACCACTCAGCCTCCCGTAACACAAAACTCAGATTTGCAAATCCACTGGTGGAATTAAACTGACCTCTTATTTAAAACGAAACTCTTCCCTCACCAAGATGACCAAATCAAGTCCATATTGGGTGCATCTACTTAATGCACAGTAGCCTAATAACATTGCACAGTAGCATGTCGGGCAAAAACTGTGCTAATACGCTACTGCACAGTAAGCATCACTAAAAACTGTGCCAGCGCTACTGCACAATAACTATAGTTACTGCACATTTAGTTAGTATTTCATTAAGCAAGTACTAAATTAAATACACAGTAACTACTGCGCATGAATGAACATATAGATGCACTTAGTATCACATAAGTGCCACCAGTATGCTCAAAGTAGAGTATAATTGGTACTTACGTCATGCAAAGGTCTCATTGTAATTCCTCTGTTCAGAGATAATTTCACCCCTAAACAATATAGCTCTTGGAAACAAAAGCAGCCATTGAAAACAAAGGCCTGATTCTCATTATAAGTGAGTTACTCCCACCTAAAGGCCCATTTATATGTCCAGATTGCTGATAACTAACACTGACTGAATATATTATATGTAAACTTTTTATGAATATTTTCAACCATGCTTGTATAGTTTGTCTTTCACTAGTTGCAAATTATTCAGGTATGTTTTCCCAAATGTTTGGAGAATGACCATTTATATGAATATCAGAGTTCTCGTTTAAATGAAGACACTCACCCATAAACAAGGGAACCTATTATTCTCTAGTCAGTATTTTCTATTTTTAAAAGTTCAGTTATGTAATAGGGAGGCAAAATACTACGAGACTTAGGTGACCACTATTGACAAATAATATAAGGGCTTCTGAGCAATAATTACCTGAAATTTGTTCATGTAAAATGTACACTGGGTAATTACAAGTAGCAAGTCAATTTATAAAACCCAGGCTGTGAATGTTTTACCAAAATTAGAAATAAATGATATTTTTGCAATGTACAAACCAAATAGCTTTAGTTATATCAAGGGCCTGCAAATATAGATGAGTTGTATGATTTCAATTTTTTTGGTAATACATTTAGAAAACTGTTACACCATTTCTATCAACAAAGAAAGACAGAAGTGATGAATATACTGAAAAAAATGCTTCCTGTCATGAATGACTTTATGAACCTACTGGGAATGTTTTCTTCTCTGCATCTGGTACATGATGACTAATGCAGGATAATCAAATTAGAAACCATTCTGCCTGTAGGGTCGAGTGACCACAACAAGGACCAATGACTGCAATAAGATTAGAAGTTGATATGTGTAAATCACCCTGATTCTAATCAGAAGCAGATGCATGATTTCAGACAGGGCATCTTGAGCAAGATGTTAAAGAAACATAGAAATAACTGAATAAAGAGTGATAGTGACCTTATAATAGGAATTGATAAGGTTTTAGATTTGGACACAGGAGCTTAACATGCCTAGAACCCATAGGAACATATTAGAAAAATAAGGCCCATGTTTTTCAATCTGAAAATTGTACGTAAGTGTTTTTTCTATAAAACATTACTTGAAATTATTTTCCATATAATATCAATGAATGCACCTTATTCTATACATTCTATGAGACCAGTTTGATTACTTATTGGCTAAATTGACATTAGAGTGACATGGCGATTTTCTGTTCACTGATTCTATATATCTGTCTATCCTTAGGGCATGTCCCGATGAGCGCGCACATGCAGGGGCATACATTTCCTGTGGGACAAATAGCAGCAGTATATATTTGTGCCAATGCTATTTGTCCCTGGGCACACCCCTGCACATGCGTGCACGGCAGCTACCCAAGTGGGGTAGGGTAGCCTAGCCCAGCACCTGTGCTGACCCCAAAAGCCTTACCTGGGGTTTTGGAGACCTCCGGGGGCAGCAGTGGTGCCAAGCCAGCTGCTCAGAGCCTGGCTGGACAGGTACCATTTCTGGCAGCACACACTGCTACTGTGTACGTGTGGTAGCAGAGACCAAAAAGAGCTGCACTGCCCCCTGAGGCTGGGAACCACAGGAAGCAGGCTTACCCTGGCAGGGAGCCCTGAAGACTTACCTGCCAGGTGAAGAAGAGCATGAACCAGTGCCACTTTATTATCTCCCTCTGCATCCACCTGGGCACTGCCCAGGCAACCCAGCACCAGATTTAAAAGGCCCAGCACCAGCAAGGCAACCCAGGATAGGAAGACCCAGGGGACCAGAACAGGAGTTTCCCTACAGCAGAGGAAGACCCAAGGGACCGAAGCAGGGCCTGAGGACGAAGGCAGAGAGAGCCCCAACTACCTACCTGGCAGGACGTCTGGGAGGAAGAGTCGACTGACCCTTGTCCCTGACTGCAAGGGTGGTATTTCAGTCATCAGAATTTCTTTTGGTTAGTTCTTTTTGCAAGCAATGTTGCATCAGCCAGCAGGTGGAAGCAGCAGAGCCAGTTATTCCCCCATTGCAGCACCGGGAGTGAAGGGCTAGATGATGCTCCCACACCATTTTTTGTGGGGGCTAATGGAGCCAGTGAAGTGGCCAGGAGCAGCAAGGACTGCCTCAGAGTCATCAGCATCTACAGTTGGTGAGTGGATGGGGTGTAGCGAAGGTGGAGTCATCTATCCATGGACACACAAGTAACCCTATGGGGAACCAGCTGCATAAATCACCAAGCCCTCCTATTCAGAGCACCCCCACCCACCACCCCACACCACTGCTGCTGTGGGGAACGGGTGGGGGGAAGCTTGCACATGGCGGCCACCCACTGGCACTGCCACCACTCCGCATCCAGCCACGCGCAACCCTCCCCCACACACTCCGCATCTGGCCCCACATGCAGCCCCCACACCCCACTGCTCTGTGACATGCCCACTTCTTCTCCCTGCTCCCTGCCCCTCTGCTCCACTATGGCCAAACATACCCACACACAGGCATGCACACAGATAGGTGCACACTCTACTCTCACTCACTTTCTGCACATGGACACACAGACACAAAAATTCTCCCCCTGCCATGAGCACAGACACACACACGCACACACACAGACAGGTGCACACTCTACTTTTTCACTATCTGCACCTGGACACACTTACACAATCACATGCATGCATGCATGCATGCACACACACACACACGCATGCACAAACACAGAAAAACACATGCACACATGCAAACAAATGTGCACTCTACTCACTCACTCTGCAGCTGGACACACAGAGACAAACACACCTTCCCTCCTGCCTGAAATGCACACATACATGCATGCACTGACGTATGCATGCACACACAGACACAATCATGCACACATGCAGAAGGGTGCACACTCTACTCAGTCTCTGCACATGGACACACAGACACAAATACAGTCTCCCTCCTGCCATGAACACAGACACATACATGCACATGCATGCACACACAGACACACACACAAACATGCAGATGGGCACACACTCTACTCACTCATTTTGCACATGGATACAACCACACTCTCCATCTCTCCATGAACAGACACGCATGCACACACACATGCATGCACACACAGAGACACGCACGTTCACAAACAGACACACACATGTGCACGTACAGATGGGTGCACAGCCTACTCTCCCTCTGCACATGGACACAGTCTCTCTCTTGCCATGAACACAGACATGCACACTCGAAGAGAGACACACACACACACACAGATGGGTGCACACTCTACTCTCTCACTCTGTACATGAATAGACAGAGACAAAAAGTCTGCCTGCCATGAACAGTCCCTCACCCCCTCCCCAATGCCCCTCACTCCCAACCCTCCCCCATCACTGCTGGTGCCCCTTACTCCTGACCCACAGCCCCCTGGCACTGTCAGTGCACCCCGCACTCCCAACCAACAGCCCCCTGCCCCCACCCTGGTGCTCCACACTCCCAAGCCACAGCCCCCCCAACCCAACAGCTGCCCCTCACCCCCAACCCACTGACCCCAACCCTGCCAGTGCCCCTCACTCACCAAACCGCACTACCCTGCCCCCTGGGCCCTGATGGTGCCCCTCACTCCTGACGCACAGCCCCCTGGCGCTACCAGTTCCCCCTGGACTCCCAACCCACAGTCCCCCACCCTGATGCCCCTCACTCCCAACCCGCAGGCCCCTGCCCCCCAGCCCTGCTGGAGGGCCCCAGCTGTGCTCATCCTGCCCAGGCCAGGGCGCAGTGGCTCCAATTCATTCAGGCAGCAGCAGAGCATGTCTGGCCCCATTGTGGGCTTGAGGGAAGAGGAGGGAAGGCTTGTGGCACCCCCTCCTTCCCCCCCATCCCTGGGTAGCAGTTCCTGGGTGCTCAGCCCCTCTGGTCACAGGCACTGGCGTCTGCACTGCCACCCAGCCACGG
>NW_017729008.1:23392470-23392724 GCF_001723915.1 Gavialis gangeticus
CGCAGGAGAACAGGCAACCCTCCCTTCCCCCCTGCCCTGTCACAGCTGCATCCCCTGCTCCCCCTGCCCTAACCAAATGTCCAAGATTTTGCTGTGCTTGGGAGTGGGAAAGGGGGAGGCAAACAGAGCCACGAGGGAGCACCTCATGGGTCTGTGTGCCTCTGCAGCTGCAGGCAGGTCTGTGTGTGCTCCCCACTACCCCCAATTGCCCTCCCCCTGCTCCCACCCCCAGAGCAAAGGGAAATCCCAGACAA
>NW_017729008.1:23397724-23397939 GCF_001723915.1 Gavialis gangeticus
CATTTCTTGTGAAGGCTGAAGAGATCCAGATCCCTCAATCTCCCCTTGCAGAGTCTATCACAGAGGCCACTAATCATGCAAGTGGCCCTCCTCTGAACCCTCTCCAGATTCTCCTTGCCCCTCTTGAAGTGCAGCACTCAAAACTGGACACAGTACTCCAACTGCGGCCTGACCAATGCTGCAGAGGGGGGACATCATCTCCCTCGATCTGTTGG
>NW_017729008.1:23402939-23404069 GCF_001723915.1 Gavialis gangeticus
CACCCAGCTGGTGATCAGAAGGCTTAAAAAGAGCAGGGACATGTCCAGAGAAACCCAGACATATGGTAACCCTATCTTGGTGGTGTATCCACACTTAAGCAAAAACATTATGGGTAGACAGACAGACAGACAGATTAAGCCCTTTATTATATTAGATTCTGGATCCCCATTCTTTAATCACAAGAATCTCAAAAAATCTGACACTATGCATGCAAAAACATTTATGTATATGTTTAACTGTACACTGCATTAACAGATAGTCACTGAGTGCCCTCTGGGGTGCTTGCTCTGGACTGCTATGGCCTTGGCAAATCGCTGACGGCCGTGTCACATGTTATGTTTATGACATAACCAGTGCACTTAAACTGTGAGTGTCCACGTGTTCAGGTAAAAAACACATGCTTAGTGTTATCTATCATAGCAAAGTCGTGGCGTTTATTGAAGGAGTATCTCCGATTGTATTAAGTAGCACGTTCAGCTATCAGCAGAGTGCTCCATGGACATAATACAAGTTCAAGACTGTGGAGTGGGACCAGGGCTGGGATTCACAGTCCGCTGACTGTCAGTCCCAGGCCGAGCACCACACCAGAGCCAGTTCAAGACTGCCAGCAGCAGAGACCCAGCTTGCCCCATCTACCTGCAGCAGGTGTGGATCCAGCAGTGGGTGTGACACATTCTCCCAGTCTTGGCTCTCAATGACTCCCTCTGCCTGCTGCCAGCAGCAGGGACCTGGCTCACCCCAGTGTGCCAGGGACAGGCACTCCCAGGCTTGGCAGTCCTCAACACGCAACAAGAGAGTGTGGGATTTAAGTGTGGGGGTTGCACGTCCTCAAGGGCAAACATGAGATGCGGTACCTGGTGTCAGGGTCAGTGTCAAGGCAGGTTGGGGGCGATGTGGGCCCCCCTCCCCCAGCATCCCCATGGTACATGCAGGGGCAGGAGCCACCTGCCCCCGGCCCTGGAGGAGCTGCTGGGCTCCCATGACCTGACAGCCCAGCTTGGCCTGAGCACAGCCCACCCCCTGCTGGGGTCAGCACAGCGTAACCTAAGCCCCAGTCCTCCCCAGCTCTTCCGGCGGCAGTGGTAATGGGCCGCTGTGACCCCCCCTCCCTTCCCCCACTCCCCTCCCC
>NW_017729008.1:23405061-23412537 GCF_001723915.1 Gavialis gangeticus
GTCATGCATCTGCTAATGCACGACAAGGTGTGATTGGCCTTGTTGATGGCATCGTTACACTGCCGGCTCATGTTCATCTTGGAGTCAGCTATGACACCAAGATCCCTCTCAAGCGCTGAGCTGCTGAGGAGGTTATCCCCCAGCCTATACGTGTGCTGGTGGAGTACCTTGCATTTATCTTTGTTTAAATACATCCTATTTCATTCTGCCTATTGATCCAACCTGTCCAGATCAGCCCGTATCTGCTCCCTGCTCTCTGGTGTGTTAACTTTGCCCCATTACTTGATATCATCTGTGAACTTGGAGAGGGTGCTCTCCACACCCTCATCCAATTCGCTGATGAAGATATTAAATAACACTGGCCCCACTGCCCACCTCCTTCCAGATTGAGAATGACCCATCCACCACCACTCTCTGGGTGCAGTCCCTAAGCCAGTTGACCACCCACCTGACTGTGTAAGCATCCACCCTGCACCCTGCTAGCTTCCCTATGAGAATAGGATGTGAAACTGTCTCGAAGGCCTTCTTAAAGTCCAGGTAGATGACATCAGCCTCAGCTCCTGTGTCAAGGTGGTGTGTGACCTGGTTATAGAAGGCTATAAGATTTGTCAGGCAGGATCTAACTGTGACAAATCCATGCTGGTTTCATTTCAGCATTGTTTCCCCTGCTGGGCCTTCACAAATATGCTCTTTGATGATTTTTTCCAGTATTTTCCCAAGGATAGAGGTAAGACTGACTAGCCTAAAGTTACTCAGCTCATTCCTTCTCCCCTTCTTAAAAATGGGCACCACACTGGCCCTTTTCCAATTCTCAGAGACCCTCAGCAATTCTCAGAGCTGGCCAGAGCACCGTGAGTGCTCAAACAGCTGTGCCAGAGGCTCAGCTATGACACTGGCCACTTCCTTCAGCTCCCGTGGATGGAGGTCATCTGGGCCGGCTGACTTGTACCCATCCAACCCCTCCAAGTGGTCCTTAACTAAGTCAGCACTAACCTTTGGTGGTCTAGTGCCTTTTGTACATCTGTCTATGTTCAAGGTGGGGGGAAGTGTCTTGGTCAGTACTTAGGAATACTGAAGTAAAGAACTCATTGAAGAGCTCCGCCTTCTTCCTTGCGTCAACCACCAACTGTCCTGACTGGTCCTGCAGGGGCCCTATGTTACTCTGCACCTTCCTTTTGCTCACTATGTATCTGTGGGGGTGTAGCCACAGGGTGCTGTGCGGGGAGCGAGCATGGGGGGCACATCCCATCCCATCGCCATGTTCTGCAGCCAGCAGGTGATGCCCACGCCCACTCCCTGCATGGCACCCTGTGGCCACACGCAAGGCCCTGCCACGTGCCCTGCCCCCACATGGCAGCACACCACACCCCCCTGCAGGGCCACAAGCCACACCTCTCACCTTTCCCCCCCACACACAGCAGAGCATACCCTGGTCGCCACCACCTCTGCCTCGCCTTGCCTGTGTGTCTGTCAATAAGGCTCTGGGCTGTGCATGCGCAGTTGGCCTGGAGCATTATGGACAGACACACACACAGCCGGAAGTGCTTCAGCTTTTATTATATTAGGATTAACACAAAAATATCACAATAAACCCCTTCATAATCTGCCACTTAGATGCATTGTTTGAGTTCTGAGAACATGATTATTGAGAGGCATAAGTCACAGGTTATAAAGATTAAATACATACATTAAGACTTTTTAGGGTACAAGGAAATATTTCCATTTCTGATTGGTACTGCCATGCAGTTCTACAGTAAAGCAACCTCCTTTTTTGTTATACACAAGTATCTCCTGACAGTCAAGTTACTCATTACCTATTCCCCGATCCAAACCCTTCAAAATACGTGGATTGCTGTGATATGCATTTACTTTTTATTTTATAGGAGCCAAAGGATCCAGATAAATGATTTTGGAAGCTTAATAAAAATCAATAGACATTCTGTCCATTTAATGGTCTTCATTCCAGCTCATAAATATCTTTTTCTCAGCATAGAGATACAAGGTGCAGATGAACCCCCTCAGTCAGTATATTAGAAAAGCAGTAAACATGGTCTCCTTAATCCATTAATTTATGGCAATTGTCAGGATTATTTGTACGCATCAAGTAGTTTCAATAATTCTGAATGACATGAAAAGAAATGAATGCCATGATATACTGTAAAGCTCAGAATTTGTGTAGTGTCTCCTAGCTAGAACATGTATAGTACCTTACGTAAAAGGATATGGTATGTTGCACCAAGATTTATTGTCATTGTGGAGAACAACAATATAACTTCTGTAAAGTCATGCAAATGAAGTACTGGAAATAAATATGCCTATCTGAATTAGAAGGAGGTTGGCAAGCAATCTTCAACAAATGATTGATTCAGCAAATAGTCTGTGAATAACCCACAAGTAGATTAATTTGGCTAAAATAGCTTGTTCATGCACAATTCTTCAGTGAATCTTTTGTGCAGGCCATTTTCAGGCTGTGATTGGTTGCCATTTGTTCACTGTAAATAGTTGTGTCATAGGCAACTAATCTCACGTGTTTCGTTTCTGTTCTCTGACTGGTTGACTGTCCATCTTACAGTTGTGCACAGAGATTAAATGGTAGCTGATTCAGCAAATATTCCTATGTACTTATATTTACAGGAGTATTCTCATAACCACCTGCTTTCTACATATGTTCTTATATAGACAATGTAGGTTCTGAATAGTAGACAAGTGAGTTAGGGTTTTATTTCAGAGACTTGAAGTTAAGCCTAGATTCGGTAAACCCCTTAACCACAAAAGTTAAAATCTACTCAGCAAATCACTTAAGTGGGTCAAGTTAGTGGGACTTAGCATAGCTAAGCATGAACTAAAGTGTTTTTTTGTTTTTTTAATGGGGCATCGTTGAAATCAATGGGATGTTTTATGCTGACTTTATGCAGTGTTGGTTTGGCACTTGTATGGTATGAAAAAACAGAAATAATTGCCTATTATTCAGGGGTAAGACTTGCAATGATGACTGAGAATGAATATAATTTTTAAAATGTTTTCCTTATCTAATGTATAGAGCATTTAGTCATTGTTCTGTGTATGTTCCCTACCATTAAAAACCAACATATTCAGGCCCTGATTCTCCACCACCCCAACCAGTGCTAGCTCTTCTATTCATGTCAGTGGGTCCAGAGTCAAGCTGTTAGTCGCTATTAAAGTATTAAAAAACTCAGACAAACCATGTAATTAAATATCACTACTCCAGGGGAGACATACTGGCTCTATTGAAGTCAATGGGAATTTTGCCATTGACTTCAAAGGGTTTCGTCCCAGCTCTCTTACAACAATGTATTTCTGGTAGTAACTTCCCCATACATGTCCTGAATACTGAATTACTGCTTATTTACACTGCATATATTTGGCAATAATTATCTAAATTTTATTTAACTTTCTCTTAATAATTTGCCAAGGAGCAATATTACCATGGATGTTTTTACTGTACTTAAAATGACCAGTAGTTTGAAAAAAAACAGTTACATATTTTTTTGAAAAAACACAGCTTCATGCCCTGAAGCACAAGCACAATTAACATCTAAGTCCTTGTCTGCTTCTTAAGACAAGCACTTAACTGGAAGAAGAGGATTTAGTAAAAGTATCATGCTTTCTTGCTAGGTATTACAAGTTCACAAGAGAAATAATATTTTTAAGGATGAAAAATTTTGTTGATTGCTTGAATCAACATTATATTTTGTCATTATATCTTCCTGTAAAATAAAGTTGGCACCAACAAAGAAAGAGTTAATGAGTTTTAAAGCAAAAGGACCAAACAGAATCTGAGAAATGTATCCATATATGCACTATAAAGCAGTAGCATTGTTTTGGGACTCAGCCTTATACAGTAAGATGATCTGTGCTAAGCAGGGGGGTCAGGTTAGATCGCCATAAGAACCTCCTTAAAATACATCTGCCCTTAAAATACATCCGCTAATCGAATCTGTGACTCTAAGAGCCTCCACTTGATATGGGACACTCTTTAACTCAATAAGTAACTCTCCTCCTGCACTGTGATCCAAACATCATAGTGATCTGGCACTAATAGGAAAATGGTACTTACGCTTACAAGTGAGCACTTGCTCACACGATAACCACTTCCCCCGTCTCCTCCCCCCCACCCCCCAAGACACCAGCTCAACAATTTTGCCCATAGAGTTTTACAAATGCAGTCATTATTCAAAGCATTTTGGCCTGATTCCCAAGATGGACTAAATGTCAGTATAGATGCCCAAGTTCAGTTTGGTGCCATGGAAATTAAAAATGAAAAACAATCAAATAGGCGACTAAATTCTTTGAGTTCAGTGTCTAATAAAATGAGAGCCTAAGTTCCTGTTATGAAAGGTCATGCATTATTTTTACCCACTGCCTGTCCAATTCTGCATGTTTCAACGCTTTACAGGACAGATTTTCAGATGGCATAAATGCATGTAGCTTTGCTAAGTGTAACAGAGGTATATCGCTTTACACCAACTGCCAGTCTGTCCCGGTATTGTCTCCCCAAGAGAGATCTACATGCAAATGCTGGAGTTGTTGATCAGGAAACATTAAAAAGGAGCTCTCCATCAGCAAAACAAGCTCCTTAGTCAGATCTCACAATCAGCAATCACATGATAAGATGGAAAAGGGAACCAGCTAAGTGGTTAGAGTAGGGTCTATAGGTCAGAACTCTGGCTTCTGTTCCCTGATTTGTCACTGATTCGTACAGTTGTTCAGCCGGTCTGCCTAAAACAGATTCAATAGTATTCATTTTCCTCATATATGTACTACCAAGCTTAACTACATAATGTTTATGCTATGCTTTGAGATACAGAGGAAAGCCATGAAACTAGTGAAAAATAATGTGTATGTTTAACGGCAGTGATATCAGGTAGCCTTCTCCCAGTTCTGGATCATATGACTCTTTGTTTTGAACACAAAGAAAAGTTTAGCCAGCCAGACTAGATTGGCTGTTTGTATTACATTTAATCAAACACAAGTGGGAAGAGATAATGTATTGAAAGGCAAAGCCCAGTGTGAAAAACAATGTCTCTGTTGTATTACTTGATGTGACTAATAGGGCTGCAGACAGAGAGTATTTATATTAGTCCAAAGTCTGGATCTGAATTTCTGTGAATCACTGAAATCAGTCATTAAAAGACTTACTGGTTCATCTAGTCTGCTCTGCCTCTGCTCTACCAGCATCACATTGTTTTGCAGTGCTTTGCTTAGCCTCCTCCAAAGGATGGGGCTTCAGGATTAAGACACAGTTCCAGAGTCCTATCTATCTCATTATCAGGGTGTCCATTCTGTTTTGTAGCCCACTTTCTTCCTTACAACCAGTCCATTACTCCTAAGAACACTTCCTTCATTACAACAAAGATACCTATCTTGCCTTGCATCTGGTTGTGATTGAGGGCCACACAACTGCCCGAGTAATGGAGCTGAGGGTGATCACAATCATCTTTGTTGTTCCCATGATCAACAGTCACAGCCAGCAAGCAAATTTTCTGCAAGAAGATCGGGTGGTGAAGTCCGATTAGTGGTAGTGGCATCCCCACCTTAGAGAAGAGGCAGCACTCTAGGGAGAACAAACTACTGCTCCCTAGTAGATGACACAGAATGCAACCCCCCTACAGCGAGTCCTGGAAAGCTGCATCAGACAGGCTGTTCTAACTTAGGGAAAATTTCCCAGTCACTGGAGCAGTTATAGGAACCAGGACAGGCCAGAAGTCATTCAGAATTTCCTGGGCCTCTTCCTACAGTTCTTGTGATCCAAATCAGCAAAACCCATTGCTAACATAGACATGGAGAGATTATCTTCTGAATAGAGCACTTATGCAACAATTATATTAGCAGGTTGTACCTAAATGATGCGCACTGATCACCCTGCTTCCTGATAAAGCAATCCTGTGAAATACCCATGTTAAGAAGGTTGAGCATTACTAATTGTTTGTCTCTCTAGTAAATTTTGATACCAAAAATTCCTCCCTTCCTGCAGAACTGATATGGCTGTATTTTAAAATAATCCTTCGTTATATAGTAGTCTAATTTGTCCTCCAGCAGTAACAGGTATATACAATCCGTTTGACCTGGGCATACAACAGCCAGAAATAGGCAGTCTACTCCTATTTCTTTAGCTACATGCTTCAGAATAGGCAGGTGATCTGAGAACCGGTCCATAGTATATTATATGAAACATCCCCAGTCTCAGTTCAAGAAAAGGGATAAGAGTATAGACAAAAGTAATAGAGACGCTTGTCCTGCTCCCACACCTGTGGATTATACCAGAAGGAAGCAATTTGTTGCCCCTTTTTATTGCCATGTGTAACATGTAAACCTGCAATGCTGTACTGAATTAGTACATGGTCTTCTGGCGCTATAGAGTTTGCACAGGTGTGACTTGTAAACAGTTTAGTCAAACCTGGCATTTAAGCCTCTTGTAACAATTTTTATTTAATAAACACCATGTGTTCTACGAATACTCTGATTCCAAATATTGCAACAAGAGGGACCAGTGGAAAATAGTCTCCTAGCTTGTCTCACTGAAGAACGTAAATAGGAAATGTAAGAACCGATAACCTCCAGAATCATAGGATTTGACTTAAAGAGGGCAACATTAGTGATGTTGAATAAAAGGAGGAAAAAGGAGGCTATGGGTTATTGGAGCTGGACCTATGTTATGTTTTCAAATCAAGATTAGGCCAGAATGAACTGGCTTCCAGATAAGAACTTAATATGAAACAGACTTTGATCCAGAATTCAATGAAGGAATCATTCCAGCACCAAAGGTAGCAATGTGAAGCAGAAAATGCCTGAACTAAAGATGTCATATTCTTATTCATCCAATTTACACCTGCTTATCTGATTTTTTTCAGGAATATGCATATTTTTGCTACTGTGTTGTTAGTCCTGCTAGTCCTGAAAAAGCACGAGAGCTGGAGGCCTGGATTCCACGCCCAGTTCTGTACAACAGAACTGTTTAAACTCTGTCCAGATAGCAGATGGAAAGTGCAGGGATGCACTTAGAGAAAGCTTAGTATTTGTAAAAATAAATTACTGAGAGACAATTAATGTGGATTTCCAGAGGGGCATTTATATAGAATCACTTCTCAAAATTGAAATGAGCTTGATGGAAACATCAAGAGAACTTTTTTTTTCTAAAAATGAGCCAGGTAAATAATTTTTAACGAAAATTTTAATTTTTAAATGACCTGTTATAAGAAACAGATATCTCCTCCTGTCTTAGGTACGACATTAAACAATTGGCTAACTGCATTACAGATTTAGCGTGGGATCTGACATCTTTTGAGGAATCTATTGTTGGCTACTATCACGGGGCAGATGTGAGATTTGATTGACCAGTAGTATTAAGTGGTATAAGAAATCCCATTTCTACTCTGTACATTTTGCCTTTCTGGCAAATTTCAAAATTTCATTTCTTCTCTTACAGACTGGGGCAGATGTGAGCCAGAAAACATA
>NW_017729008.1:23417537-23424891 GCF_001723915.1 Gavialis gangeticus
TCTCTTAAAAGTACAGAATGCAAAGTCTTAACACAAAATAAATTGGAATAATGTTATAATTGCATGTGGCATAAAATAAACCTTGATTTCGATATTAAAGTGATTTTCTCAGGTTAAATTCTGACACCTATTTCCTGATGCACATTAAATTGCAGACCTAATTACATCTGCTTAGCTTTGGTGGGATCAGAATCTTTGGCCACATAGCAGGGAAAACTTTATAAACTAATTTGTGATATAATACAACTTTTTTGCTTGCTTTAAGCATAAACCATAAGTCTTCTCATAAGTCATTGTACTTCTCACTCCACTTTCCTAGTGGGATTGGTAAAGTGCCTAATCAAGTTAAGATGCAGTTTCAGGGATGTATTTGGCAGCTGTGTTGGTCTGAGACAAAAAGAAATGCAAAAGTATACAATTCTTGATTCAGAGATGACACCTTTATAAGACCAACTAAGAAATCGCAACAACACATTCTTTGCAAGCTTTTGAACACACACACCCTTCTTTAGGCTGAGGACAAATCCAATATGGTAAAAATCCTCTTTGGTAAAAAATAAACTTCATTTTGCACAGAAGAACTTTGTGGCTGGAAGTCTGTTCCCTTGGGTCTGTGAGAGTCTTTTGTGTGAGTTGCTCCTTGATGTGCAGATAAGGCTGTTCTCATCCCAGGAGGTGTCAGATGGCAGGAAGGCACAGAGGCTATTCAGGAAGCAGATTCAGGTTGTTTTACCAGGTACCTACATCAATACACATGGAGGCTTCCTCCAGGAGAGCGATCCAAATCAACAGGATCACATACCTAAGATCCTTATATAGTCAACAAGGGGAGTGAGGAGCTTAGAGGAGTTCTGACACAACCATGTACTATATTCGCCTGAATCCAAGATGATTTTAAATTTAAGATGACCCCCTACTGCCATACAGTAGAATTTTCAGATTTAGAGATGATACCTTTATAAGACCAACTAAAACTATAAAAAATTATATATTTTTATAATTTTCCATGTATAGAATCTAATTATTGGAGGGTCATATTAAATTCACACCCCCCAACCACTGTAAGGGGGCAGAGGGAAGAGGGGAAGGCAGCAGGGAGGTCAAGTGGCTGGACTCCTGCCCTTGCTTCTGCCACCTGTTCCCCACGCCACTTGCCCACCCTGCTGCCTGTCTCCACTGGTGCACGTGTGCCCCAGTGCCTTCCCTCCTCCATGGGGCCTGCACCCCCTGGCACCTGTCCCCACTGCCACCTGCCCCTTCACAGTGCCTGTCCCCCAGCCCTGCCACCCCATCGCCTGCACCGTGTCTCCTGCTGCTTGTCCCCCTCCCACCTGCACCCCTTAGTACCTGCCTCCATCCTATGCCTACAGTCCCCATCTGTCTGGCCTCCCACTGCCCTGGCTCCATCTCCAGCCCCACTCCAGGCCAGGATGTGGAGAACCTATTCATCCCTGCCCCTACCCAGCCACACAGCAGCTCTTGTGGTGGTGGAAGCTCCTCCCCAACCCTCACTGCAGCCCCTTAAGCTGGGGCCAGAGCCAGGACTGGAGCTGTTACCACCACTGCTGCTGCTACTTGGCCAGGCAGGAACTGGAGAGACCATGTGCTCCATGTTCTGGGCTGGAGCAGAGTCAGAGCTGAAGTCATTCTGGGGGGTAAGCAGCAGCAAGGTGGAGGGGAGTTGCAGGAGCTGGGGGAGGAGAGGCAGTAGACGCCCAAGTCAGGGCCAGAGCTGCAGCCACCTGACTCCCCCTCCTTCCTCCCACATGTACTTGAATCTAAGACAAAAGTTTCCCCTCCCCCCTCCATGCTGAATTGGGGGGGTGGGAAAACCTTGTCTTGGATTTGAGTAAATACGGTCATTATCACTGCCAGTAGGAAATACTGATTACATGCCCGTGTCAGAACTCCTGCCCCTCCTCAGAGCCTAGCTGACCACAAAACATCTGTAGTGAACACCTTCTCTCCCCCTTCCCCCACTCCAAACCAAAAACAACACATTTTGTCTTTTATTTGTAAACCATGAAAATGAGACAGATTACAGAGTAAATTTCAAGAGTTTTAGGGCAAGTTTTCAAATGAAAATGGGACCTGGTCCAAGAATGTTTTAGATGAGTTTTGACTCCTCATGAGCAAAGTTATAGTACTACACGGAAAGCATGAAAAGCTGCAATCAAAGTTAGGCAAGACTTATACTGTCTTACCTTAAAGACCAAATCCCCAGCTGGTGCAAATTCATGTACCACTGTAGTCAATGAATCTATGCCATTTTATACTGTTTGGGCAAGTCTGCAGATGTTGTATAATGACATTGTTACTGAGCTGTGATTTAACACTTCCTTTTGGAAGTACTAAATCATGGAGTAGTAACAGCCTGTGCTGTGCCATACGTGCAGCACATGGTTATTTTTAGTAGCTACTTTGCTATAGCAGTGTGCTATACTGGGGGATCACGTTGCTACAGCAAAGTAGCTGCTAGTCACGTATTGCTGCCTGTGTATGCTACGTCGCTGTAGTGCATTGCCACAGTGATGTAGTGTCATGTGTAGACATACCTTTTGATTATCTAATCCTCTAGTTTTATTTATTTGGCTTGCAAACCTTGCAGGAACAACAAGCATGATGAACAAAGTTTCAGAGCTTAGTAACACACATTTCATAAATAGAGAAGTCTCTAATTTCAAGATTAATTTGTCAAATAGATTTGCACTGAATTTTAACTGGCTGAACAGTGTTTTATAAACTAGGTGGTCCCAAATGGATCACACACCAAGTTGCTTTAAAAATAAAGTTATCCAAAACATGCTTGCCTACATGCGATGGGAACTGAAACATGGGCCCAATTGCGTAGCAAAAAACTTAACAGAACTTAGATATGGATTGACATAAGCACAATACAAGGATATAGAAGAAAAGAGAACCATGTCATGTAATACAATTGAATACACTAGTAGTGACTCAAAAGACACCACACAAGTCTACATATGTCTACACAATCTCATAACATTTCAATATGCATAACATGCAGACAGTGTAGTATGCTTCCCTGAGGACAGCTGGCCTATCCTAGACATCATATGGAAATAATAGACCGAATGAGACAACAATAACATTTTTATAATGATAACCATAATCTAGCTGATCCATTGTTGGAGCCAAACCATAGTCTTTTAAGCACAATACGTTCCATGAGCAGTCCCCAAATGAACTACTGTAAGGCAATGGGGTTTCATCAGACAAGCTCTTTTTATAACTTTGTGTATGTGTGTTTATAGCTTGGATTTTTTAACTCTCTGTCAAAGAAAACCAGTCATAAATAGTATTGCAATCATTACAGAACACCCTACAATAAATGGGCATTGTTCTTTTTCACTAACAGCTGCTTTTAGTTTAAGTAGTTTACTATACCTAAAAGCTCTGACAGTGCAGAGACATTTTGCTATCAAGGTTTATCTCAACCTGTTAAAGTCCAGATAAAGATTTGCCAGCTTTTCTGCTTCAAAGGAGACAAGAGTAATTGGAACTATAAACTCTCCCATTCATCATTAAAATGGGGAGCTTTATAGGACCAATAGAAAGCATCTGTGTCTTGACTAAGACAAGGCATACATTAAACAGATTTAACCGGAGGCTGCTCAATACAACAAATCACTTGTCAGAAGTTTCCTGATGTCAATACACGCACACTCATTTTAGAACAGGATAAAAACAGAACAGGCCAAATGAGAAGATTATTGGAAAAAATCAAGTCCTCGTCCTGTGGGGTGCTGAGAGTCCTTGACTCATGACTGACTTTAGAAGAAGCCAAGAGCTCTCTGCACCCCACAGAAAGAGCTCAGAACCAGGCATGATCCGGCTCTGGACCTTAGTTCAGTTTTACTTCCCACGTTGTGTCTTGGCATGCAGGGATTTTGCTATGACAAGATTGAATGTCCATGAATTTAAAATTATTCGCACTCATACATTGGCCAAATCTGTCAATTATTCATTTATTACAATATTTTTTTTAATGATTTTAGAAGAAAATAACTTAGGAAGTCTAGAGTGTTGATTAATCCATGAGGCTTCCTCATCAGTAGTCTATTAATCATATGCCAACACTACATTAATGAAAATGTGTATTTATCTCATGGTTAAGTGGATAGGATTCATGCAAAATGTGCTTGTAGTTTGATCCGAATCTGGATCTGAACCTGGAATCTCCCCTTTCAAAAGCAAAACAAACATTTCTAATAGCCTTGTCAAATGCACTGAAGACAGAAACAGCCTCTCAAGTGAATAGGGTTTGTTCTTTTAGACTACCTTTTCTATCACCAGACTATGAGATAGTTGAGTTTAATGAAGGTGTCTGCCAGAGACCCAGTCCCAAAGTAACTTTCCACTTCCTTTCTCTTGTACTTAAACTTTCTTGACACAGCATATTTATCTTCCATTAGATCCCACTGGAACATCCAATGGAAGGTTACTTGATAAGAAACCATTACAGTTTCCCAAAGAAAAGATGCTATAATAACCCTTTCTCATTTTGTAACCATAGAATAAGATTTTTGTTGACACAATCATTGTACAAATAAAGGTTTTGGATCTTCTCGAGCTCAAATTTGTTGAGTTTCAGGATACAATGAGCTTATCTACTTTTTTGTAGAAAAGGTGGGATAAGATGTGTGAATAGTAAGGGAGTAGTGACAAAATGGACTAGAAAATAGGATTTATTGTTGATACTCTGCTTTTAAAATGTGAGGGTTTTTTGGGGGGGGAGTTGTGTAATTCATGGGATATGAACACATTATCAATTCAAATAAATAGCTGATAAGGTTCTGGATCCATTCCTGCAGTCCTGAAACCAATCCCATTCCAGTTAGGCAGGTATGCAGCAGTGTACATTTGCCCAGGTATGCATATAATTCCTTAAAATTTAGCTGGGCAAACATCCATGACAAGAGGAGAACCTCCCAGATTTTACCCAAATATTTTATGGTTAGGGTACTCAATCAAGCAGTAGAAAATACACTTTCTAGCTCCCCCTGCCTCCCTGTGCCCAGGGATGGTTTGAAAGGACATCTCCTGCTTCTCAGCATAGTGCTGAAACTACCAAGGTACAATTTAAATTAGTCCCTTGAAGCTAGTCCATGGACAGCCAAGGGAGGGAGATATGTGGAGTTGGGGTGGGGAGAGAAGAAGCCAGAGGGAGGCTACATGGCTCAGTGAGATAGATGCTTCTCTGGATGGGACAGTCCCCTGGGCTCTCACCTGGATCCTTTCTCTCAGCAGGGCAGAAACTTCCCTGCTGCGGCCCAGCAGCATAACTTGGGGACTGAGCAGGACACCAGCACTGGGTGCCAACCATGAGGGGGCACCAGAAACCCCTCCACCCCCACCCATCTTCCACCTGGGTGTCTTTGCCATTGCATCTCCTAGCCATGGGGGCTGGGTGACGTAGCCCCACACCCAGCAGTATATCTGGGGGTTGAGGAATGAGTGAAGCAAGTGGAACGGTGTCCCTCCAACTCCCCCCACACTGCTGCCGCTGAGTCTTTGCCATAGCAAGCACAGCCCTGCACCCAGTAGCACATCTGGGGTTTGGGAGGTGTGAACAGGGCCAGCAGGCGTGGAACCTGCACCATGGGGCTGCTGCTAAGACAGAGGCTCTGCCTTCAGTGTGCAGAGAGCCCAGGCAGGTGAGACTTCCCTCCTTCTCTGCCCCATCTACCAAGGTCATCATGCCACCCCCACACCACGCCAGGCACTGAATGAGCTTGCTATTCCTCTGCTGCCTTCCATTTGTTTTATCCAATGACTATGACATTCAAGATGCCATGGCTCAGGTACAAGGGGAGGGCTGGAGAGGGGAATAGTGCTATCTTCCTCCATTGTGTTTCTCAGGTATGCACGAAGGCATCCAGGTTGACTCTGTTTCTCCCGAGGGTGAAGCAGAACTGTCAGCTGTGCATAAATGCCATTTTTGGCACTTACGCAGCAGGGTAAGTGCCATTGGGCATGTTAAGTGAAATAGCATCTAGCCCCATGCATTTGTTGGCCATATTTGTAAAATACAGCTAAAATCTACTGATTTGCCTCATAAAAGCTGTGAGTATTCATTAGGGAATGTCTGGAAACAACTTCCAAATATAAAGTGGTATAAAATAATTACTCTTATACGGCCTGCATTTGGGAGACCTCAAACTGCTTTGCAAAGGAAGTTACTAATAGTGGTCGAGTGGGGCAAATTTGGGGTGAAATGTAGACGATAATTTCGGCTGACTAAATGGGGGGAAGAAGGAAAATTTGAAACTATCTAAATTTTTCATTTTACTATTTTCTAAATAAAGTGTTTCATTTTGGAAATGCTGTGCTATTTCTCTCAACATTTTTACTTTTAAAGGAAAAAAAAAGTGGGGGGAGACAGGATTTTGAACTTGGGGATTTAGCCAAACTTGTCTAAATAACCTGAAAATGAAAGAACACATTTGGTGTGATGTCATATGAAATGTTCTGCAATGACTCATAAATACATCACTTAACCTACAAAACCTCAGAATTTTTTTCAGTTTTACATGAACCGATTTTCCCCCTCATATTTTGATTTAGCCACTAGAACAAAAAGGGCCATTAGTCACCCAACTCTATTTACTTTACAGACAAGAAAACTGAGGCACAGAGATTCAAAGGCTCTCCCTGCAGGCCCACAATAAAAACAGAAGGAAAGTTCATGTTTCCTGCGTCTCAGGTCACTGCTTTATATTGTGAGTGAAGAAACATTTACTAGACACCCTGCTCTGTTCATATCCTTTCACAGCATCTGATGAAGTTAGTCTCTAAGGTGCATCTCTACCTTGCTATTTACAGTGGAGTTATGGATCAGTTTTTTTCTGTTGATTTTAAAGAAATAATGAATACTTTATTATTGCATGGTCTTTCATCTGTTGAACAAGCTATTTAAGACATAGATATAAAGTGAGTCATTCAAGTGATTCTTCTTTATCTTCACCATTTGTTTTTGATCCAAAAAAAGCCATTCCATACTAATCTTCAACTGATTGCCCTATTTGCAGAGCTTTAGAGTTGAGCTTCAGTCAAAGAATAAACATAATTTCTTTAATAAAATTCAGCTGGTTTTACTGAATAATTCAGGTGGTTTACATTTTTGCAATTTTCCCCTCTGAGTTTTAGAAAACCTTTTTATCTTTTTAGACTGTATTCCAGAGTTACCTGAAAGTTACTGTTTGATTCATGGAGGAAAGCTGAATGCCTTTTTTGGATCAAATACATGCATTAATAGATTTACACATAATTATGAAATAGCTGTCTCCCTGCCACCTTGAAGCTGATCAAGGATGCCTTATGTATTTGAAAT
>NW_017729008.1:23429891-23439405 GCF_001723915.1 Gavialis gangeticus
GTAATTTCTTTAATAAAATTCAGCTGGTTTTACTGAATAATTCAGGTGGTTTACATTTTTGCAATTTTCCCCTCTGAGTTTTAGAAAACCTTTTTATCTTTTTAGACTGTATTCCAGAGTTACCTGAAAGTTACTGTTTGATTCATGGAGGAAAGCTGAATGCCTTTTTTGGATCAAATACATGCATTAATAGATTTACACATAATTATGAAATAGCTGTCTCCCTGCCACCTTGAAGCTGATCAAGGATGCCTTATGTATTTGAAATATTTGCATTCATATTGTAAATGGTATCCCTATATTTTATTATGTAAATGACACAGAAAATGAGTAATTTGCCATTTATAATTTTTAAGCAGTCAAAATATTCCGTTTAAAATGCAGTAACTACATTAAGCTACACAGCAAGGCTGCCAACCTTTTATGCATGGCAAGCTGCTGTTTGTGACTTGGCTGTAGCCTCAGGCTATGGATCCTCTCCACAGCACCCCGCTCTGCAGCATCCCAGATCTCCCTGCTCTCTGTGGAGGGCAGCCCTCTCTCTGCCATGACCCCTACTGCAGCATCCACTTACCCATACCACTGAGTGCCACCGATTCCTGCCACCAACAGCAGTGGGGAGGGGCAAATTTGGAGGCAAGAGTGAGGGCTGTCATAGGAAGTCAAGACAGCACAAGAGAGCATCCCTCAACACAGAGCAGGGAACAGAGCAGCAACTGTGGAGAGGATTGGTGACATCCGATGTATGGCAGAGGACAAAGGAGGGGATTGCACCAGGGTGAGTTGCATGCTCCTAATCCCTACCTATTGCAAGCTGGATCAGACCTTTGGTGGCCAAATGCAACCTCCTCTTGGCCTGCATCTAGACTATGGGTTGTGGGTTACTAACCTTTGCTATATAACACATATGTTGTAAAATCAAGTCATGCACCTGTGTAGGAGATCAAGTGGGGACCATATTGCCAAGTGAGTTTGCAAACACCATTGCAAATCTTATCATCAGTTAACTCCAATATCTTTCAACTGCTTCAAGGCATATTGTGAGGTTGTTTAATGTGAACTGCTATAACAGCAGTAACACAATTAGTTTCACATGAGCTGCCTTGCCTGTAATTAAACTTGGTTCTATCCCATTTCCTGTATACTCTAACTGTTGAATTGTAGCTATCAAATAGAGATGCTGGACAAAAGATGAAAGGAAATTATTATTTTTTAATGTCATATTATGATTTCTTCAAAGTTGACCAGTTGTATTACTGTTATTCATGGCCCTGATCAAAGTAACCAGCATGTAAGGAATCCCACCTATAGGCAGGAAAGCAGTTACGAGTTAATTGATACTATTCCGGTGCTCAGGGTCTCCCTCTTTTTTAATTAGTTTTCTACACACTAGAATATTTCATACATAATGGACACCACTATGATATTTTCAGATGAAAGTAGTCATGGCTGCTGTGATTTTTTTGTTGAGCCAACTGCTGTTTTTGTGTGTTATACATGCTTAGAGCACCCTGACCTAAGGCCTTTTGTGGACTTAGGAGTGGAGGAACTTAACTGGGGAATGTCAAAGACATTTAAGTTTAGATGTGATATAGGCACTCATAGCTCTGGCAAGATAACCATGTTCATTGACATGTGTAGTAGAACTTTAAATGCTAAAATCATATTACTGGCAGAAACCCAGTCTACTCCATATTTCTGCCAGTGGCCTGAAACACTGTAACAACAGTAACACAATTAGTTTCATACAATCTATCTCGCGTGTAATTAAATTTAGTTCTGTGATATTTCCTATGTGCTCCAGCTGCTGAGTTGTACCTATCACTTAGAGATGCCTTAGAAAAATAGAAGGAGGTGGGAAAATGGAAGAGATTAGGGAAGGTTATCATGGATCATTCACTTGGATGTATGTGTCTATAAGCTTTTTGGGGAGCTGAGTTTTCCACCCTTATCCAGGGAAGCACATCCCCTTGAACATATAACACTTGTTTTCAACAGGGCTTAAATACATGTTTGAAATTAGCACATGCTTAATTACTTTCCTGAGGTCTACATAAATTTGTCACAGTATCACATATGTTGAAGTTCTGATGTTATTTGTCAGAAATTGCAGTCTCGTTGCCTAACTTAGTTAGGTTCCTAGGATATTTCCAAAATCTAGGGGCAACTTCACAAAATCTGTGTGTTAACTTTTCCCAGCACCTAGGCTCGAGCTTTTGGTAGTGGTAGACTTTGAGAGGAATAGAAGAGTTCATTACATGTAACTATACCAGGGACATGTTCACTGATCTGGAAGTATCTGGAAGCTTGACATTTTCCAAATTATGGCTCCTACATGAAATGTTTAAACCAGATGAAAATAATAGCATGAGTCACCTGGCTAGGTTATCTTGTGCAGTATGAACTAACTGCCAAAGCTGCTCTCTTTCGTGCACATATTACCACAAAACATGCCTAAAAGCAGTTATTCAAGAATTACATAAAAAGTTTTCCTATAATGTACTTAGAATAGGAAAATATTCTCTTGGTTCTTGCCCTTCTGCCAACTTTCAAAGCTTTACAGGGTTAGCGGCAGAACTGCAGGAAATGAATTCCTAGCCAATGACATTTTTTGACATTGTAAGAATTTTTTCCCCTTTCACATTAGGATAAACTCGAGACCTTATAATTAAGTCCCCAATCTGCTACATTTAAAGCAAAATCTTGAACTTCTTTCCCTCACCAATTAAATGATTTGCTATTCTATCCTACTCTTGTTTTGCCCAGAAATTCCATCCTAGACCTGAGAAACCTTTTCAGTGAAACCATTTCATCAGAAGATTTATGACCCAGTGTCTTTAGCCATTCATCATGTAGAAAATACAGGCCAGCTACACATCTGACCTTATCTGAGTCTGTGGATTTTTTAAACATTTATAACACTTAGAGCTGGGAAGAGGACATTTAGCATTCATTATATCAACTGGTCATATCTCATCAGCTGATCCCTTGTAACCAATTTGTATCTCTAGTCCTATGCCACAGTATATGAACATAAACGGGGACAGCTTACTACAGGAAGGAAGCAGCTGCTAAACTACCACAGCTTTCCACTTCCACAGCTTCCACAGACAAAACAGTTACAGTGGGATCCACTTGAGATGATAAGTCCCCCCAGCCCTTTTAATTGGTATGACTGTTTTGTCTGCTCATGCAGCAAGGAAATAACTTGATGCTTCTGCTTCAGTTCTCATTAGATGCCCTAATTAGCCAAGGCACTTTATTCCAATCCCCATTTAACCATCACTTTCTTAAGATCCTTTATATTTGGGTCTCATCTAATTGGAATACAAACACCTTATACACATCAGCTCCAGTACGGAGAAGTCTTGATTTGGCACTATCCTTTTTTAACAGACTCTACTAGATATTTGCCAACAAGTACTCAATATTGAAGCATAACATCTTGGGCAAGCTTACTACCACTGTCTATTATCCAGCAATGCAAAGGAACTATAAATATGGCTTAGCAGTTAAACCAGATTTATTGTTGCTTTGTGTCACCAAAGCAGCACAAAGTAGCCAGATTATACTGCTGAACCCAACTCCAGACTTCAGGAATTTACAGCTCGTTTCTGTTTTTCACTGCAGGAGTCCACTTTTTCCTTTTTATGTGAGGGATATTCTACAGCTTTCCTACCAGCTTGACAGAAATCATATTATTCTTTACACAGGTTTTATTATATATTAATTATTTGCTTGCCATTGCCCATTACAGCAAGTGTTAACTGAGACCACTACCTCTTATGTGCATTCTTTCTTTAATACCCATGAACAAGAAACGAAACAAGTATTTGGGAAAATCTTACACAAGGGCTTATTATATTTGCTGAGTGGGTGGATCCTCACAAAATACATCATCTGCATCTCACTGTCTTTGCCAGAATGTAAGCTATGCGGATCCTTATTGTGAAGCAGTTATATCACACATTATTTAGTCCCAAAGGACCCTGGCAAATGTTACACTTAAGGCCTGATTAACTGGTTGATTGTGTCTTGCAGTGTAACCTGCCCACACATTCAGGCAGAACAAAATGCAAAACCAGCCATAAAATTATTACACAAAAAATGTGTAAGAATTTTGTGCCTGCTTTCCATTGCACCGTAAAATGAATGTGTGGATGGGTATAGATTTCATAGATTTTATAGCTTTCATAGACATTGGGGCTGGAAGGGACCTCAGGAAATCATCAAGTCTAGCCCCCTGACACAAGAGCAGGAAGTCAGCTAGGGTCAAAGGATCCCAGCAAGATAAGCATCCAAACATTTCTTAAAGGAGTCCAGAGTAGGTGCCTGCACCACCTCTGGAGGGAGTGTATTCCAGGCCTCAGGGGCTCAGACAGTAAAGAACTTTTTCCATATGTCCAGCCTAAAATGGTTTTGGAGGAGTTTGTAACTGTTGGACCTTGTCATCCCTTGGGGTGCTCTGATGAACAGGCATTCCCCCAGATCCTGATGCACACCCCTGTTGTACTTATAGGCTGCCACCAGGCACCCCTGAGCCTGCGCTTCTCCAGGCTGAGGAGTCCCATGGCTCTCAGCCTCTCTTCCTAAGGCCTATTCTCTTGTCCTCTGATCATGCACGTGGCTCTCCTCTGGACTCTCTCAAGCTTCTCCACATCCTTCTTGAACTGCGAAGCCCAGAATTGGATGCAGTACTCCAGCTGCAGCCTCCCCAAGGCCGAGTACAGCAGGAGAATGATGTCCTGAGATTTACTTGAAAAGCATATATGGATGCAAGCCAAAGTTTGGTTTGCTTTATCAGCTGTGACATCGCATTGGTGGCTTATGTTCATCCTGTAGTCAATCATGACCCCCAAGTATCTTTCAGTGGTGGTGCTAGTGAGCGTAGCACTGCTGAGCTTATAAGCGTACTGCAGGATTTTTTTCCCAAGGTGACATACCTTACATTTGTTGGTATTGAATGTCATCAAGTTTGTATCTGCCCACTTTTTGATCCTATCCAAGTCAGCCTTCACCAACCTATCCTCAGGTGTGGACGCTCTAACCCAAAGTTTGGTGTCATCAGCAAACTTGGCCAGTCCACTTCTGACACCAGTATCTACATTGTTGATAAAGACATTAAGGAGAAAAGGTCCAAGGATGGAGCCTTTGGGGACAACACTGGTCACGGAGCACCATGATGATTCACTTCCAGTGACCACTACTCTCTGAGTCTGGCCTCTGAGCCAATTCCCCAGCCATTGGACTCTGATGTAGCCAAGGCCACAATTTTTCCAAGAGGAAATTTTGAGACACCAGATGAAAGACTTTTTTAAAGTCCAGATATATGATGTCAATCTCTTCTCCCTTGTCCAGGTGATATGTCACCTGGTCATAGAAAGAGACAAGATTGGTCAGGCAAGACGTACCCACAACAAACCCATGCTGGCTGTCCCTCAGGATGTTGCCATCAGCCAGTTTGTCTAGAATGGTCTCTGATCATTTTTTCCAGAATCTTTCCAGGGATTGAGATCAAGTTGATTGGCCTGTAGTTCCCCGGATCTACTTTCCTCCCTTTCTTGAAGATGGGCACCACATAGGCCTTCTTCCAATCTTCAGGTACTTCACCTGAGTGCCAGGAGTTTTTGAATATCTTTGCCAGTGGCTGCACTATGACTCCTGCCAGCTCCTTAAGTTCTCTGGGGTGCAATCTGTCAGGACCCACTGACTTGAAGGTGTCCAGTCTCTCAAGGTGTTCCTTTACAAGGTCTACACTGATGCTGGGTAAAAATTCACCCTCACCCTAGCCATCCCACATCTTGGTGGCAGGGCAGTCCCTTTGGGTTGATGAAAAACAAACACAAAGTGTCCATTAAGCAGGTTAGCTTTTTCCTGGGTGTCGGATGTCAGTTGTCCCATTTGGTTTAGCAGAGGTCCAATGCTACCCTTGCTTTTCTTCTGACTCCACACATCTAAAAAAGGACTTTTTATTGTCCTTGATATGTGTAGCCTGGTGGAGCTTGGTTGCAGCCTTGGCTTTCCTGGTTCACACCCTACAAGTACAGACCAGTGCAGACTACTCCTCTTTTGTGATAATTCCTGTCTTCCATCCTTTATAAGCCTCTCTTTTTAGACTTTGGAGGTCCATAAGTTTCCTGATGAGCCCAGGGGGTTGCCATGCCCTTTTGCTACCTTTCCTCCGAGATGGGATGGACGTCCCTTGTGCTTTCAGGATCTCTGCCTTAAGGAGCAACCACTCATCTTGGATGCCCCTCCCTGTCGAGTCATGGCCTCCTGAGCTTATCAAAGTCAGCTTTCCTAAAGTCAAGGACTTCTGCATTGCTGACTGACTTGCCAGCTTTGCAATGGTTAGTAAAAGTGATCAGCTTGTGGTCACTGTCTCCCAACTTTCCTTCAATGTTTAGATTGCTAACTACATAGTCCCCTTTAGCCAGCACCAGGTCCAGCCATGCTTTACCTCTTGTTCGTCCATAGACTTTTTGTGTCAGGTAGAGCTCATCGACGCATGTGAGGAAGCTTTGCAACCATTTAGATTTGGCTGAGTGCTCTTCCCATGAGATGTCCAGGTAGTCAAAGTCTCCCATGACAACCATGCGCTGAGAGCACGTAGCCTCAGCCAGTTCCCTGGCAAGTTACTGGTCAAGCTCTTGTTCCTGGTTAGGGGGTCTGTAGTAGACTCCTACCGTTGTGTCCCCCGTGCCATGTTCTTTACGTAACACATCCCCCCATTTTAACCCAGAGGGTCTCTAGTCTCTGGGTAGACTACACCAGGGTCTCCAACTGGCTGACAATCTGCTTATCAGTGGATGGCTCCAGGGCTGCACTGAGAACTATCCCAGAGCCAGTGAACAATCAGCTAAATGTTGGTTTCACAATCCTGGGCTTCCCTCCACTGCCAAATAGGTCATAAGTGGCGTCTGATCCCAAATTTACATCTCCTACTGTGTTCATTTACATGAATATCAGTCATCAATTTTGGGGTGGAAAACATTGGGGGAGGGGGGAAAGTGCACTTGCTCTGAAGAAATTATAGAGAATGTGAGGATTTGAAATATCACATGCTGTTGATGTGTATGTATTTAAAGCCCTTTTAGCTTCAGGTCTCCTTCTACTTGCTTTCTATTGAGTGAAAGAATTAATTTTCCATCAGAGCCAATATTTTACTGACTTTCAGCATAGTTTTAACATGATAACAGTAATTAGGAAATACTCATTATTTTAAAATAACATCAAAACCCACTAGGCTCTTATGGTAGAAAGAAGAGATGGTTCAGCTTGATTTGATTTGTTTCTTTTTCTTAGGAAAGCAAATACATTTTCCCTGCTTTTGGAAGCCCGCAGCATATTATAAAGGAAGCCAATCAGCTTTCATTTCCAATCTGTTTTGTTAATATTAATGAACATCTACAAAGAACCCGGTTTTGGCTTTTATGGAGTCTGACTGGAATCCAGTGTGGATGTGCCCAAAGGTGTACCACATCCTGTACTTGAATTGAATTCCATTCAATACATTGTTGCCTGTTACTTTGTATATGGTTTGTTCTCTGTATACCCTACGTTCCCACCTGGATTGACTACATAGTACTTGGAAGGAGATGGGAAAGGAAGTAGTCTGAGCACTGTCCTGGGAGACAAATATTTTGAAACTACAGCCTAGGACTAGCTATGTCCATCTTCATCTCCATTCCCCCATCTCTAAAGCAAGACTCCAAAATTAGAGTGAGGATGTGAATAAATTAGCTCAGGCAAGATTTCCTCTCAGTTATATAAAAGCAGTTTCTATTGATTTCAAAGGGAGCTTCTGCATCTGAGGGCAAGATTTGACTCTTAAAAGCCCTGTGTTACTCTTTTAAGCCAGGTACAGACATTACACTTTTACCAGTATAAGAGATCAGAAACTGGTCCATACCTGTAACACAACAGAAGTTCGTCACACATAGACTGGGTTAAACATGGTGGAACCCAGTTTAAGCTTTGCCATAAAGTATATGTGTGTTCTGATCACTACTGATTAAAATTACCCTGCTTACAGGAAACCGTGCAGAAATTCTGCCTTTGGTTTTTTAATGTTTGTACCTAGCCTTAGGGAAGAGTAAAGAAAACAGAAACATTTCAGCTGAAACTTCATAGTCCAAATCCTGAACCCAATGAATCCAATAGCAATGTCCAGGTGACTTAAGTGGACCCAAGATGCATCCTGCAAGTTCAGTGTCCCATCACGGAGGTCAGTTTCTCAAGGATCCACAGAAAAGGTAAAGTTCACTTCAAGGTATACTCATAGTTTCATAGTTTCTAGGGTTGGAAGGGACCTGAGCAGATCATCTAGTCCGACCCCCTGCCATGGCAGGAAGAGCACTGGGGTCAAACGACCCCAGTAAGGTGGTCATCCAACCTCCTCTTAAAAACCCCCAGGGTGGGAGCCTGCACCACCTCACTTGGAAGCTGGTTCCAGACCCTAGCCTCCCTGACCGTGAAGTAGCGCCTCCTGATGTCCAACTTAAACCTTCCCTCCGCCAGCTTGTGACCGTTGTTCCTGGTCACTCCTTGCGGCGCTCGGGGGAACAGGGACTCCCCCAGCGCCTGCTGATCCCCCCTAACCAGTTTATAACAGGCCACAAGATCCCCCCTCAGCCTTCTCTTTTGAAGGCTGAACAGGTTCAGGTCCCGCAACCTTTCCTCATAGGACCTACCCTGCTGTCCCTTGATCATACGAGTGGCCCTCCTCTGGACCCTCTCGATGCTGTCCACATCCCTCTTAAAGTGCGGCGCCCAGAACTGGACGCAGTACTCCAGCTGCGGCCTGACCAGTGCCGCATAGAGGGGGAGGATCACCTCCTTGGACCTGCTCGAGATGCATCTGTGGATGCACAACAAGGTGCAGTTGGCCTTCCTAGCCGCCTCCCCACATTGCCGACTCATGTTCATCTTGGAGTCAATAATGACTCCCAGATCCTTTTCCACCTCCGTGCTGACAAGAGGGGAGTTCCCCAGCCTGTATGTGTGGTGCCGATTGTTCCTCCCCAGGTGCATCACCTTACACTTGTCCGTGTTAAACCCCATCCTGTTCTCCTCCGCCCATCCTTGTAACCTATCTAGGTCTAACTGTAGCCTGTTGCTCCCCTCAATTGTGCCCACATCCCCCCACATCTTAGTGTCATCAGCAAACTTGAACAGGGTGCTTTGCACCCCCTCGTCCAAATCACTGATGAAGATGTTGAACAGGGCGGGCCCAAGGACCGAGCCCTGTGGGACCCCACTTCCCACGTCCTTCCAGGTCGAGAAGGACCCATCCACTACCACCCTCTGGGTGTGACTCTCTAACCAGTTGGCGACCCATTGGACTCTTATCTTCCTAACAGCACATGCCTTTTGTCAGCCTTTATCCTACTCACTAGCCATGCAAAAGCATTACCTATACTCCAAAATTACCACAAAAAAAGGAAGAGAGAGAAAGATCCAGCCCACCGATTACTACCCTATGGTCCTAGTCCATGTGGGTACTAATGATGCG
>NW_017729008.1:23439760-23440237 GCF_001723915.1 Gavialis gangeticus
GGATGGGCTCCACCTTTCCCCTAAAGGTAAGCGTGTGTTTTCTTCTAGGTTGGTGGACCTCCTCTGGCGGGCTTTAAACTAGGCTTGTCGGGGGAAGGGGAAGAGGAGGGTGGAGGAATCATCGGACTGCCGGACCAAACAGCACCCACAAGTACAGCCCAGCCTAGACCAGCGAGCAAAACGTATACACAGGTAAGCGACAGGGGCCAGGGCAATGCTGTGATTAGGGGGTCAGTACACACATCCACAGGAGGCCTCAAATGGCTCTACACAAACACTCGTAGTATGGGAAACAAGCAGGAGGAACTCACCTTCCTGCTAGCTGACACCAACCCGGACATTGTGGGGATCACTGAAACGTGGTGGGACTCAACTCATGACTGGGCGGTGAATATCAAGGGCTACAGGCTGTACAGGCGGGACAGGATAGAAAGGAAAGAATCAGAGGAAGGGCATTCTGAAGTGCTTTGGGTTAGA
>NW_017729008.1:23442378-23443470 GCF_001723915.1 Gavialis gangeticus
TCAGGTCCCTTCTGACCCTAGAAACTATGAAACTATACCATGTGACTAGCAGTAGCTAATTCTAAATGAAATTATGGAGTGAATGACTGTCCAGGGCAGATTAAGGATTTGGCAAAGGAAGATGCAGGAGCAACAATCTGTGCTGCAGGGTTGGCTGCACCCACCACTCCCAGCCTCTCTCCCTCTAATTTCACCCTCCACTCGCGAAGGCAGATAAGGTAGGGGAAGCCTTCTGGTACTTTTTTAAGTCTCAAAAGCAGAGAAGAGCCTCCCCTATTCCTCTCCATGGTTAAATATGTCCCCTTTTCACCCCTTTCCCTCTCCCCTAGTCCCCACTCCCAGTGATGCTTTCCCTGCTGTCCCCAGGGATAGGAGAAGCTTCAGAGCTCCTTCTGCCCACTCCAGGTAGGCAGTGTGGGGGCTGTGCTCAGTTGGAAATGTAACAGGGTGGAAACAGTGGTGATGGGAAGAGGGGGATGTTGCCCCACTCTGCCCAATCCACCCAGAGCAGGTGCAAGAAGGGGAACACTGGAGCAGACAGGAGCAGTTATCAAGTTTCACACAATCCCTAGGAGAGCAGGGAAAACGTGCAGCAGGAGGCAGGAGGCAGGAGGCAGGAGTTGGAGGGAAATGAAGAGGAAAGGACATGCCTCTGAGCATGGAGGCAAAGGGAGGAGGGATTCTTATCTGCTGTGGGGCTTTAGAAAAGGTCCCAAAAGGCTCCTGCAGAGTGGTCCAGTCCAAAAGGAAAGTGTAGCCACACAAATGCACCCGCTCTAGATCCACCTCTGGTGACCACTCCATCTCTCTTCTTCCTCCAACTCTCAGGTCATAACACCCTGACTCTTCAGCAGAAGTCCCTGCAGGGAGGAGGAAAAGGGTATGAGGGAACTGGGGGGTTACCAATGGGGGACTTAAGCATCCATACACAAACAATAGGAGTATGGGGAATAAGCAGGAGAAACTGGCACTCCTGATAGCAAATAGGGAATATGATCTCATTGAAATAGCTGAGACCCGGTGGGATGCCACGCATGACTGGGCTGTATGTATAGAGTGCTATGGACTACACAGAAGGGACCGGATAGGGAA
>NW_017729008.1:23448470-23448976 GCF_001723915.1 Gavialis gangeticus
GGACTTAAGCATCCATACACAAACAATAGGAGTATGGGGAATAAGCAGGAGAAACTGGCACTCCTGATAGCAAATAGGGAATATGATCTCATTGAAATAGCTGAGACCCGGTGGGATGCCACGCATGACTGGGCTGTATGTATAGAGTGCTATGGACTACACAGAAGGGACCGGATAGGGAAGAAGGGAGGAGGTGTAGCTCTTTATGTAAAGGAGTGGTATGCCTCCTCAGAGGCCCAAATCGGTTCTAGAGAAGCTCAAGACCCTGTGGTTCAAGATATGGGGGAATGAGCAGAAGGGGGTTTGATGGTAGGTGTCTACTACAGACCTCCACACCAGGAGAAGGAGCTGGGTCTGGAATTTTCTAGAGAACTGATGGAGGCTGCACATTCAAGGGACCAGGTTGTCATTGGTGACCTCAGTTACCCTGACATCTGGTGGGAGGAGCACTTGACCAGATCTGACCAGTCACGTAGGTTTTTGACCTGCGTGGAAGAACTTTATTT
>NW_017729008.1:23448987-23449890 GCF_001723915.1 Gavialis gangeticus
CCCTCATGGAGCCCTAGGTACCCTGGTTCTGAATCACTGCTATATGATAACTTGTAATTGTTTGGTTTCTTACCCATATACCTAAGCACCACTGTTTGTTGTGTTCATTGGATAATTATCCTGCTTGGTATTATTTTGTATTCAAGCTGGAAAGGAAATATTTCCCACTTATGGACATGATCACCATTTTCTAAACCATGTTAACTGATTTGTATCACACAGTTCAAATCAAATTTGAATTAAGTGTTAATAGATGATCAAGGGGGGTTGCCCCCTGCTTCCCCAACCAGTAGCCTGTGTGCTTGGCAAGCCTGAGGGCTGCCAGGATACTGATGCCTAGTCACAGTGAGGTATTGTTGAAACCCAGTTGAGTTTCCCTTGAGAGGACTGATATTTGTAATACTTATCTGCATTCCTAAGGAATGCTTATCTGAGTTCCTCCTCCTCCTCCTCTTCTTCTTCCTTCACTTATCCCATCTAAATGGGGCCACTATTGAGGATCCTGGCTCTCCACTGGCTTCAGTCATACAATTTTACTCATACAATGTGAGTCCAAGCCTGGATAATGGAAGACAGTTAGCATCAGGCAGGGCACCCATCTGTAAAAACCTCTGCCAAATCATCATGATGTGGATCTGAGATTTTAAGGACTGCTTTTCCTAAAAGCAACACCATATATACATGTTAATACAGTTGAAATTCACTAATTTGAACTGCCCTAGTTGCATTATCTTTAGTCCTCATTCAATGAGGACTTGTTCATTTGAACTGGAGCCAATTTTAATTTGCATTACAGATGTCCATGTTGAAGTAACTTATCAATTATTCTTTTTTTCAAAATTGCTGGCTTAATTATATAAGTCTCTTCCCATCTTCCATACTTGGGTCATTTATAGACGTTCC
>NW_017729008.1:23454890-23467542 GCF_001723915.1 Gavialis gangeticus
GACTTGTTCATTTGAACTGGAGCCAATTTTAATTTGCATTACAGATGTCCATGTTGAAGTAACTTATCAATTATTCTTTTTTTCAAAATTGCTGGCTTAATTATATAAGTCTCTTCCCATCTTCCATACTTGGGTCATTTATAGACGTTCCATTTTTCTAGGTTTAATCCAGACTACAGCTGTCACTATATACACATGGACATCTGTAATGCAAATTAAAATTGGCTCCCATTCAAATGAACAAGTCCTCATTGAATTCAGAAATTACGGAGATGAGGATTCACAACAGAAAGGGGTTTTTCTTTATGTGCTTGGGAAACTATGTTCCTTTAAGCATAGTAGAAGGACTTCTCTGTTAAAACAAGGGGGGAGAACATTCTCCTGGAAAGTGGGAGGTGTGGGCTTGAACACCTTTAGGCTGACAAAGTCCTAGACCCTCGGTGAATTGGCTGCTGTGATTTGTGCTGAACTCTAAGGGTGTCTGGAGACATGCAGGGAGGCTGCTCCAATGTGCTGTAATTGCCGCAGGTCAGAGTGACTCAATTAATCGATTCTTCTGGACCATGCTAATTAGCATGCTCCAGCAGCTTCCACGTTTCATGTAGCAATGTTCAACAAGCTTTAATTAAAGTGCCCCTCCCGCAATTTTTTTTCAATCAGGGTGCTTCTCAGGGTACCTTTGAAAGATGCTGTAAGGTGTGAGCAGACATCTGCCCTCTGGATGCTTGGATATGTGCCAGGAGGCTGTTTCGACACATTTTGGGGGGAGGGGGTAGATTTTAATTAGAGCAGTTCTGAGAGCTCCTTTAATTAAAGTACTGCAGTGTCTCATGTATCAGTGTTCCCAGGCTTCAAAATGGGAGCAGCTTTAACTAAAGCTCATTGAATGATTTGTAATTAAAGCTCCCCAGCCACCATTTTGAAAAGAAGATGTAGAGGTGGTATAAGCACACTAATTAGCACACTCCAGCAGGTTCAATTAATTGAGTCGGCGGCTCCAAAGTGTTGTAATTACAGTGCATTGAAGCAGCCTCCCGCCACATCTATAGGTACTCGGAGGGCACATATCTTCTTATATCCTCACATCTTGTTGCATCTTTCAAAGGATCTGGCAGCAGCCTGGTTAAGAAACACTGGCCTAAGTCTGTTCTCACCTAACTAGCAGAATGTATAGATTTGTATAGAACCAACAGGCAATCCAGGATCACATACGTTGAATCTTTCAAGCAGGACTTTAAAGAATTGCACAAAGGTAAAAAGTGACCAACATTCATAAACCCCTTCTGAATCTGGGCACTAGCTCTAATGTATTTCACAGCGTTTCATCATGGAAGTCGTGGCTGTAAAGATCTGCACGTTTACTGGAGAAGTGAGAGCAATGTGCTGGCAGTTATATGGATCTGATTGGATGCTGGCTGATGTGAGATTTCCTCAGGGAGCCAAGTGAAAGACTTACTCAGATTAATAAAATAGAAGTTGGCAGCTAGAAACTCAAAACAGAATCATAGGATTGGAATGGACAGAAAGGGCCATGTAGTCCAAATTCCTGCAAAGATATAGGATTCACTTTCCCTACACAACACCAGAGAGAAGTCTGTCTAGCCTCTCCCTTAAAAGCTCCAATTAATGAGAATTAACAGCTTCCCCACAGCCTGTTCCATTATTCCATTATTCCTATAAATAGATTCAATTTAACTCTGCTTTACTGTAGTCTAAATAAAATGTTTCATGTCCAAGCCTTCTTGACAACTGATTTCTACCCTCTACATGGCAGTTTTTCAGAGATTTGAAAATGGCTGTCCTGTTCCCCTCAATCTTTACTTCTTCAAACTAAACTCACCTGGTGTCTTCGGCCTTTTATCAAATGATTTGCCTTGATCATCTTCATCACTCTTCTTTGGATCCTCTCCAGTCTCTCCGACTTCTTCTCAAAATGTGGCACCTAAAAACCAGACACGGCACTCCAGAGAAGTCCCAACCAGCACCAAGTAGAAGGCCCAACCAGCACCACATCCTAGGTCTTGCATAAAATGCACCTGTTAATGAAACCGAATCTTTTTTTCTGATTCATGACGAGTTTGTGCTCTACCATAACATCCCAGATTCTACTCAGCAGTGCTACTGTGACACTAGTTTCATAGTTGGTAGAGTCGGAAGCAACCTGAGCAGATCAAATCTGACCCCCTGCCATGGCAGGAAAGAGTACTGGGGTCAAACGACCCCAGCAAGGTGATTGTCAAGCCTCTTTTTGAAGACTCCCAGGGTAGGAGCCAGCACCACTTCCCTTGGAAGTTGGTTCCAGATCCTAGCCGCCCTGACTGTGAAGTAGTGCTTCCTGATGCACTAGCTATTCCCTACTCTTTGTATGCATTTTCTTTTTATTTCCTATACATAACCCATATATTTCTCTTTGCTGAACTGTATTTTATTGTCTACCCCATTTCTCTAATTTATCAAGATTAAATTTCTCCTCCAAAGTGCTCACACCCCCATTGACTCTGCACCATCTGCTAATTTAAACAGTATTTGTAGTCCAGATTATTCAGAAAAAAGTTTTCCAAGGCTGGACCCCCAAACTGATGCCCCTACCTGATCAGCAAACAACTAAATAAATGAAAGCTGCCTTCAGAACTTACAATCTGTCCCACAGAAAATAAAATATAATAAAATATATATATTTTTAAATGTTTTCATTCCAAGATAGGGTGAAAGGCCAAATATTTCTTTTTTTTTTTTTCCTGGAAAGGAAAGACTGAAAAAAATACATTTTAGAAAACTAAACAGAATTATTCAGTTTGATTCATAGGCTGCTCATTCCTGGAAAGTTAAGCAACCAACTGACAGAGGAGTAGGGGCAGGTGGTTGTCTGGGAGTTGATTGTCAAACAAACCATACTCAAAAATGGTCACAAAAAATGTTTTCATGTTGATGAACCTGCATGTTATGTATGGTGGAAAAATCCTTCCAACAGAAAATTCCTAAGTAGCTCCGATGCAAAATTTGTTAAAGCAAAGCTTAGACTTTCCTTTCTTTTTTTGGAGTTAGTATTTAAAACAGGCAGAAAGTTATGATTAACTTTCTGCCTGTTTTAAAGTTATAAGTGATGTATGCCTCACTACAGAGTTAAAAAACTAACACTTATGGATTAATGCCTGTGTGCTATAGCACCAAGGGAGTCATTAGCTATAAGTGGCAACAGAAGGGATTAAAGAACTAAAAGTTTACGGCTAGAACATAAACCCTCACTACTAGAATAAAAGGCCAGTTAAGTCTGGAAAATCCATCCAGTGTTTGAAAAGGAAAGATTCAAAAGGTATGAGAAGAGCGCAGAAAGCACATTAATGGAGAGGTAAGCCCTTCTGAAGAAAGCTCTGCCTTCCCTGCAGAAGGGTACCTGTGGTTTTAAAAGGAGAAGTGATAGGAAGAGTCATAAGTCTAAAGGGATTTGACCCCTGTATGGGTGTGTCTACCTCAGAAAGAGAGACAGAAAGGGCCAGATTGTCTTCCATCTATTAGGCATATAAATCAACTTGGATGCCTGAGTGTGAGCCTATTCCATACTGCTCAAGCCCTGGAAAAACAGCCAATGGAAAAGGTGGCTGGATTCTCGCCATGAACAAATGGTGCCTCCCATGACTTGGGAGGCACCATGTTGGCAAGTGGCAAGTGGGGACTGCCTGCAGCTATCGCCTATGCTGTTGGTGGCAGTGAGCAGTGAGCAGCTAGTGGAGGCCACCTGCTGCCACCACCGGTGGTGTTGTGCGGGATGGCAACCGGTGATCAGGGACCACTGGTGGCCATGTTGGCAGCAAGGGGGGATGGCAACCGCCCACAGAAGCCAGTGGCGACCAGTCTTGGAGGGGGGGGGGGCACGTGTCCCCTTGTGCCCCACCCCACGCATCGCCTATGATCCTTGTCCTCCTCACTGCTTCTTTGTGACCTATTCTTAAGAGGGAGGAGTGCTACCAAAGTAGATGCATTAATGGGTTTTTCTGACTTGAACACAGTGGAATAGGATCACATTCAGGTGCTTTCATTCAGTAGATGACAAATGGGTAGAATTGAATTTGGCTTCAAGATTTCAAAATCAGCCGCAAAGAGTGAAACCAGCAGTTAGGGAAAACTGCTATAAATAACATGGAAAAAAGTAAGGAACAGTTATCCAGTCTTATGCACCAGAAAACACTCACTTTGGTTCTTTGCAATACCTGAGCGAACAACCTAAAGGTAAAAATTTCCAAGGACTGGAGTCAAAAGGGAGCTGTATGTATCAGATGATTCAGGGTTGAACATTGTAACTTCAGGCATACTGCCAAAATACAACCTCAAATTAGGTACCTAGGCTTCTTAGAGATGGGTGGCTGTAATCTTAAGAATGGGATTCATAGAAGCCAGTGCACTGAGTGGAGCCACCTCAACTCAGCAGTAGGAAATGCTGAAGAGAATGACAAGATATAATTCCTTTCTCCAGAAGAGGATGTCTGAGGACAAGGCAATGCCAGTGTGCTACTCTTGGTCCTCAAGGGTGTGCACTAATTTCTAGCACCTAAGTTATTCGGTATTTGTGTGAGGTTTTGTGGTCTCAGGTGCCCGAGGAGACACAAATCAGGCCAACATATTCAAGTTTGGAATGACTCTATAATGAAAATCCTTTTTTTATTTATGGTTGTGTCATTTGCTCAGCCAATTGTTTATCCTGTTATAAGCAACAACCTTTCTAAACTTCCCTTCAGCTGAAGAAAAAGTAGCAACGAAAGGTTTCTTTCTTTTTTTTAATTCTAGTATGGCATAACAATGTTGTGAAACTCAATGAATTAACAGCAGATGGCACATTTATGGACCAGGCACGAAAGGTCTATGATCCAGTCCATAACAGCCATGTTGATGTGATGCATATTTCCTGTTTGTGTATCATAATGATGTCAATCCTTTGGGAAACAAAACCAGCTGGGAATTTTTTCAATTAATATTATCTAAGCTGTATTACACACTATAAACTCACTTATCACTAGAGAGAAAATCTTACCCCAAGTCCCTGAATGTCCCTATATCCTTATTCTTACTTTTAAGTATCCCAATTCAACCGTATACCTTCTGCATAATTTATGTTTACTGCATTAACAGACTCAACATCTGGCCTGGACTTTTTCCCCAACAAGGCACAATTTTAACACACATGACGAAGAGCAATATTGTCCAGAAGATATGTGCTGAGGTGTTGTGCATCCTTAATTTACACTGAAGTCAGTAGATACTTAGCACAAAAACACTCTTTTAATCAATGTAATTTATAGTAAAAGAAAATCTTCTTTTAAAAAAAAGTAGTCAATTTTGAAAAAAGTAGTCAATTTTGAAAAAAAAAGTAGTTAATTTGCATGTCTGAAAATGAGGGCTCGTATCTTTCAAACGAAATGCAACATTCTTGTATATGTTCTTGTATTTTTCAAGTGTAAAAATCTCTTTGAATAAAAAAAAAAAGAACACCATACTCATTACTAAGCAGTGAGGCTTCAGTGGGACTTAAAAGTACATGCCTAAATGTGCTTAATTGCTTTGACAGAGGTGGGCTGGACTACATGCTTAAGCCCTTGGCTGAATTAAGACCTAAAGCAATCCTGATGCCAATCAGAATACAAAAGTGGATAAGAAGAGCAGAATTCTGGTCCTAAAATTTGCATCAGTAGGGCTTTGTCATTCTTTTAAATGGATTTAGCGGAAGCCCCTGGTCTCTCCCTCGCTGTGAATTACAGTCCTCTCTATACATAGAAGAAATCACTGTCCATTCTTAAGTGTTCTGAGACAGTGTGGACCATTTTAGGAGAACTAAAACTATTAGGCTATTCTATTGCAGCTTTTCGCACCACATATCCCATGTTACAAAAAGTGAGAGCACATAAAAGAATGTTATCTGCTCATGTTAGTGCTGCTTTGGCATTTACCTTTTTATGGTGTGCCATTTTCCATCCAGCTGCTTCCTTTCCTATTTATTGAGTAATTTTTATTAGAACATAGCTGTCCAGACATCGGCACTTTTGAAGGCAGGGTTGATATACAACCGAGTTCCGCTAATGGCTTGTTCCGTTTACGTGTGGATTGTTGAAGAGCAAAGTGCAGAAAACAAATACTAAGGATCTTTTCTCAATTATGATGGCTGGAGTGCAATATTCTTATTAACTCCCAAAGATAAAGCCATAACCACTGACTTAGTTCTGGATACAGGGCTTTCTATCTCCAAAGTACTATGTGAATGTTAGGTAAGTCTCTTGGAGGGAAGGTGGTTCCAAAGTATTATCATCATTGTCAACAAAATTCAGACTACAAACACCCCAAAGTGCATGAGAAGTCAAACCAGAGCTGGCCTTAGGGAAAATGACACCCTAGGCAAACGTGTATTTTGGCACTCCCCCCACAAGTCAGTGGCACTGCTACAGGCAGAGGAAGACAGGGGTGCAGGGCACAGTCAGTCCAGCAGGAAGGCAGTGGCATAGTGCACCAGGCAGGAAAGTGGGCAGACCCTGCTGCTGTTGTCCACACTGCTCCTCCTGACCTACAGCTGGAGGCGGGGGGCAGGTTGGGCTGGGCACCACTTCCCCTGCCTGGGTGGAGGAGAGCACTGTGCACACGTATGTGAGCAGCTTGTGCTCACAACACTCTGATCACATGTGTGTGTGCAGGAGGGGGTACCCCCAAACCCTGAGCAATCACCCACCCCTAGGACCAGCTCTGTGTCAAACTATTAAAAAGATGGGTCCACTGGCAAAACTTAGATCTGTGTTGGGATGTCCAAAGCATAAACATTTAAAACCAAGTCATTCAAACTGGGGTTGGAGTTGAATATAGTTTAATGGATAGAAAACTGGACTTCTCACTCCAAAAGAAAAAATAAGTAGAACAGTTCCAGACTGATATATAACTTGGAGTCCCAGAGATTGAAGTTGCCAGGCCTCTACTACTGTTCTTTTAAAGGGTTATAAATCTCCTAGCAGGCACTGTCTGACTTTATATTCTGTTTTAATTACACTTTTTCCTCCTAGTCTTATCTCTTGTTTTTCTTCTCTTTTTTTCAATTTTAGTACATTTGGACCTAATCATCCTTCTCATTCTGAGCACTGAAATACTGAGTGTAACTTGGTAGAATCAGTTATATCTTTATTTGTAAGCATTATAACTAGAAGCATTGAACACGTATCAGAGGAAGTTTTTCCATTAGTTCTCAATCCTTACTTCTTTGTTCACTCAAAATCCTCACTGAAATCAAGGGGGGCGAGAAGGGGGAGGCATTATATCTTTCTATCACAGCAAGATCTTCCAAATGTAGTTTTCTTAAAATAAAAACTATAATGCTGAATATGTTATTGGTTTTTTTCTATAAAATGTTTTATTAAGAATAATAAGAATAAACAAATTTACAAAAATACCAACTTTATTAACTAATGATGATGCCATTAATTACAGAATCTTTGTAATATAAGTTATAACTACAGTGTTCCCTTCTTGGTAGGCATTCCGTTAGCCCCATTCAATAGGAAGCATTCATAATTTTTTTTCTGTTTAAATACAAGAAATTATCACACCATCCACCGAGTTCCACTGACAGCCCCTGCAGTTAGATTCCAAATTAGGAAACTCCATATGCAATTGCCCACAAGCCTGTTTAAAAAGGGACAATGGAAAAGGTGAAAAGCAATGTTAGTGCCTGCCAGCAGCCCCAACGTTCATGATACAGTAATATGCCAGTGCACACAAAGGGTGAAGGAAGTAATCAGTAAGTAAGCAGCCCTTATGCAGACAAAGCTCTCAATGATTTCCACTGGGATCATTTCACTCATTAGTAGGCTTCTGAAAGAATGCATATAAGCCGAGGCTGCTGGAGCACTTGCCACCACAGATTCCAGGTTTTCCATGTGTTTCTACCCAAGGACCTGTGTAATTGGGTATGCAGCCATGATTGAAGGGTTGAGCACATTTCAAGTCTAGTTCTCCAGTCTTTTGGCAAAAAACACCCTCTGATTTCAAGGGGCATTTTGCCTGAGTAGGTTGTACCCCACACAGATATTTGGGGCCTTTCCAGAAGGCCTTATTTCATGTGAATGTCATCAAGAAGTTCAATGGCACTATTTGTGCAAGAATTTGAGGAGGCTCTATAAGAGCTCTTCTCTTAAACCAGAGAAGGGGGTTTTAGCAGCATCATAAAAAACTAGCCCAGCAGATTTAATGAGAGCTTTAATTACAAAGGGCTCTTTGTTTCTTTTTCCCTTAGTCTTAACTGAAAGGTAATAATGAAAAACAAAAACACCCCAAAGTTTGGAGAGAAGGTTTGCATTACAGAAGTAAGAGCTATCAGCCAGAGCCAGTGCTCAGAGAAAATTGCAGCAAAGTTCCCATTATCCTGTTTAAATCCAGTTATCACATATTCCATAGTCTAAGGAGTAGTCTTTTTTTTTCTGCATGAAAAATATGAGGAACAAAGGTGAGCTCGAATTCAAGACAAATATCAATGACTGAGAGTTTTTGTCTTTGTTTCGTAACTTCTAACCATTACCACTCAATTCTTTTAAATCTGATCATGACTAATTAATCCATACTGCCCAGTTCAAGGCCCATTTAAAGCAGCAGGAGACTTTCCAGTGACATCAGTGAACACTGGGTCAGCTTCTAGTTATTACAGAAACAAGTATTTTCAAAACAGTGAAATATATATCAATAGTGTCCTTTTTAAAGAGAATGCTGTAGCTATAACATTTGCCTGGTACAGTACCATTGGTACCAACAAGAAATATTCACAGGAATAAATGAAGTACAAATTCATTACCACATGTCAATTCTTCTCTAACCTTGCTCTTCAGCGTCTCAAGTTCCCTCCATGCGGAGAGAGAAAGCCCCTGATAAGCAAGTGCCTGCCAACGTGTTACATTCTAGAGCATCGACTCTACACAACTTGTTTTATCGAGATGCTGCCTAGAACAAACAGGTAAAATTCCTTACGCATTGTCTAACAAAAACCAGTATATTTATCATATATATATATATAAAATCATATTATCTTCTGCACAGCAGAAGTGCATAACTAAAATACTTTAGGATCCATTTCTTCATATTTTGGTAGACATAACAAAATGCCTGCAAATATAATACAGTGAGCACATAACAATTCTTAGAATAGGAAAAGTGACATGGAATTGTATACATCCTTCCATGTTCTAATTGACAACCAAAAATAAAAACTCACTAGGAGTCCCTTATCTGTCTTTAAAAGTTAATTGTTTCTTAATATTTTGTCAACATATATTTAATGAGAATATATTTTTTACATATATGGCAACAGGTATCTGTAAATACAACAGGCTAAATCCTGCCCTCTGCTAGGTTACTGAATCGGAGGAACCAGAAAGCAAAGGGTGCAAAAGAGCCAGAGTGCAATGGGAAGTATGTCAGTCTAGCATCTAGAACCTGGAAGGCCTTGTCATTACCAGGGATCCTGGTTTTCTCTGATAAAAAAACCCAGAAAAATTAACCCCAAAATCCAATTTTTTCCCTGATTAAAATGAAACGCCACTATATATATATATATCAGAGAAAACCAAGATTGCTGGTCATTACTCACATAAATAGCTCCATTTTGACCAAGGATAAGGAAGGATTTTCAGGAACACACCTCTGTGTTTTGAGTGCTGGACATAAGCCTTAATTTAATGATGTACTTAAACATAGGCTGAAGCTCAATCCCATTCACCAAAACACTTAAGTACACATGTAAATCCAATTAAAGTGCTTTGCTAAATAAAGATTAGTGAGTCAGTCCTTTAGGTGCCTCCCAACACAGCTCCCCCTGCAGGGTTACTTTTTCAATAGGGCAGGATTTAGCCCTATGGCACTCAGCAAGTAACTATAACAAAACATGTTTTATTCGTGTGACTCTATGGAAAGATGTCAGTTTAGGAGCAATATAGTTATGCACTTTGCTTAACTGAACGATTTGCTTTCTGGAACATAGACAATTTATATAGTTCACAAATAAAGTAACCATAAAGTTACGTATATGATTTAATGTACTGTGATAATAAGTACAATGGGATTATATTTCATATCCATTTGCCAGCAATTACAGGGTAATTAGATCATCTATTAGAAAATATTGCCATTTGCTAATTGCTCAGTTCTTTCATTTATACAATGTGTTCTAAAGGAGCAACCCCTCATAGATGTTGGGTTGTTTTTTTCTTGTTTCAACAATAATAAAGAAAATTATGGTTCTACATGTGCACACACAAAAGAAACGCAAGCAATTAAACTATTAGAAATGTTTTGCATATTGTATAGCAGGCAATACTCACCCCCATGATTGTTTTATTAAATTTAAACACATAATGTTAGAGATGTATTTTTTGGCCACATACAGTTAGTTTTTTATTAAAGAGAATATATGACACCCATAAAGAAGAGATGGGTAATGTTACTGAAGTTATATGACACCTTCCACTCTATTTTCGAACCATAGTTCTTTTACTGGTTTGGCTTGTTATACAAGACAGACAGAGACTCTACCCCCAGAGAAAGTATGCATTTTTCATTTACATACCTGAAGACATAAATTGGCCTTATCTACATTAAATATTCTTTTTTTTCCCCTGTTAATTTTATCAGCTAAGGGCCAAATTCCACTCTCACTATATTGCTATAAATGCAGAGTAGCTCCCTTGTGGTAACTAGAGTCACTCAATTTACAGCACAGTTAATGAAAGAGAGATACGAACTTAACTCCCTATATGAATATCATTTATTTTAATGATAAAAATGGTCTGTTATTAGCTAATCAGGATACATTACTGGAATGCTATGAAATACACTTTACTTGGCACTGTAATATAGCATTAATTAGGAGACTTTAAAATAAAAAGCAAATGACTGAAAATTTGCTAATAACCTAGTACTATGTCTCTTCCCTTTTCAGGTGTTTTGTTATAATAGATACTATATACTTGTGGTGTAGCAAGTATAGAGCTAGTTCCAATAAATTGTGTAAAGGCCATTCCCATTGACTTCGATAAGAACTCTGATGAAGGAGTGTTTAAAGACTTGAGTCCACAATGAGAAGGTTAAAGAGATTACATTTTAAAATTAGACATTTGATGAATTTAAATTCTGAAAATAGGGGAAGAGAAATAGGTCCATAGATGTTGTACAGATCAATGCTCTCAGCTCTCAGGAAGACTGATAGAGCAGTACATAGCGCATAGTCTGAAAGAGGTGTGTAAAACAAACTTCCTTTGTTTCTCATGAACAAGCTGACCAGAAGAGCAGCATAGAAAGAAACCACATGATCTATTTCCATAAAACTCATTATCAGCCAGCATTAGTATTGTTTACCCATTCAAGTATCTTCAGGAAATATGTCACTATACTTGTATATACTGTAGCTCACTTCAACATTTATAAAACAACACTGGTAGACAAAAACATCAGAAAACACCCATAAATATCAACAGAAGCTCAACAACTTGACTAGCAAGTAGTTTAAAAAAAGAATCATGGATCTTTACATTACACGTTAATTTCACGTTCTCTGAAATCTTCATGAGAATGGAAGTGGTTCTTTTACGTAGAATATTCCATTATAACTCACTTGTATGTCTGCAAGATTTTGCGTATCCACTTGGAGTAATATGCCACTCGGACAAAAATACCAGGCCGATTTGGAATGGCACATCCACGACCAGGAACGATAACGCCCACTACTATTTTCATCCTGTTTTGTTCACACACCAAGGGACCACCATAATCCCGCTGAGGAAAGAGAAATAAAAAACAAGCATTATTTTTAAAAAGTTAAAAGTTGTTTTCTTGGTCTAGGTTCTTTGGGGTACCACCATTAGTGAAGCTGTTCATAGAATGGGGGACACAGACACACACACACAGCCATAGGGTCCACCTCCACCTGAATCTAATGATCACTGAGCTGCTGTGGTTACCAGCACATAAGAGAGTTGTGTGGCTCAGTCACCAGAGCTGAATGACCAGGTAGACCCATTTCCAGCTTGATCGACTGGGAATGGCCCTTGACAAAAAACTGCCAAGGCTCAGAGCACTGGAATTTAGCAAGATGTTTCAGCTATTCTGCCACCATCTCCCAGCGTTAGGTGATATTCAGGTTAAATAAAAATATCACAGTCAGGGTCTATGTCAACAAGCAGGTTTGGCATGGTCTTACAAAAAATAAGCCACATTAGACTCCATCCTGATCCTTGTTCACACATGGTTACAATGCCTTCAATCTTCACTATGAATACTATTGAGCTTTTTTTTCAGCTACCTAGCAAGAACAAAATGCATTTGTGCACATATAAATCAGACTGCAAAAAGAGCAGCTGCTTGGAAAATCTCTTTGCTGTGTTGGTAGGCTATTGATAAAAAGGTATTACTGAAAGAACTGGCAAGGTTATCCTCTTAAGTGTCAAATGTTGAAGGGCAAGGGCTTTGGGTATATGTGAAGATAGCAAAGCCCAACATTTGTCTGTCTTAAAAATGTGCAACCTGACAAATTACACTCTTTTTTCTCAAGTGCACTGGAGAATTAACAGGGATTGACCCTTACTAGGGTTTTTGCTCTCACTTATTGCAGGAAAATCCCCAGATGCACTGCTACAGTATGGCC
>NW_017729008.1:23472542-23500740 GCF_001723915.1 Gavialis gangeticus
AGGCCGGGTCGGAGTTGAAGGCATACGGAGGGTGCATCCGAATCTGTTCCTGATAGCTATAGAGAACAGTGCCCATCGCTGAACACCCCTGCCCGTGACGACAACTTTGAGCTGTGGCTCACAGGCTCTCCCAAGGATTGTGGTGTTAGCATCTAAACAGGGAACACACCAGATCCATCAACTTATGCTAAAAAGCTAACCCCTTAAAAAGACATTTCACCCCCGGACCAGTTAAATGCTCTGACTTTGCTCTCAAAATGGAAGGCCGTATGAATCACGATCCAAACACTTCATGGTGTTTTTGCTAAGAAAGCTGTATAGCCACAACAAACTAACAAAATGGTTGCATGCTGTCGTCGAAGATGACATGTACACTGAATGCCACTTATTGGGTCTGAAACCCACTCCCTTCCCCCACCCCAAAACCTTCTGGTAAAATATTTTCTGAAGTGGTGTTTCACCTGCCAGTCTGACTCAGTTTTACTGTTCGTGCCTTGTTGAGAAAGGCTGTTGCAAGTGCAACACAGGAATGAAGAACCATCTGTTGGTTACAATCATTGCTAATATCAATGCATGGCTTTTCTTCCTTCAGGCCAATAAGAAGTACTGGATTTCCTGAGGGTTTCATGCAGATATGTTATTTAGCATGCATAAAATCGCACATATAATGAAACACTTAATTATAAAGAAAATGCTTTGTTAAGATCCCACGGATCCCTAGTGAATTTTGATGCTACCCTTGAGCACTAAAAATTATTTTATTTTAGTAATATCACTTCAGTTAGGGAACTATAATCATACTAAGGGTATTCACTCATAGCAGTTTGATTTTTTGAGTAAAGAATAAAAAAATGACTCACTAAAATGAATGTAAATATTCCCTTTGGCTTCTCAGAATCATAAGATTGAAACAAACCTTACAGGTCATTTGATCCCACCCCCTATTCCTAAACTATGGGCTCAGATGCAGATTGCAATCGAAGGATAGCAAATACCTGCACAAAATACTACCAATTCAACTGTTTTACCTAGAAACAGCTGGAATCTGTTTTTCCTTTTGTCTCTTGTAAGACCCCTGCCACTTTCTGTGATGAATATAAATATGTTCTCTCTCCTCCTCTCTCTACCATCGTATAAATTATGTTATTTTTATTTTACCAATTATTATTATACTGAATAGTAACTTACACCAGAAATAGAACCCTGTCCTGGAGAGCAATTCAGCATGTGATGTTGATATGTAAGTGAGTTTAACACACCCTAAAGTACTTTCCTGTACTAAAGTCACAGACTCAGTGATTTCAAAGGAACATTTGCTAAATAAGGTACTACCCAATGTCAGAAAAAGGATCTTTGTTTGCAATGCGAAATAGCACCAACATGCGATTTCTACTCAAATTTAAAGCATACAGAATAATTAGGCAAAACAACAAATAAATTATTTGTCATTAAAAAGAAAAAAACACCCTGCCCTGTGTTTGTAGACTCCCTCACTCCATTTGCTGCAATACTACTTTACCTCACAAGGTCCAGAACCAATGGTTTCAGCCCCAGCGCAGATTTCTGACTCATTCACAGTGATTTTCCCTTTGAGATATTGGTTGCACTTCTCATTTCCTACAATAAGCAGGTTCGCTACTCGGAGCAGGCCATCAGAGGGAATCACTAACATGAAAAATCAGGAAAACAACTATGAACAAACAATATTTTGTTTTCATGAAAAACATTGAGCGCAAGACTGTTTCCAGCGCATCATGTATATTTAACTGCTGCTCTCTTCCCCATCCTCATGCTAATGAACGTGTATCTTTTACCTTTCTTTTTTACCGTTCCAACAAAAATGCCAGAAATGCATCTGCTGTGTAGGCATGTGTTATGTATAATACATATATATCGTTACTATTATATTCTCCAGGTATAATACCTGGAGCTGTATGTTGTCACTGGATAAAAAACCAAACATGGATTCATAAGTTTTATTCTTAAGCAATCACTGACTTACTATATGATTTTGGAACAATCACTGCAAGTGAAACTGAGACTTCGAGTAAAACCCTAGCTCCTTTGAAGACAGTGGGAGTTTATTCACTGACCTCAACATAGCAGGGTTTCACCCCCTCTCTTGCAATGAATAAAAGCAAAACACAGAAGAGCATGCCAGGAACAACCCTAGGAAGAAAGTTTAGCAGCACAACAAAAGGTACTAATACACTCTGCTGCTGATATCTATTTGGTCTGTGGCAGTAGAGGGTGGGCAGTTCTGGACTGCCCATACTCTATTGCCATAGACAAAATAGATGTCAGCAGCAATAATTTATTAGTACCTCCGCCACCCCATGGAGCTGCTTTGGAGGCTAGAGGTGCCCAAGCACCTGCCTGGCTTTCCCCACTCACAGAAATGCACGTTAAGGGATGCATCTCCAGAAGAAGGGAAAGCCCATGAAGTGTGGATCCCAGAAAATCCCAACTGCCCCATGCCTCCATGCCAGGACCCACATGGCCACAGGGCTCCATGCTGGAATCTGCTCAGACCCATGCCTCAGAGATGCATGTATACAAATACAAGAAGTATGGGGAATACACAAGATGAGTCAGAAGCTGCAGTCTGTGAAAACAATCTGATGGGCACCACTGGGACCTAGCGGGACAACTCTTCTGACCGGAATGTGAACACTGAGGGTTACACTCTGTTTTGGAAGCACAAGATTTGGAGAAAATGTGCTGGTGTTTATTTGTATGTCAAAAACACATACATTTGTTCCCTGGTTCAGGAGGAAGAAGATGGCAAAGAAAAATGCATTTGGGTAAAGATGAAAGGTGAAAGATGCAGCATCAATATAATGGTGGGGATTTATTATAGACCACCTAATCAGGACAAAGAGGTAGATGAGGCACATGGTAAGCAGGTGACAAATCTATCCAAAAGCTATGGGATGGTACTGATAGGAGACTTCAATTTTTTGGCCATCTGCTGAAAAAACAACGCATAAAATGGCAAACCAGTTCCTAATCTGTGTGGAGGAAAACTTTCTCTTCCAAAAAGTGGACGAAACAACTAGGGTATCATCTATCTTGGATCTTGTCCTGAACAACAAGGAATAACTGATGGAGGATGGGAAGGTGATGGGTAACTTGGGAAGAAGTGATCACGATAAACTAGAATTCCAGATCCTGGGACAGGGAAAGCATAAAGTCAGCAAAATTAGGATGCTATATTCCAAAAAGGCTGATTTCACCCAGGTCAGGGAACTAATAGGCATGGTGTCATGGAAGGGTAGATTGGAGGATAAAAGCACCCAGGAGGGCTGGGAGTTTCTAAAGGACACAGTATTGGAAGCCCAACAAAAAACTGCCCTGACATGATGAGAGCATGAAAAGAATGGCAAGAGACCATTGTGGATGCACAAGGAGCTTCTAGGATGTCTGAAATGCAAAAGGAAAGCATACAGGCAATTGAAGAATGGGAGGTAACTAAGGATACATACCATGAAATAGCAAGAACCTGCAGGGACAAAACCAGAAAGTCAACTAGAAAGGCAAAGAATGAGCTGCACCTGGCAAAGGAGGAGGACAATAAGAAGATGTTCTGTAAGCATGTTGACCAGAAAAGAAGGCCCGAGGAAGCTGTGGTTCCTCTGTTAACAAGCCAGGAGGAACTCCTCACTGAAGATATGAAGAAGGTGGAGCTACTGAACAGCTACTTTGTCTCAGTTGTTACAAAAAAAAAATCAACTTCCAGACACCTAATAGGAATTACCTGGATAAGGAAGGGGGCAAGCTGAGGGAGGAAGTAACAAACAATAAATTCAAGCCAACAGGGCCAGATGAGCTTCATCCCAGGGTGCTGAAGGGACTGGTAGTTGAGATCCTGGAGCCCTTGGCAATGACCTTCATGAAGTCATGGGAGATGAATCAGGTACCAGAGGGCTGGAAATGGACCAATGAAGTACCCCTCTTTAAAAAAGGAAAGAAGGATGACCCAGGGAACTACAAGCTGGTTAGCTTCACCCTCAATACCTTAGAAGTTACTGGAGCATATCTTGAGGTAGGCCACTGGCAAGCACCTGGAAGATGAAAAGCTGGTTGCAAGCAGCCAGCATGGATTTATGAAAAGCAAATTGTGTCAGACAAAGCTGATCTCTGCCTTTGACAAAGTAACAATTTGGGTGGATATAGGGAATGCTGTGGATATAGTGTATCTGGACTTCAGCAAGGCTTTTGACAAGGTCCTGCATGACCTTATCAGAAACAAATTGAAGAAATAGGGGCTGGATTAAATTGTTACAAGATAACTGGCTCAATAGCCATGGGGAAATGGTAATTATTAATGGCCCTATGTCAGAATGGCAGGAGATTTCGAGTGGAGTCCCACAGGGGTCTATTGTGGACCCAGTACTGTTCAATGTGTTTATTAATGATTTGGAGGCTGGCATAGAAAGCTTCTTGAACAAGTTTGCAGATAACATGAAAATGGAAAGGATTACAAACATGTTGGAGGATGAGAGCACAGTTCAGAAGGATCTCAGCAGACTGGAAAGTTGGGCTAGAACTAATAGGATGAAGTTCAGTGCAGACAAATGCAAGGTACTGTACCTTGGGAGGAATAATCAAAAATACAAATTCAAAGAGGACTGCAGCTCTATGGAAAAGGCAATGGGAGTCTTGGTAGACCACAGACTCAAAATGAGTCTGCAGTCTGATACACACACACAAAAGGTGAATGTGGTTTTGGGCTTCATTAATAGAAGCATTAGGTGGAAGACACGGGACGTGATAGTCTCTCTCCACTCAGCACTGGTTAGGCCTTCCCTAGAGTACCGTGTGCATGTCTGGGCTCCACATTTTAAAAAGGACATGGAGAAATTACCAAGGGTCCAGAGGCAGGCAACAAAGATGATCAAGGGCTTAGAAGGCAAGTCATATGAGGAAAGGCAGAAGGAGCAAGGTGTGTTCAGCTTGCAAAAAAAAAGGCACTTAAGAGGCGACAGGATAGCAGCCTACAAATACTTGAAGGGCTGCCATAAAAAAGAGAGACTGCACCTTTTCTTTCTTGCTGCAGAGAGGAGGATGCAGACCAATGGCCTGAAGTTCCAGCGAAGTAAATTTGGATTGAATATCTGGAAAAACTTTCACTGTGAGAATAGTAAGGCAATCGAATAAATTGCCTAGGGAAGTTGCCCAGGGGACCTCCATCACTGCAGGTGTTCAAGAAGAGGTTGGACAGCCACTAGTCAAGGATGATCTAGGCATAGCTATGCCTATTTTCTACCATGGGTACTTCCCTTGCTTCTGGACTTGGCTAATTGCTCCCATATCCTGCCCCCACCCCTCCTTTTCTGCTATATATTTAAGCCTTCCTCAGAGGCACTCAGTATTGGCTACAGCTAAGGCTGGGGATTTTCAACTGGGATATGCTGATTCTCATGCTAGGAGCAAAGTCAGAGATTCCTGGTTAGAGGGTCCTGCCCCTACATTCAAGGTCAGACCAATCTCCATATTTGGGGTTAGGAAGGAATTTTACCCCATGTTCAAATTGGTATGGACTGTGGGGGTTTTTTTCCTTCCTCTGTAGTAGGGGGCATGGCCCTCTACCCAGGACCTCTTGAGCATATTTTGACAACTTTTTATAGAAGCAGGACATTGGCTGCTGTGGTTCCCCTGCTATACCTGTGGCAAATTAGGCTGTTAGATCTATGTTGTGTCACGGTTAATGGTAGTCTTAGGTAGAATATAGATTATGGTTGTATGGGATGGTTTGCACAGGGATGAACCTGCCTGGGGCAGGGGATTGGACTAGACCTCTGGAGGTCCCTTCCAGCCCCACTTCTCTATGAATTCATGACTATGACTCTGATCACTGTACACCCACATGTGTAAGCTGGTCACACAGCTTTTCCCCCGACAGCATGTAGTGACAATATGCATAAGCTACACAATTTAATATAAGGATCTAACCAAATGGTTCCCTCAGCAGCTATATAAGGGAAGCCAGAATCATGTCCTTAACTGCACTGACACTCACCATCAGATAAAAAACAGGCATACCAACAAGTACTTCCCTATGTGAGAGGAGTACTCTGAGGACTACTACATTAATCAGTCAGACCTATTAAAACAAGAGAGCACAAACTACTCCTATTAATTATCCTGTACTACTATTTGTTCTGCCAACAATTCTTTCCCTTATTACTGAACACCACTGTAATCAGACCTTCTATTCCCTAGCGGTGTCTGTTGGATGTTGTCTGTCTGCTAATATCATAACCATGAAGTATAACTACTATTCTCATGCCCAAAGAGAGGACACAGAACTCCATTTAAGAAACTCTGTCATTTGATTCAACGGTGGGCCTGCAGCCCTCACCCTGCTGAGGCTGATAGGGTGTTTCCAGTTGTGAAGGCCACCTAAATCCCAAGAATCCCAGTGGTCAGATACATCAGTAATGAAAAAAACTTAGCCACATTTTATGATTTGCATTTTCAGTTCCCTGAGTCAACACTAACACCACAAATATAAGCCAGCTTACACTTTCACACGGCACCTCTTACTCCCTTGTGTGTGATAACTGCACCATGAGGGGTTAAAGTATACTCTGAGTGGGGCTGCTATTCCATCCCCCATATGCATGGTAGAGAGTAGGCGGGTAAGAATGAGGTCTTCATGTCATTTTCCAGCATAATGACCAATTCAATAACTGGTGCACAAAGAGGAACAATCTGATTTAAGGTTGGTATAGATTACCTTCTAACCCTTAAACAGTGAGGGGTGGGAATAACTAACCAGTAATCCTCATAGATTTGTTCTAGCTCCTAGTCTGCTTTTGGGGCAGTGCAACTATGTTGCTGTCAGTTATTCAGGATTTGTGGCAGCACCAAAACTAAGCCTGGAGTAATTATTGTCATCTGACAACTCATAACTATCAGTCAACATATCATTATTTGATATTTGATAGTTTATACATGTAGGCTCTCCCCCACAAAATTGACATTAAAAAAAAAAGGAGAATAAGCTACCTTATTATGGCAACAAAGTCAAACACTCTAAAGTTAGGTAATACCAGAATTAAATGTTGCCCATGCCTCTTTAATTCACCATGCCTTGTGCCTAGACAACATGGCACAGCCTTGGATTACGTGATCCTTTTTTTCCACAGGACCCTCAACTCAGTGCACAGAATGGCTTGTGTTCATTTAATGAACATCTGTTCAATGCTTTGTTTTCTCCTTGTTATTCACTGTATGGTCCTGGCCCAGAATTACTGTCTGCTATTTGAGCCCTGCTATGAAGACAGAATTTTAATTTTCTCTTTGTTTTTTCTACGGTGTTCATCATTCCGGAATCCAAACATTCCACCAAAAATTTATTTTCACCAGCAACTCAACTGTAAAGACCTTTGTCCCAACTTATTCTGCTTGGCTCCCTCACGTTTCAATCTTGTTCCCTCTGCATCCTAATCTGGACGTTTTATTCCCCATGCTACCCAGACACAGCAAAGGAGGCACTGACAGCTATATTAGGAGAAACAGTTCCAGTTCCAGGGCTCACCCACAGGCCAGCCCACTTGTAGCACAGAACTGCAATTGCTCAAATGCACATGGAAAAATTCCCAGGCAGATGAACACTTCAAAGATTTTATCTGCTAAACTCTAAACCATCAGGATGAACCCTAAACTTCAGTGTAAACATCCCCATGTAGAAGCTCATACTGAGCATGTGCAAACTGTGATCTTATAATGTGGTCAAATTTAGTCCAATTTTAATGGTTATGGCAGAAAGATGCATCCCTGCCAAATTTAAAATCCCTACAGGAAAGTGCTATAACTCCTCACAGAATATGGTGCCCATTTTTATATATATTATAGTCCAGTCGTCAGAAATGGCCAAGCCATTCTGGCTGGGGTTTGACTTTTTTTGTTTTTCCTAGAAAAAATAAAATAGAAAATAGCTGAAAGCAGATACGGAGCATGGAAAAATGTAGCTGAAACATATTTTGACAAATTATAAGCAACTGAAAACAGGGTCTTAAAATGGGAAGGGTTGGTGGCTTTAATAACAGGTAGCCATACAAGTTTCACTTATATTATATTAGGAATGGGAACTAAACAGGCTGTCAACATACTTTATTTTATTTAGTTTTAAAACACAAGTCTCTCTTACATCCTGTATATCCCCATCCATAAACACTGCAAGTGGTCTTCTCTGGAATGGTACATCCAGAAATGGGCAGTCGGATTATATCCACCTCAGCATTCAATACTGCAGGTCTGGGAAAAGAAACCAAAGAGTACATGTAAAGGATTTTTCATGATGAAGTACAGTATTTTTCAAAATAGCATTAAAATACTAATTCACAGTAGGAATTACAATTGGGCCAATATTGTGCTTTCTTTTCCATCTTATTAAGACCCGACAGATCCTTTTAAATATTTTTTCCATTTCATCTGTGAGCCATCAAAATATTTCATAGATTGCTGTCCCAACTTTTATCCTATTTAATTTTTCATATAGTGATGATATAAAGGAAATGTATTTAATTAAAATAAACATTTCTGATAATATGAAGATAGTCTGAAGGTCCTGTGTACAAAATGATCTCAGTTACACTAAGGTGTTTATTCTGTAAATTGAAACCATACTCCATTCTAGGGTTTTTTATGTCTATTTCTTAGGGAGGGTGGAGAGGAGTGGGGATGGACAGACCTGGTCATCAGGAGGAAACATGTAGGACATGTTGTTCAAGAAACACCATACGTTTTTCAGATGGGATTGCTGAACCAACATTTTTCAAAGCCAGGTGAATTCCACCTGCTTCAAGTCCAAGTATTCAGGCCCAAATATTCGTTGTGCAAATCTCAGTAATTTAGGAACTGAATGATGAAAACAATTCATCACAATCTAATGGCTGTAGCTATTCAGGTATCAACCCACTCCAGTTACTGGATCTGCATAAACTGAGATCTACAGGCCTCCCCTTGATGCTCCCAACTCTTATGGGGTCTTTTATTTGTTTGTTTGGTGTGTTTTGATTTGGTTTTATTAGACTGCTTAGGACCAATGTAGAAGGTGTTTCCATGCCTATTGGTAGTGAACCAGAATCCCTTTTCAGCTGCTGTACACGACTAGAAGACAAAAATACTAAAACCTAAACAGGTAAGTTCCATCGAACTGCTGTCCTTTGTAAAAGCAGAACCTGGGCATGGCTGGAAATTAGGCAGCTATTAGGTACCTTTAGACAAAACAGGGGGAAAAATAGCCTTCAAAAACTAGCCACAAGGTTATAAATTATTTCACAGTGAGTAGAGCTGTTCAATGGGGGATTTTTTTTGGCAAAATTGGTTTTCTGAACAGACACAGCATACTAGAAAATATTGGCTTTGACCAAGTTTTTTTAAAGAAAACATTAAATTATTTTCTAATATTTCCCATCTTTTCTTGATGTTACTTTATCCTGCTCTCATCTCAGTAAGGATAAAAGGTGTAAGATTAAAAATTGAGGCAGCTTGCAGACATTAAAAAAAAACAAAAAACAAAAACAGCATTTTAAACTCGGCTCATTCCCATGCTCAGCCACATGCATGCCTGGAAGAGGCAATGCCTTAGTTGGATTCAGCTTGCCTGGCATCTGTAAAAATTGGGCACATTAGTGGGGTTTTTTTGGCACTTTTATCTAATAGCTGACAGAATTAGCTTTAGCTAAAAGTGTCAAAAAGCCCCAATGAAGTACCTGATCTATACAGACACTGCAGAGTCGGGTCAAAGTAATGCGCTGCTTCTTTCCGTAAAGTACGTTGTCGGTTTTTTTTCTAAATATTTGCAAGCAGCCCGAATGATTTTTTTCCCTTTCTATTTTAATTTGATTTATATTTGAATTTTTTGTCAAACCACATTGCAAACCAGAGAACACAAGAGTGTTATTTATTTATGTTGGTGAAATATATTTGTCTGTTGTACAATCAGTTCTAACCACAAGTTTAATCCATATGAATAAAGTCTACAACAGGGCTTGGTAACCCACAGCCTGCCAAGCAATTGTATGTGGCCTGTGAAGCTGGGAGGTCAGCGTCAATTTGGCGGCAAGTCAGTGACAATGTGGTGGGTTGGAAGCGGTGGTGGCAGTGATGGTAGCTAGGTTGGAAGCAGTAGCCTGTCTTTGGACTGAGCTCCATTAGTTCAGCCTGTTGCTCTTAAGAGGTTGCCAACCCCAGATCTATAATACTGTTTCTGTCAAAGTCAAAGCCCATAGTTCTTACTTAGGAAAACTGTTATCAACTGGGGGTCTTAAGAGTTAGTGGTACAAAAAACTAACCTGGCAAGTTTCAGTAACATCAAATCAGACCCTTCAGGACCATACACCAACTGGGAAATATTCCGAATTTGTCTTTTCGTCCCTTCTCTCTCTTCAATGTCATGAACTCCAAGCCAAGCTTTATAGTCTTTCAAATCTTTGTACCTATGTAAGGCAAATTTGATATGACACACTGGGGTTTTACTTACTGTATAACACAATAATACAAAACTATTTTATACTGTGCCATGACCATCATGTAAACACTGACTGATTTAAACTAACACTCTTAACTAATATTATGCACACTGCCAATTTCAGATCCGAACCAAAGCTTTTCCAAAATCAACATGGCCAGATGAAGGGTTTGGGATTGGAACCACTACATAGTTTTAGCTCAAACTGCTATGAAACATAGCTGTTGTTTCCTGATAGTGGCCAGACTTGCTAATTCTCAGATGATATGAATCTTTGACCTTCCAGAGGTTTGACCAACACTTGCATTATACTCTGGCTATTTCAGCAGCAGCATGAAATTAATTTTAAAGAGGCAATTACCTAATGCTTACACTTGAAAATATATTCATGCTTGTCTATAAAATGTCTAGTATTCCTCAGAAGCAATGAATGTAATAATAAATATAAATACCAAGGTCCTTAAATATCAAAAGAGAATGATTAAAGATAAAGCAAAAGCAGCTTTAGGAAAGAAGCCTTGTGCTTCAGTCCTACAGGAAAGAAATACATTTCAATAATGCTACAAACTACTGTACCGAGAAGGGAAGCACTGTCTTGCAGTTAGCACCCAGTTCTCGTGTATCAAAGAACCTCCACAAATAAGTCTATCCCTGAAAAAAAAGAATAGAAGAAAAATAAAACTGTTTGCATGTACCAAACCCAAATCTCTAACAATGCTCCTGGCACTTGGCTATATAATTCACATTGTTATAACTGAATATATTGCTAGTGAAAGGTGGACTAACAGGCTCAGAAAATACCTCTCTCCCTCTAGCCACAGTACAGTTTTAGAAAGGACAGAAGTGATATGGATTTCCCAAGACTGTCACACCAGTGGCCAGATCCAGACATGCAGGCACATGCATTTCTTCAAGGACAAACAGCAGCAGTACAATCTGTGCCACCACTACCTGTGCATGTGCACTCTGGCATGCGGCAGGTTGCCCCAGGGGAGGCTGGGGCCAGCACCTGGGCTAGCTCCAGAAGCCTTACTTGGGCTCAAAGGGGGCTTCTGGGGCTCCAGATGTGGCAATCTGGCAGCAGGGAGCTTGGCATGGCTCTGGCTGGCCAGGCTCGTGTTTTGGGAGATGCACGCTGCTGCCACATGCACCGCCCTGCTTTTTTCTGCTGTGGGTATTTTTGACACCAGGATCTCCCAGTGTCAAAACCCTCCCCGTGCTGCAAATTAGCAGCGTGGGGAATGCCTGAATTTGCAGTGTGTGCAGTATGTGGTGCCGCAAGCAGGTCTGCAGAGCCACATACTTCACATGCATGCTCATCTGGATGTGTATGCTCATACTGCACATGCATGCTCATCTGGACATGCTCAATGTGTCTAACAAGAGATGACAGGGAAGTTCAATTTATATAATTTGTCTGTTTATTCATTCCTTGGTATCAATGTTGAACCTAGGAAGTGAGCCAAACACAGAATTGCAGTGATATCAATATAGTAGAGACAGGACTGAATTCACCTGGTGATTTCACACAAGCCTCCAACTGCCAGCAGGGAAAAAAAAAGCAACATTTGTTCTTTATTGAACTAGGTATTATTCAAAACTTTAACCTAAAAGTAGAAAGTTCCTATTTGATTACTAATTCCTTGAGTTTTATAGTTTCTCTTAGGGCACATCCAGATGAGTGCACACGTGTGGTATGTGGTGCTGCAAACCACACATGCAGGCATTTGCCACGCTCCTAATTTGCAGTATGTTGGGGGGTTTTTGACACCAGAAGATCCCAGTGTAAAAAAAACCTGCGCCTGAAAAAAGCACAGTGGAGCACATGGCAGCAACGTGCACTGCCCGAAACTGGAGCCTGGCCAATCAGAGCCATGCTCCAGCTGCCAGCCAGGCTCTGTGCACTGGATCACCACCACTGGAGCCCTGGGAGGGACCCGGGACCTCAGCTAAGGCTGCCTGAGACAGCCAGATGCTGGTCCTAGCCTCCCCTACCCAACCTGGGGCAACTTGCCATGCACCAGAGCACTTGTACACAGGCATTCCCTGGGGACAACTATGTTCTACTGCTATTTGATCCTGGGAAAATGCACGTACGTGCTCATCTGGACATGCCCTTGTAGTTCAATTGGAAACAATCTGTAGTATGTGACATCTTATGTGTGATTATAAAAATTGCAACCTAATAGATGAAGAAAAATTCAAGTGAGCAACATGAATATTCCTATTCCAGGAATAAAGAAGAGAATTTGAAATGCAAATTAGTAAGCTTCTTTCTTTGTACCTCCAAAATTGTTTTTATTTACTGCTGCTCTTTGGAAGTGAGTCAGAACAGTCAGCAATTTGGGAAAAGCTTAACTTTTCACAATTTATAAATTCAAATCATACAGATGTTCAGAGCTTTAGAAAGAACTACTGGAAGAAGCCCAGACTTATGCTTATTCTATATTGCACTTCAAAGACAGCAGAACAACACAGATGGGTGCCTTCTATTTCTTTTGGTCTGTGTTCCAGTCAAGGGACAAAACATCTGGCCCAACTGGCTGGATTTTTTTAAAAGCTAGATTCTGCCCAGATTTCTTATGAATGTATCAGAAACAGGAGAATATAATTTTTTTTTTATCAATGGCAGTTAGCAGTACTGATATCATCCCCTTTAAGAGCTTCAGAGGTAAAAATTCTGCTTTCCCACTGACATAAACTTTGAAATAGCTGGAGATTTGCTTAGATATACTGATAACAACATCTGGCCCCAACTGCAGATGCTCAGGGATGTAAAACCATGTGTCACTGAATTTCTTTGTATTGTAGATATTGAACTTATCTGCAAAATATGGACACAGATATGGGTTTTTGAATATTTCAAAGTTTAGGAGTGTTCAGATCTGCCACATTGGTTTTGCATTTTATGATTTGGAGTCTAAGAGAATTAAATGTCTGTACAATCAGGAGCCAGATTCAGTTTTCAAACTCTTTCCTCCTTCCTGAAAAGTATTGACATGATGTGAAGTTTTGGTTCAGGCCCATATTTTAATTACTGGGTTGTTTGTAACAGTACACTTTCAGAAAACTGTGCATCTTCAATCGAATCCACCTCGGGCTTTTTTAATGCCTGTACCTAGCCTGGGTCTCCCAATCCCAACTCCCAGGGTAAGTGTGATAAACACTATGAGCATTTATATGTGTGCTATGGGAATGGGTAAGGGGATGCTTTAATTAGAGTGGCTCCCAAAGCATTTCATGTATCAGTATCCCCACAGTGAAAAATGGCAGCAGGGACGCTTTAACTAAATCTTGAACAAGCTTTAGTCAAAGCACCCCCACCACCATTTTTCAGCATGGGGACATCGATACATAAGACAATGGAGTCTGCAGGAGCAAGGTAATTACCATGCTCCAGCAGACTTGATTAATCAAGTTTGTTCCAACGCGCTGTAATTACAGAGCATCAGAGCAGCCTCGCTGTTCATGTTTAGGTGCCCTATGGTATAAAACTAAAAGGGAAGCCGACGCTAGGAAGGCTTCCTCCAGTTTCATACAGCCGTCCTCTCTCATTATTCTCCATCCAACCAAAGTTTCCAGGACTTGCACAGAATTATCCACCTTGTTAAGTGGAACAAGATTGTCCCAGTGGCTATAAGTTGATCCCTTCTACTCAGAAGGACAGGTCACCCAGGTGGAAAGAAGAGCTAAAAAATCCATTTAAGTGACAAAAAATAACTTTAATACATCTATACTTAGAAACAGGGCATTTTTACACATGCTGTGAGATGCAACGCTGGGCACTTTAATTAGCAAGCTGTGCTAATTAAAAGCGCCCGTGCATCACACGTGTCAGCATCCCCGCATGTCCCCACGCTGGAAAAAATGGCAGCAGGGTGCTTTGAATTAAAGCTCATGTTTTATTTTATGTTTTATTTCAAAACACCCCACCACCATATTTTCAGCACAGAGACGGGCAGGGACTCTGATACATGTGAATCAGAAGACTGCCAGAGCACATCAACTGTCATGCTCCAGCAGACTCAATTAATCGCTGACTTTCCAGTATGTCTGAGCAGGCTCTGCACACATGTATAGAAGCCCATACATAGCACTTAGATGCCTACAGAAACATAGGATTTAGGCTTGAGTATTTGCAGAGGCTAGACATCTTCAGTGTTGTCACACCTATGCAGCAATTCCTGCCACTGCCCAGCTGAAACTTCATCATGAATCTAATCTAGTTGGATGCTTGCAGAAGTTTAAAAAAAAAAAAAGTACTTTATTGGAAGAAGCAGTGCATTACTTCAACCCAGCTCTGTAAAGATTGGGCACTTCAGTGGGGCTTTTTGGCACTTTTAGCTAAAGTTGATTCAATCAGCTATTAGATAAAAGTGCCAAAAACCCCCCACTAAAGTGCCTGATCTTTACAGATGCTGCAGAACCAGGTTGCACACTGCCTCTTTTTGGCATTTGCAGGGCTTGGCGTGGGAGTGCACCACATTTAAAATAAAGCATCACTTTTTTTGGATTTTTTTTTAATGTCTCCCATTTAGTAGGAAGTAGGTGAGGAGCAAGAAAGGCATTGGTGACAAGAGGACAGAGAAAAACACTGAAGGACACTATGCCAATGATCCCAAAACCCCATTTTTACAAAATATCTTCCCTATCATAGGTTTCTGCCTGCAGGTTCACTTTAACAGTACAAACAGGACTGGTTAGGAGTGACAAATATCAAAATGAAGCTTTTTATGTTGATTTTTTTTTTACTTGGCACTAAATAGAACAATATGAGATGAAATGCTACTACGAATTTTACTGGACAGGATCTTGCAAAATGCAATGTTTCCAGCTGTAAACATTAACATATTATTTTACAGAAAAAAAGGGATTTCCTTATTGTCCATACTTATTTCTGATACAAATTCTAATTCAATTGCATGTAATGACATGAACAGATAGCCTTATTTTTGACACCAGTGTAAATTCTGCATACGTCAATATACATCCAAATGCACAGCTCTTAAAGTAAAGGAGGCATCATGCAACTACATTTTCTTACATCTAAAACACTAGAAAAAAATTAATGTTTTAAGGGTGGAAATAATAGTTATAATGCAACAAGATTTACAGTAGCTAATCTACAACACAGAAGATTTATGATCTATATAGATTTGATTTATAGCATGTGATTTATAGCAGGTTTATGATCTATATAGAGCAATTAAAGTTTTGAACCCAGTCATTGACATGAAAGCTGTAGACTCCAGAATATCAACACTTATTGAGGAACTGGGAGGGGGGAGGTTGATTATCCAGTGTTGAACTACAGTCTACAACCTGCATGGAGATCCACGTTTAATGTAATTTCAAAGCAAATACTCTCTTACAAAAGCACTGTGTTCTTTCTGTGCAAAGTTATAGTTACCTGTACATCAAACTAACCATCCATCCTGAGTTATTTTGCATTGGGATTCCATTTACAACTCTCAACTGCTTTGTTGAGGCACAAGGAATGACAGTATCTGAAAGCAGGTCCAGAGATCACATTTTACTAAAAACAGCGGTAGGAAACCTGTACAATTGCACATAAGGACCACAGAAAGGTCAATATTGAATAAAATGGAGACTTTTTTTTTCCTCAGAACTACTAAAATGTCTTTAAACAATATTCAAAATAACTTCAATAGGATTGGGACTGGGCCATAATTTTAAAGGGGTTGTTGACAAACACATGTACCTGGTTTTAGGATCAAAATTTATAGAACTAAAAAACAAATATTGAAAATTACCACCATGTTTCATCATGTGCAAGGTGAATAAACATTACAGAACATGTTAAAGTATCAGCTCACTAAGGGATTTTTAAATTTCCTTCTGTAAATCTAATTTTCTTAAAGCCAAAGGTAATTTTCTGGGTTTTTTGTTGTTTTTTTCTCTGCGTGCTAACAGAAATAAAGACCAGGTCCAATTCATTCTCATAGGTGCCTCCACCTAAGTATTGCAACACCTAGAACTTAGATGCCTTGCCTTAGAAGGGTGATCCAGATCGGCAGGGTAAAGATACCAAAGATCCTTACAGAATCAAGAGAGAACTGACTGCTTCCAAAGGGTGAACCTGAATTCCTAGGTGCTTAGCAGCAAGAGGCCTAGAAATAGGCAGAGGAAAATCATAGGTATATTCACAGCTTATGTATCTAACTCAGGGCTGCAAAGGGCATGCCTCCATTGGGCATCCAGAGAGCCCACAAAGGATGCATTTTTCAGACCAAGATGCCTAACTCACCACAATTGCACTGAATTCCACACAAAGGACAGTACCTACTGTGATCTCACTCTCCAATATGGATTTGGATATCTGTAGTTGTGCCATCAATCTGTTGTACAATAGTGGGTTACGAAGTTGCTCAGGAAGCGTATGTCCCTGTTTCTAGGTCCACACAAAGGCTTCTGCTGCAAGAGTTATTTCAGTGCATATGTGTGTGTTTTAAATCAATAGCTGTCTAATGTAAAATGCATAAACGGTACTGATAGTAGTGATGGGAACCAAGGATCCCTCCTGAGTTGCTCACTGGGATACAGTCATGCTGTCTCTTCCTTATTTTCCTTGCGAGTTCACTAGGATGGTACTGCCATCCACCCTGTTCCTTAGTCTCATGGTCATCTCCAAAGTAGGAGATAGAGGCTGACAAGTACCTGGAACAAAGATCCACCACTTTCATGGCAAATGCTCTAATCATGTCAAAAGTAGGTGCTGTCACGAACCTTGTTATGTTTTGGGGGCTCACGGGGAGTCACGAATGTTTCCTTTGCTTTATGGTACCGATATAGCATGTATGTGTGGTTTTGTTGGAATGCCAATGGTATGCTGCATCCTTTTAGATTACTGTTATCACCATATGAATGATGTTATACTCTCTATATATACCTTTATAATTTTGGATATGGTTCAGTCAGGGGACTGAGGCATGCATACTTAAAGCCAATTACCATCCTTCTCTCCAACCCCAAGCACAGACAGAAAGAGTTAGTCCCAAGGCACAGTCCACCTTTGATGGGGGAAAATCAACTCTGTAATAGCCAAGGCATCTGGGAGAAATTGCCCTGGGAGTAATGGGCAATTGGAGTAATGCCGATAGGAGGCTTTTTAGGGTAGAATCAAATGTCTTTGAATCTCAGGCTTTGGGGGTTCAATGACCCCAGTTACCAGGCCTGGTAGAGTCAGCAGGAAGGCTGATCTCTAAGAAGTCTGGCAGGTCTCTCAGGAGGGACTAATCTGTAGCCAGATGAGAGATTAAGGAACTTTATTTGTTTTGCCTTTCTGTTTTTTAAACCTACAGTCTGTTTGGCTTATACAATTCTTTTTCCCTACATCATAAATCTTGTTGTTTTGACTCCTTACTGATTGCCTGTGGACAAAATTATTTCTGGGCAAGTGACAGATACTGCGAGCTAGCTCTCTCTACAGAGAGAGGCACCCATAATTTCTTCTCAACCCAAAAGAGGGAGGAGGGGAACCTGCAGCTGGCGTCTGCAAGGTCCGGTAGAAGGACAGTAGGGAGCTATCCCAGGGCAAGCTCCGTCTGTTTCATAGGCAGATTGGCAACAGAGTGAGGAGAAATTTGGGGTTCTGTGGACCCCACATGGACAGATGTGTGACAAGCACTGTTATGCAAAAGGTGGGTACTGCCCCAGAGACGGTGCTCAGGACTATACGCCATCATGGCTCCACATAATTGAGTGCCGTTGTCAGCAACAACCAAGCATTAGGCATGCTTTCTGAGTGCATAGCACATTGGGAACTTAGGCAAGAAGCAAGCTTTGCTTGGTAATATTTGTATTGGCCCAATTACCATATTTACTCTAATTCAAGGCAAGATTTCTTTCTCCCAGCAACATGGGGTAAACAAGCTTTGTCTTAGATTCAAGTACAGGCCCAGGACAGCCCAAGCCTGGCCAGGCAGAAGCAGCAGTGACAGCTCCAGGCCTGGCTTTGGGTAAATATGATATACAGTTGAGAGAGATTAGCCTAGAGAAGAAAAGACTGAGAGGGGATTAAAAGCAGCCTTCAACTACCTGGAGGGTGGTTCCAAAGAGGATGGAGTTGGACTGTTCTCAGTGGTGACAGATCACTGAACAAGGAGCAATGGTCTCAAGTTGCAGCAAGGGAGGTTTAGGTTAGATAATAAGAAAAACTTTTTACTAGAATGACAGTAAAACACTGGAACGGGTTACTCAGAGAGGTTGTGGAATCTCCATCCTTAGAGGTTTTTAAAACTCGGATAGACCAGGCCTTAGCTGGGATGATCTAGTTAGGGATGGTCCTGCTTTGAGCAGTGGATTGGACTAGATGTGACCTCCTGAGGTCCCTTCCAACCCTACTTTTCTATGATTCTATGTTAGCCAAGCTTTTGGGCACAGTATGCCCTTCCTCAGGTTTGGGAAAAAAGCAAAGTCAGCCGCAGCTAGTGTACTGGATAAAACAATGGCTTATACTCCATTTTGTAAAGAAAATAGTCATTAAGATAAAAGGGGGAAAGAGGGCAGTAAATCTGTGGAGGAGTTAGCTATCAAATGTAGCTACAAACCAAGCAAAAGAAATAGACTTCAATAACCTAAAGAAAAGCCCTTCAAATGGAAAGAGATAGCTGTGGTACCAGGAAGTTAGCAGAGAGTTTGCAACAGTTTAGGTAAGAGCAAGATGTCTAGGTACTTGATCTGGATCAATTTTAAGCATGTCTAAGTGTCTCAGACTCAAGACTCAGTCTATGTGTCTATGATTCTTTTTCAGCCAAAATGGAAGCTGCTAATACATTTCAGAACCTGAGCAGCTTTGTAGCTACCGGAATGAGACTGATCCAGTTCCCTTTCTGTGACATCTGCTTGTGTCCCTTTTAGGCACATATGAGAATGATTGGTGGGGAGCCCCAGTAGCGCTAACACTACAGAAGTTACTCAGGTTCCTTTAGAGCATGCACAGAAACACACAGAAGAGAGGAAAACTATCATAAAGTAATAAAGGGCAAATAAGTAAAAATTACTTACTATCTAAGCTGGTTGTGGCAGGAGTAGTATCACCTTTACCTAGGCAAATTCACAAGACATCCATAATAAGAAAAAAATAAGTTGAGTCATAATAGGACAACAAATACTGTGTTAAAGATCAATAACTTACCAAATTAAGATTTCAGTAGGCTTTGAATCAAGCCATAAAGGCATGTTTAGTAGAAAGGAACAACTGGATGGAATTCAGATAAAATTTAGCAACATTTAAAAAAATGTTAATTTTATGTGGTTTTCTGCTTGGCTAAAAACTGAATGTCTGAACTATGAGACATGTCCCACATGTACACAGTAAATTCAAGATAAGTATTGGCCAATACTAACAAATAAATAAGGGTATGATTTTCCCAGGGGCCTAAAGGAGTTATGTGACTAAATCCAACTGAGATTCAAAGGAAGTTGGGTTCCTAACTTACTTCTACCCTTTTGAAAAATGCAAGTCTTAACTTTATGTTTATATTAGAAAAAGTGCATCTGAATGCAAATTTACTATCCAAAATCTGCCTCCACTGTACCTCCAACCCTAATCAAAATTCACTTATTTTCATTAAGTTCTGAAAGTTTCTGAAATCCTGTTCATGTTACCTTTTAAAAGAGACCTTTTACCTTAGGATAATTTGAAGGCATGACTGTAGTGCTTGTGGTCATAGCTGAGCTAGCTTGTTCAGTTTCCTGTACCAGTTTAACCATAGCAAACCTGGCTTCTGCAAAGGCTTTACAAGTCCACCCAGTACCAGGGGCAAGCACTCAGCACAGCAGCTGAAGCCCACATCTGTCACAGCTACAATGTTATCAGTACACAAGTTAACTAATTTAAACTAATTCTAGTATATCTACATGAGCTGCATTCATTCCTCTGGATTGCAGAGGAATTAGCAGGAATAGCACTGCCAGTGATAACCAAAAATCATGCCCACTAATGTTTGCTATAAGTACCTCATTAGTACAGACAATAGAATCAAAAGCAGAATAGATTTATCATTTCTTCAACTACTGCTTTTCTACCTAACAAGGAAAAATTCTTCTGCACAGTCTGTTTACTTGCCAACAATACAACATAAAGCACATGCATTTAGAGAATCTCCCTCTTAGACCAGTTGCCGTGCCAGGTCATGATAAAATACTGACAATTGCTAGTAGAAATGATTATAACTTATCCTTAAACTCCAGAGATCACACGAACACATCCAAGAGCCTGTTTTACTATATAAATGGTCTCCCAGGTTATGAAGCATTTGTGGTTTTAAGCTACAAATTGAAGAAGGATGTCTTTTATGGTTAAACATGCATTCCTATCTTTTTCAGCCTGATCTTCTTTTTCCACTAAACCTCAATTATTTTCCTGATCCCTTTTGATTACATTTGATGAAGCCATTACATTTCTAATATACAATTTTAGTAGAAATGACATCCATAACATTTTTTAAGAGGGGGATCATTAAATCATTCTATAAAGTTTGAAGGTAGCCGCCCAAAAATATATGCCATGTTTTATCCTCATTTAACAATGAATTGGGGCACAGAGATTTTGGTCACATAGGAAACTTCTTGTAGAGAAAGTATTTGACCTGGGTCTCTGAAACCCCAGGCCAGTACCCTAACCCCTGGGCCATCCTCCCTCCCCTGCCAACCTGACTGTGCCAAATAGTCCCACTAGAAAGCACTTGCCCATCTGTTAGACTTCTATCTATGCTGCTGCAGCAGCTACATAAAACAGCCTGAAAGCCAGTCCTGGGAGCAACCCCTGGCACAGGCTTTGCACAGTCTCTGGACAGCCAGCTTCTCCCGTTGCTCCCAAGCTAAATTACTCCAAGTAGGAATGTAAATTCTCTGGTCCCACGTGACAGACAGAAGTGAGACCAATTCACAAGGCACCTTTGCATAGCTAAAATTATGCAGCTGACAGTAATTCTCAAGTTGCAAATGCCTGAGGCATACTCAGTACTCACATCTAGAAATAGGACAGTAGTCCCAGGGGATGAGGGGATCACTTGTGTAGCACCAGGGACCATGAGCATCATCATCTGGATTGCGGCAGTAGTTTTTCTTCAGTTTGCTAACATCCGGTTCCCTGAACACTGGTATATGCCTAAAGAAAAATATAGGATACCAATAAGCATTGGTAAATGAGTGTTGTCCAGACTTTGAAAGCTGATTGCACTGTAATGTCTGTTTGATTAGACGTGTAGAAGACAGGATATGAGCTGCCTAAATTTCTTTAAAATCTTCATTTTCAAAATCTTATGGCCCTAGCAAATTCAGTCTCATTGAAAGTAAATGGCTGAACAGAGCAATGGCTAAATATCTTTTAAAATCTGGAGTTATGTCATTACACATTATTAACCATAGCTGGATGAATAATACAAAAAAATGACTATGAACATTCATTTCTATTTTTATATCAATTCGCTTTGACTGTGTTCATCCTCCTTTTGTGTTTGTTTCTGCAAAGCCTCTGGCATCTGATAGGAGCTTGGGAATTATTTTCTAGTTGCTTTGAGGCCTGGAAAGAGAAATAATTTACCCAACTCAACCTGGAAACACTTAGCTTAGATTTTTAAGGCATTTTGGTGCTTGACAAAGCAGATAAGCACCTACCATCCACCCATTAGGGACCACTGGCATTTTTAAGCCTGCAGCTCAGTCATCTGCCAAACCTGTTGGTACCTATTGGGCAGAGGTACCTAAGTTGTCCCTGGTTTATATTTTAATGTTGGCTAAGCACTGCTGCCACCTCCTGGCTAATGAGTGCCTCAAAGCCCTATCTCAAGCTGGATGAAAGGCCCTGCAGTTGTCTACCTGACCCAGGATACAGTCTCTTAAGCAGATTCTGAATACACCTAAATCCAATAACATGGGTCCATAGTGAGATGTAGGTTGACCGCAAGCAACATTAAGTCAAGTGTGGACAGGAAAAAGAGAATAAGGGAGAGAGTATCAGATAGAAGCAAGTCATGAGCTACCTAAGCTGCAGACATCCTGCAGGCACCTAATTGCAGGAGAGGGTTCACAGCTAAGAAGCCCAAGCCAAGGGCTGCACGGTTTTCTGGTCCAGCTGACCGGAGGAGCAGCAGGTCAGCATCTTAAGTCCCTAAGCTCCCATCTCATTTCATCACCACTATTTACTTATTGGAAAATAGTAATGCGTCTGCAAATATGAAAAAAAGAAGCTCCTTGGACCTCAACTTTCTGGGACAATTCTCTCGGCTGACCCTGAATGTAACTGAAAGGGGAAATTGTGTCTTATCCCATCAAGTATCTCCTGGTTGTGCCAGTATCTTCTGTTCCTTCTGGAAACTTAGACAACTCCCAGCTCAGCTGGCTGAAAATCCTTTCACTCTCTCCATGTACCCTATAGGTAACCTAGGCAGCATAGAGCTACCTAATTCAGGACTAAAAAAAATCCATTCAGTGGAAATACACTTAAATTCTTAACAGGGGATCCACATGGGAATGGATTTGGAGCTTGTCTGGATGCATGTATGCATGCCCGTGAACAGACAGGTGCGAACTATAGGCATCTCTACACTGGTTCTGTGATGCTGTTGAGGCTGCTGCCCAAAACCTGCTCCCACACCACATACACCAAACCCAGAAGTCGAATGAGGAGGACACTCAGACACTGCTCTTGAGAAACAGAAATCTTGAGAGTGGCAGCAGAAGTCACCTCTGGCACATCCTCAGTGCAATAGTTTCAGGTTTGAAATATGCAGAGCAGGAACAGGTGGCCAAAGCTTATTATTATTATTAGTGGCAGCCGTATAGCCCCTCTGTTCTGGTCAGCTCAGGTACTCGAGATAATCATGCTGCTTACTTCCATGCCCATTCTGAGCAGCTGAGGCAACTAGAACAGGACTTTAGGACCCAACCTGTATATGCACATTACAACACATCTCTGAAATGCAGTTGATTAATAAAGACAGTCAGCAAGTGGGTGCAGAAATTCCCACACCCACAATGTAATGGTTAACTAACAAAGAACCAAACAGGGATGGCAGAAACTAAATACAAAACAAAGAACAACTACTTTCCAAAGTGAAGGAAAATAATTTGCTTTGCATTAGTAACAATGTGTCATTATTCTTAATGATCATGTGCCCACTGTACCTTTACTGAAAGAGATTTTTAGTCTTCTTTTCCTAACAAGCAGAGTCTGCACTGCAAGTAAAACTGAACTAGGTGCATTGCAGAGAGCAATGATATGCTCATAACCTTTCTTGGAGTGTTGATGCATTTGCAACAACAAACTGAACTGATGTCTATCAAATTCCATTGCCTTTTTTACCAGTGCATCAGCTTGGTTCTTGTTCAAGTCTTGTTCTTGACAATATTCAGAGAGTGCTCAGTAATTCATAATTCATGTTCCATAGGGAGCAAATACAACATAATCCTTCTACCCTCCTCCTCAGCATAATATTTGTAAAGGGCAGACAGGGGGGAAACCTAGCCAGTAAACTAAATGCTAAAGCCTGCAATTAGTGGTAATCCTGAACAAAGACACATTATGCAATATACTTAAATGTTGAAGAAAATTATCCTGCAAATCCCAAGGGATATTTTAAACGCTTGCAGAAGACAGAGAGGTGGCAATTGGAAATGGTGTTTATATGGTACTCATTGCATGTACTCTTTGTTTAGTATGTAACAGCACCTCCTCAAATCTTCAATATTCTTGTCCCACAAGGAGCAAGTTAGCCCAAGCCTTGTCTTGGACAAATTCCCCATGTAATTCCTGCCGTTGCCACGGTAGCAATCTGGATAAAAAATGTTGAGAAAAAGAAAAGTTGAGGGAACTTGTGCAATGTAGAAAAGCAAACTGTTCTATAATAGAAGTCATCCAAATAATTAAATAAATCAAGCTCTATATTTAGCAAACACTATACAAGATAAAACAAACATAAGTAAAACTAGAGAAAAATAATCCACCTGAATTAAGATGGACACATTCCCTTTTTGACGCCTAGCATAGAGTGTGACTTTCCTTTTTAGATAAATTGGAAGCTTTTCAGTTCAAAATAATTTAATTACAGTTAGGTTTACAGGATCACTGAAGAATCAGCTTCAAAACACTGCCAGGATGCATTATGCTTTTTAAAAAAAATAGTCCAGATGTTCTCAACTGAAATTGGGAATGAAACTTCTAAACTCATTAGTAGTAGCTCTGGATTTTGGCAGGAGCAGATAACAATTAAGTTATTCTTTCCTCTGGCAAGGCAAAAGACTAGAGTATCTTTAACACATCTTTAAAAATTGTTGTTTTTTTTAGGACAAATCATTTTTATTTCATGACCCATTAACACCAAATGTGTGTGAAAAGCTTCAAAGGGACCATTTAAAATGGTCAATACCACAAAAAAAACCCATAAAAATAAACAATTTAATATTGGTCAAAATCAGATATTTTATTGTTAATAAAAATAAACTACTCATTTCCTTATTCCACCAAGAAATATTCAGTGAATGCCAGAATCTGCATCTATGATTTAATATCATTGTGATGTAGGTTCTAATGCAACACCCAGGCATATTTAACTAGATGTTGTGTCACTCTTCATTCTCAAGGGCTAACAATGCACCTTGTAGGAATGGCAAAAACTGATTATAGAAGAATAGTTGTAAAGAAAGCTAATCTAGGCTAAGTACACACAGTCAAAAAGCCTGAGGTTGAATCAGTTAAATCTTCACAGGTTACTCCAAACTGCCTAGATTGAATTGATAAACAAGTGAACAGACATTCACTTTTGATTCCAGAAATGCAGCCACATGCCTGCAGTGGCCCAGGCCAGAAGCTGGGGGTCACTAGAGCAAGCCTCCTTGCTCAGCTGCAGCAGACAGCTTGGGCCAAGGCTAGCCCACCTACCCTGAGAAGTGGGGTTTGCAGGGGATGTGCAAAGCATCCTGGGATGCTGGGGGACTGAGAGTTAACTTGAATCTGGAGGGGTTCTGGGACAGAAGTTGAATAAACTGATTTAGCCTAAATCAGTTAAATTGGATGCTACATCCATCCAGGCTTCTCTTACGCCTGTTCCAGCCATTTTGAAAGTGGTTTATGTGCACTGAACTTACGTTGTGTTGCAGATCTGAACTGGTTTCCAGTCACTTATACCAATTTATGTGTAATTTCTGTCCCTAGCTTTAATGTTTTAGTCTTTGATTTTATTTAAAGTTCACAGCTATACTAATTATTTTATTCCCAGAGGTGATTTACATGGCATTGTTACAAACCTTCTCATGGTAATCATCGATTCAAACTATTAAAAAAAATCTCCATCATTATATGATCAATATGGGCACATCTACTTGTGTGATTTACTGCAGTAGACTAATTAGCTCTACAGTAAAGCTTCATTGTGTACACGTGTGGTGCTATTAAGCCACAATAAATTAATTGACTCCACTATACAACAGTACTGACTGACACAAGTACTGTCCTACAGCAGAGGTTAGTGTGCTGCAATGCATCTGTGGACAATGGCCCAGGATGGCTGGGGCACAAGGGTGCTACAGGACAGGGCTTCCTGCTGTCTAGCCCCACACTGTAGCACCCTTGTGCCCCAACCAGCCCCTCTGCAGCATGTTGAGCTGGGGCAGAGCAGCTGTGGGCTGGCAGGCTGACCTACCAGGCCACTTGCCAGCTGGGGCTGCTCCATCCTGGCTCAGCGTGATATGGCCCCAGGCACAAGTGAACAGACATTCACTGTAGAGGAACAAATGAACTGCACTGGAGTTTATTCAGGCACATTAACAGCACATGAAGATGCCCCTTATACATGGTAAAAAAATAATGCGCCAGAACCTAAGTTGTATGACAGCATTTTATTTGCCTTCATTGAGCATCTGGCTGGATAAATTGGAGCAAACCTTCACCTCTGTTGGAGCTGAGGGACTATGCCAGTTTTGACCTCATTTAGACCACCATAGTGACCCCAGAATAATTTAAGTGAAACCAAAGGAATTATTCAGTTTTCGGGTAGAATGGAAATGAGGATATGGTTCTTATTTTCATGAGTGCCTATTTGACACCTTGAACCAGTTACATTTATTTAAAATCATATTTATCTCCTTGTGCCTATTACCTTGTTCACTTGAGACATCACACTTGGGTATTTGGGAACAATAACCAATCCGGATGTTTGGGTCAGTTGTAAAACACCATGGTGACTCAGATCCATCTGGATTTCGGCAGTAATTCTCCCTTAAATCCCTGTAAAAAAATAAGCATGTTAGCTTACACTGCACATACCCTCAGACTGCTACAGGGTTCTAGTGCTTTTGTATTTTGAGTTAACAATAATACGGGCTCCTTGAGGTCTGCATACTATTGATCAATGTCAAGTGCAGACAGATTAAGAGCCAATAAAAATGCAGGGACTAGTAAAGTACAAAAATGCAACTAGAGTGCGGTTATGGGGAATCACTTCCAGTAGATCCATGCTTTGACTAGCTATAGGATTTCATTTGAAGTATAATAACATTTTAAATGTGGTTTATTTTCAACAGGGAAACACCACCATTTTTTTTTCAAAGCTTTCTCTGATTACATACTTATAGCATGCAAGCTGGTATCACATACACCTGAAACCCATTAGAAGTATTTTTTTATTATTATTATTATTATTATTTTTTTAATAACTACAAGCCTTTCAATAGCACTTAAAGTCCCCAGCACTTTGAATGGCTCTGCTGAACAGGTAGAAAGGGGTGCCCTGATGTTTGTCATTGATTTAATTAGGAAACCGTATCTGAAAATATGAAAAATGTGTGTTGAAATACTATACAGGTATCACCTTTTCAGTAAGAGTCTAACCACAAGGGATTATCTTTACAAAACATCTCTCACAGCTTGAAGCAACTAGGCAAACTTCTCAAACATAAGTTTTATTATCCAGTCTGTTGAAAATTGTTCTCATGTTCTTCATTGTGCATGTGTGTGACCTTACTGTATTTTTCCATATGCAACAGTTGTCAGTAAATTTACTGTAGCATAAATGTGCCCAAGCCTGTTAACTCTTGTTCCACCATCATGTATGCAATCCCATTGACTTAAGTACGCCAATAGCTCTTATACATGACTATTTTTATGAATGCTGGCTGCAGGAACAGCTCTAATATTCTTTGCTTTGTGAAATGTTAAAATTTTCTAGTGGAGATGCCTAAACTACATATAGTCCTAATCCTGCTGTTAATTCAAACAAAAAAGCCACAACTTCAATGGTAATTTGCAATGAGAAGAAATCTGTAGGATCAGGTCCATGGATTGTTTTTTGAGGACTCAGGGATTTTAATGTTTGTGAAATGTATAAAGGGAGGTCAGGACCATTCAGCTTCATTGATATAGATTCACTGTAGTGTTTAACATCTGGGGCTAAGTACAGATATTCAAAAAGCCCAAGCCTGAACTGATTCAGTCTTTGCAGGTTAGTCTAACCTGCATAGATTGAACCAACAAGCAACTGAATAGACATTCACTTCGATTCTGGAAATGCAGCCACATGTCTGCAGTGGCTCAGGTTAGAAGCTGGGGGGCACTAGACTGAGCCCTTCCTTCCCTTTGGCAGTGGCCTGAAGGCTGGAGGGAAGATGAGCTGAGGGGGGGGGTATGGCCAGGCCTGGGCAGGCTGAGTATGGGGAGAGGTTTAAATCCCCACCCTGGCCTGCAGGGACCCCAGC
>NW_017729008.1:23500806-23503450 GCF_001723915.1 Gavialis gangeticus
TGGGGGGGGGGGGTATGGCCAGGCCTGGGCAGGCTGAGTATGGGGAGAGGTTTAAATCCCCACCCTGGCCTGCAGGGACCCCAGCCCAGGTATGCCTGGAGGGGGAAGGGGAAAGCAGCTCTTGCCAAGTGCTCGCTGAGTGGTGGGGTGTGTGGCCATCCCATAGTCCAGGCAGCACCTCAGATGAATGTGGAAGGCAGGGGGGAGGGGGATTAAAACCCACCACCATAGGACCCCAGCCAGGGTCTGCCTAGCTTTTCCCCCCTGCTCAAGGCTCAGCATGGCCCAGGATCCCCAGAGCCCACCTACTAGCCAGGGGGCGATCCTGCTGCACCTTCCCAGCCACCAGGTCCAGGGTTTTTCTGGGGGCAGCACAGGAGCAAGAGCTTGATCATGGGGAGGAAGGGGATTGAAACCGGCCCCAAACCCAAGTGGTGACATGCACAGAGGAGAGCACAAAGGGATCACAGTGATGGTTCCTCCATCCTGGATGTGAGCCCCGCCAAGCAAAGAGAATCAGGTCACGGGGGTGGGGAAGGGGCTTAAGTGTGTGTCCATGCTAGCCCAGGGCATAGCTGAGCCAAGCATACAGCCTCTTCTACCAGCTGGAGAGCAGCACCCAACCGGCCCTGGCCCTGACTCCACCCCCTACAGTGGTGCACATAGCATGGGCTCACCCCAGCAGTGCCTGGAGCTGGGCAAGGGTGCCAAGAAGCTCAATGACATGATGCTAGAGGCTGAGCCAGGCCAGGTGCCAGGCTCCAAGGCAGATGGGCGTAAGGGTTCCCCTGGGCAGTGAGGAGGAGCTGACTGCTCACCACTGCCATGTGGTACTCACTGAGTACCTCACCTGCCATCCCCTTAGCTATGGGCACTGAGTTGGGTGAACTGTGCTCATTCTTCCCCTACTTGGCAGTGGCACAGCACAGCCCAGTGTACCAGGCATAGGGCACTACCCCTATGGTTTCCCCATCACTGCTTTCTGCCCAGCCAGTGGCTGACCACAGTTCAGTGGCACAGGCAGCACGAGCAGCACCTACCAGTATGGCTAGGGCAGGCCCCCTTTACGGCAGCAGCAGTGGGGAAGCCATAGGGGTAGTGCCTGATGCCTGGTACACAGGGCCGTGCTGCACCACCACCACTACTGCTGGCACCACTACACCAGCTCAGCACCCGGTGGCCCAGGGGACACCAAGTAGTAGCAGAGTGAGTACCACACAGCAGCAGCATGTGTGGCCAGCTCCTGCCCAGCTCCTGGGGAGCCCTTGCACCCATCTTCCTTGGAGCCCAGTGCCTGGTCCAGCTCAGCCTCCAGCATCATGCCACCCAGCTTCTTGGTGCCCTTGCCCAGCTCCAGGTGCTGCTGGGGTGAGCCTGCGCTGTGAGTGCCACTGCAAGGGCTGGGGCCAGAGCTAGTCCAGGCATCGCTCTCCAGCAGGTAGAAGGGGCTGCTGGGCAGGAGCTGCTCCCTCAGCTGCATGCTCAGCTCAGCTCTGACCCAAGCTAGCGCAGACACACACTCAAGCCTGTTCCCCACTCCCCTACTCTAGGTCCTTCTGCTTGGCAGGGCTCAAGTCCAGGATGGAGCCACTGCTGCCGCCACCGCTGCTGCGACCCCTCTGTGTTCTGCTCTGTGAATGTCCCCACCTGGGCTTGGGGCCGGTTTCACTCCCCACCCTCCCCCATAGTCTAGCCTTTGTTCCTGGGCTGTCCCAAGTGAAACCCCTGCCCTGGCAGGTGGGAAGGCACAGCAGGATCACCCCCTGGCTGGCAGGGGGGCTCTGGAACTCCTGGGTTGTGCTGACCCACAAGCAGGGGGGCCCCAGCTGGGATCCCATGCTAGTGGAAGAGGGAAGGCAGGGGCTTAATAACCCTCCACCTGAGCCTGCTGTCGCATGCCCCTGCCCCCTCCATTCCAGGGAGAAAAAGTCTAGCAAAGGCTGCTCTGTCCCCTTCAAACAGACGGGGCTGGCAGTTTCCCATCCCCACCCCCTTCTCAGCCAGCCCTCACTGCTCCAGCTAGAAACCAAAGGGGCAGGGCCAATCCTGCTGTGCTTGAGCAGACAACACATCCTGGGATCCTGGGGGATTGTGATTTAACTTGAATCAGGAAGGGGTCCAGGAGAGAAGTTCCATAAACTGGTTTGACCTAAATCAGTTAAGTCTGATACTACCCTTAACCAGGTTTATCTTAAACTAGTTTTGGTCATTTTGAAACTGATTTATGTGCACTGAACTTTTGTTCTGTTACAGTTTTAAACCAGTTTCTGATCACTTACACCAGTTTATGTGTAACTTCTGTCCCATGCCTGGGTGAATTCAACTTGTTATTCTTAGCCACATAGGAGAATACCTTAACTTTGTACCTGTATCCAAGTTACTCCAGCTAATGTTCATTTTATTTAACTTCAAAATAAACTGTTGTATACACATTAATACATCATATAATACTGACAACAACTCTGCTAGCAAAGAACAACAAAAGAACTGAGATAGCAAGGCTAAGCATGTTGCCCAAAACTGCAGGACAAGTTATTTTTTCTGATCTGAGATGAGGAAACTAAAAACCTTGTGCTCTGTCTATGAGATACAGGTAGCAAGAAGAAAGTCTCGGGGTAACATTGGACCCCTACGAGGCAGGGCA
>NW_017729008.1:23503461-23552892 GCF_001723915.1 Gavialis gangeticus
TCCTTCCTGCCCATGGCAGGGGGTTGGACTAGATGATCTCACTAGGTCCCTTCTGACTCATTTATTCTATGATTCTAAGATAAATGGACTATTTTAGGAACAGAGTGATGAAAACACATGCTAGAAATGTAAAAATTAACAAAAGAGAAAAAAACATCAAAAAGAATGCAAAATTAAAAAAAAAAACCCTGCATAAAATATTATACCTGTACAGTATTCTCAATGAGATTATGACTAGGTCTAAAAAATGAACACAGCAAGACTCAGCTACATTAAATATCAAAACTATGAATAACTACCTTTGTCCTTCCAAGAAATTGTAATAATTTATTAACATGTATGGGATTTGGCCACAGTCCCACAAACATACATGCACTTAACTTTGAAGTCAATGAGATTGCAATTAAGCTCATGGGCACATGTTTACAGGACCAGGGTTTTACATGTACAAAAATAAACAATGTCCGGGAGCAATTTGTTGTTATTTTTTCCTTTCTTTTTTTTGTGTCTTTTTTTTTTTAAAAAGAGAATAAACATGTTTTCGTACAATCCTTTAATGTTCTAGCAGTTCTCTGCCTTAAGAACAATAATGAATGTGTCAGAATGCCGAGTAATAGCAATGATGATATATTAAAAAGTAATAACCTTTCTTTAAATGCTCTTTGACAACACAAATCTCTAAATTACAGGGAACTAATCCCTGTCCTGTGATCTGTGACACTTGCATGTCTCTACTCACTTGCACTTGAAGTTTTCTGGAGTGATGTTGTGCTGGTGAGGAAACTGGGAGTCCCAGCGCTGACACTGGATGCCACTCCATATGTTATTCACAGTACCTCGGTAGCCCTCACCTTGCCCCTTGATGCACTCCATTGTTTCAACTGCTGCATCAGTGCTATTCACAATGCTCTGAGCTAGAAAGGAAGAGAAAAACTGCAGTTTTCTTGTTTAGTTCTTCAGGATCAAGCCCACTGTTGTGAGAGTGACTTGTCATCTCTAACCTGTGGCTACTCAAGTTCTGGCCCTCTGCTGAAATTAACAATAATGATGAAGTCTAACAACTCTAAAAATAATGAATTGCTGATCTCAGCATTTACAAAGCCAATTAAAATATTGGTGCGAGTGCCAGGGTTTTATGCTGGCACATCCTTCTCACAGGATTAGGGTCTGGAGTATAAGAATTTCTACAAACCATGCTGTTCAGTGAGGTACCTGTTTGACCCTACAACAGTCAGTGTCTGAGTAATATTCTTAATTACTATACTCCCAATCCTGCAAATATTTACACATTACTTTAACTTCTGTAAAAGTCAAAAGAGATCCCCAATGTGTATAATGTTAAGCACATGGATATATGTTTTTCAGGATTAAGACCCTAAAATGTATCCCTCCTCCTCCCCCCTGCCCCCAAGAAAACTCCACCATAAATATCAATAATGAATTAATGAGCAGCACCTTATTAATAAACAATAACTCTTATTATGAGCTAAAGTCCTACAGCTTCCTCTAAACTACTCCTTTTCTTTAACTTTATGAGGCACAAAAATATGTCCCCTTAGCTTCTGGAAACCTGAGATAAGAATTCTCTATAGAGAGACAAATATTTTCAAGACCAACGAACTCATCAGACTCGAGATCTTTTTACAGATGTTGATAGGATCTGCATTTATGCTGGTGTGGGCTGGCTTGAACAATATCCAGAGAAACAGTGGTTTTTCAAATGAGTAATTCAAATCACTTGAAAGCTCTTTTTATTTCTTATGAGATGTTGATAATTGAAAAGTCAATGGGCCAGATGTTGCAACAGATACCTACTGAGTCATATAAAACTAAAAATTCTACACAAACAGAAGTTTTCAAAACATAAAAAAAATCCAAGACCTTTTTTTCCAATCATTTTTTTCAAGTGTTATTTTGTATTTGCTAATACAAATTGGTTCACAATCCTGGGAATCAGTTAGCTTATCAGATGTTATTTGCAAAGAGTAAGCATATTAATAATATATCCCAGGCAATGAGAGTTGATTCAGAATGCTCTAGCAACTAGAACAATAATATAGATGCGTCTGCTTGATACCACCTTTCATGTTTATTGTGTTGCTAATTCCAGCTAGCTCCACTAACTTGCAAAGGGAATGCATCTTAGGGAAACTAAGTGTCAAAACAGACGGATTTTGTATGCCTTGTTTCCAGATTGTTTCCATTAAAGATTACATTCATGTCAAATGATAACTTCAGGATTCAAAGCAGTACCATGTATTTCTCTATGCATTTCCCTTTTCTGCTTTTATTTGGTTGATGTTTTTACCGCAATTTTTCCTGGTCAAATTAATTTCCTGCCTCTCCTTCCCAACACAGTCCATCTGCAAAAGCAGCCCCACTGCTCTGAGGTTAGGCATCCCAAGCTCATTGCAAAGGACAGAACAATGTCCCCTGCATATAAAAGATTCTGTGAGCTAGGAAATTCATTCTCTGTACTGGATTTGTCACAGAGATTTGCAGCAAATAACTAGACCTCAAGTTTCAATATATTAAAAATATTATTATTGATTTTATAAGGACTTTAAGAGGAAATAAAAATATACATGCACACACACATATTTGTCGAAATGTACAGTTATATCTTTCAGGTCATATCACAATTTATATTTTTTAAAAATTATTGAAAACTAATTACAGCCTTCCACTGTTCTCCCACTCTCTCGGACATACATTGCCTCCACAGGTTTAAGCAGAGTTTTGGAAAGTTTTTCATAGAATCACAGAACAGTAGAGCAGAAAGAAACATCAAAGTTCATCTACTCCAATCCCTTGCTCAAAGCATGATCATCCCCAATCCATCCCATCCCATACAGGTGCTTGTCTAACCTGTTCCTAAAACTGCACAACCCTGTCAATGCATTCCCCCAGAACACCAAGGACACTCTAACCAACCACAGGTAAAGGAGGGGGATGAGGATACTGTCAATGTCCTACTGTTGCAAGTGTTATTAAAAATACTCAGAAGATCCAAGTGAGGAGACTATGCTCCCCATCACCAATCTGACTGTGGGGTAAAATTCCTTCCTGATCCCAAATGTAGCAAATGAATTGTATTCTTAGTCATGTTTGTTCAAAAGGGAGATAAGAGTTCTACTCCAGACTTAGCTAAACAGTTTGATAGAAGGAACCACCTACATTTTTAAGCATTTCACACAAAATAAGAACCACTGAACTGCCCAATATCATAAAGCTAAAACAAATCAGCAACTACTACTTTGTAGCAGATCCTTGCCATCATTAGCTGTTCTGCCAGGTAACTATTATGAATGAAGAATTAAGTCATTATGAAGAATGCTAATTTTTATCTTGTTTGTTAGTTATCAAAATAATTACCTAACCTCAGAAAGCCATCCTGTCCCAAACAATCCTTAGTGTGCACAAATTTTGACATACAATTTGCTATTTATAAATTAATAGGATCTGAGGAATGAGATGCAGGAATGGAAGGTAGCTAATAAGTCTTCTTCCCAGGAACTCCCCTCACCCCACAAAGCCTAACATAGGCAATGTGCTAAGGATGTGGCTGGATGAAGAAAAAGCATGTTGGAGGGAAACAACTGAAAGCAATGAGATTCCAGGCAGCTCTGCAAACCATTAAGGGGAGATGTAAACAGCTGCCTTAACACCCCCATTCCCTGCACACACACACATGCGCACAAACAGTCTTTGTCATGTAAACAGATGCACCAATCAACCTTTCTCTTGGAAAGTAATAGGATTCATTTCTTATGGCTTGCCTAAGGAGAGAAAATATTGAAAAACAAGTTTGTGAATTGACATGGAGGGGAAGGGAGGGCAAGCAGTGTCCTGGACACCCTGGTTTTCCTTATGGTCACCCTAGGCATAAGCATGTTTGAGAACTAATGTGGAATTAGTTTGGCTGAATAGCTATTCCAGCATGGCTAATCCACTAGACAGTTCGCCCATGTAAACAAACAAAAAGGCACAGATTGAAATTTCATTGAGTTTTTTCTTATACAACAAAAAGATTGAGCTCCTGCCTTAAGTGCAGACATAATGCAACCTGAGCAACAAAATTAACAGTGAACCATCCATTATTTATAGAGAATACAGATTAGTGTATTGAATATAAAACAAGGGATACCTAGCAGACCCAGTTTTGTCCCTCAAAACATGTATAGTTCTTGGCAGAACTAATCTCTCTGTAACAGTTTCACCTCCAAAATTCACATATCATATAAATGTACAATAATTACACAATACAATTTATATAATAATCGCAAGGACATTGAGAGGATTAATTAGCAGGGCTCAATGAGCTATGCACAATAAACCATTTATCCAGTGAACTTATCTTTTTTCCTGCTTGTAGAAAAGCTGCAAACAGCTTGCAGCTTCCTCAGAATTATTCAACATTTGAACGAATTCAGTTTCATTATTTCTCAAAATTCATCCTGTGAATTGATCATAAACTTTTCATACACTTGACGTTCATAAATAGAAGCACTTTTTAAAAACCATTTGATTGGTCACATATATTACTAGTATTTCTGTTCTCCAAGTAACTAAGCAAACAGGTACTTTTGTCATCAAAAATTACCTGTTGAAATTTGGTAGTGTAAGACTGATGCAGCTCTGGTGAGCCAAAAACTGTCAGGCAAAGTTTTCTTATCGTGATATCTTTTATAGGACCAACTGTATAGTTGGGATAGAGTTAGACAAGCTTTTGAATGCAAGACATTTTTCTCCCTGGCTGACTAGAACACACCAAACACAATATATGACTGTGACTATACTATGTCTGACTTGTTTTGGTCAGGCCTAAAAGGAGAATATCTTCAAAAGTTTGTCTAACTCTATCCTAACTCTGAAGCAGGTCCAATAAAGATATCACCCTAAGAAACCCTTGCCTTTTGTATTGAAATTTAAAATTAGTGACCATGCAACTTTAAAATTAATCTTCATAAAAAGCAGTGGATAATAACGGACTGTGAGCACAGTCCAAAAATCTGAATATTTCTATGTATGTATACCATATAGGAACCCAACTCCATCCGGTCCTAATCCTGCAAAGTATCTTGCACGGGCTGCTTTTCAGGTTCAGCTCTTAAGTGATTTGTTTAATTAAGGACTAAGAGCCTATGCAACTTTAATCACATGAATAGTTTCATTGACATAAGATTATACACATGCTTAGGTGGCTTGTTGGATCAGGGCCTTAATCAGAGCTGGATCAGAGCTGAACTGGCTGAAGGAGTACAATTCTCTATAATGTTTTGAAAGAGTGTTATATAACAAAGTGCTACTTGCTTGTTAATGAAATGTCATTGTTATTTCCAGTGTGGTGCTTTACTTGGAAATTAGAAGAAATCATTTTGTCGTTTATCTGCTTTTAAATACAATTGAAGCCATTTTTTACAGTTGAAGAACCAAGAATAGCTCCTTAGGCTTTATTACTTCAATTAATTCAGACAACTGTGTCAGACTCTTCATTACAATCATACACACAGAGTTCAAATGGTACAAAGGCATCTGTTTATCTTAAAATATTCCATTTTAATACCTTTACATGAACTGCTTATTAAAGGACGGCTTTTGTATGGTAATGACATATCCCAAATGGACGGCTGTAAAAACAAACAAGGGACATAATCTGAAGCGTCACATACTGAACTGAAGCTTCTTTTTTCAATTTCATTTCCCCCAACACTTTTGAGATAGGTGGAAGCAGCAATCAACATCATCTAGGCTAGGGACAGATATTCAAAAGGCCTGAGCCTGAATTGATTCAATCTTTGCAAGTTAGTCTAACCTGGCTAGGCTAAATGTACACTGTTGTTAATTATTTTAAAATTAAATGTACATTTTACAATTAAATGTACACTGTTGTTAATTATTTAAAAATTCTAAGCTATAGTATAGGCAGGATCCTTTTCCTCCCCACGTTGTGAACATTGCCTTTTTTTAAGCTATTCAAGCTGCTTTCTGCATTTCTCAGAACACACGGGTACGTAACAGGAAAAACCCCCATGCTTAATAGCATAGAAGTAGAATAACCATAAAGTGCTACTTTTCAACTATATTGCATGGAGGCATAATTAAGGAATATGTTAGAGCTGGCTCAGAACAATACAAGGAGGCACGCACACCAGTTTGACCTAGAGCTTAACACCTCAAACTGAATATTTATATATAAAATCCAAACATACATTTCAGAGATGTCTCTCTCTCAATAGCGAACTGAACTGAAGCCTTAAATCTAAACACTTTTTACATTGCCACTTGGTCCCGTCTAGATTAACTAAGGATCCTACATCTTGCATTTAAAACCATACTAGAAGAAATTATGCAGATACACACAGAGAATGCCATTAGGTGGAAGGCAACACTTTATCAAACATTAAGCAGCAGTCTCTTCCCACTAACTCACTTCTATAAACATCTTTATCTTAAGTAAATATTAACTTTAAACAGCATGGCACTTAGTTTTCATATGATTTGCTTCAGCAGGAAATTGAGAACTCAATATGCAAATCAGAAAGTGACTCCCAACCCCTTCCTCTCATCCTCCTTAGTCCATCCCAAGTTCAGCAGCAAAATTCATCTTCTTTTCCTGCCAACTTTTACCATGTTATACCCTCATTCAGATCCAGCCCCTTAATTCTTGTCTCTAGCATCCATTCTCCAACTAATGCTAAAATACTTGTCAAAATCCCTTCAAAATCTCTATCCTGGCTTCACTTTAGTTCTCATTGTATCCAAATTAATTCCTACTTCAATGGTTCTTGTAAGTCTATGCTATTCTGTCCTTTTTTCCCCATCCAAATTTGAAACTGTCTAAAGGCAAAATCTCACCCACATATGTGAACAACTTTCAAATTAATTCTGGTGTTCTAAAACCTTATACCAGATCCAACTTTTGCATCTTGAAACTATCTCTAATCCTAATTGCTCCTGTCATCTCGTCCTTACACTCTTGGCCTTAAGCCTTCTGTGCTTGGAGGCCACTGCACGGGTGCCCTTCCTCTGCCCCTTCAAACACTTCCATAAATATTCTTTTATTTTCTGAAAACGTCCCTCACCAATTTACTCATCCAACACGTTGCATGTGAACTGCTATTAGGATCTGAGCCTTAGCATTAGCTGACGTGACACCTGCCAAAGTACTCCAGTCATTCTTTCTTTGGAGATGAGAACATATTGCCAGATAGAAGGAGAGAGACCCTAGTTCTGGTCCTTCCTCCTGACACTGTTCATATTTTCTTAACCCATGATATTTTCATGAAAAAGACATAAACAGTCCTACCACAAGAATGTAAATCCGTACTTCTTCCAGGTGAGTGCCTGAACCACAAGACTACAAGTCATGCCAATTTTTTTTTTTTCAAATTAATCTTCAATTCCTTTCTGTACCCTGCTGTAGAATGGTTGGAGGTGTTGTTGTAGCCGTTATGCTCCAGGTGAAAATCTTCACCTAAGGAGGGATACTTGGGATGCAAACAGAAGTGCAACTCCCAGCTGTAACTCAGAAGGTAGTCTGCAAAGCGTTCTGAGTTACAACGTTACTCCAGACCAAACAGAAGTTCACTGTTGGTTTCATGGAAAAAGGGAATGTAGCTGCAGGCTGGGAGCCTGCAACCAGGTTCCCACAGCAATGGCCATAGCTCCATGCCACTGCTCGCTCTTTTCAGAATGGGAGGAGGGAAAGGCAACAGAGAAGGCTCGTTCTTGGGGCTCCCCAGCTGGTGCTGAAAAGTGGGGTGGGTGAATTAGAGCCCCCCACACACACCCCAGGGAGCTTCCAATACACCCGCCCCTCCGCCTCAGGGGGGTGGGGGCAAAGCCCCAGACTAAACTCCCTCTGCTCCCTTACCCCCCTCCCATTCTGAAAAGGGCGACAGGCTGGGAGCTCCACAGACACAAATTACAGAAGATGTGACATTTGGAAACATCTTTATCTGATACCGCATGCAATGAGGGGTGAGATTTTTACTTGATCAGCTGTTTTTGAAGCTGTCTGCAGCCATGCATTTATGCTTGGTCCCAGCTTTAAACTGCTTTCTGTGACCAGATTGGGCAAAAATCATCACTTCTCTCTGCACCTTTGATGCCCAAAAGCTTGTCCAACAGCTCTCTCAAGAGTTGGTCCAATAAAAGCTATCACAAAAAATCTTTCCCTTCCTGAACCATGGCACTGCTTCATCAGGACAAGTACAGACTGAAAAATATTCAGACCTGGCCCAGAATAGTTTGTAGGCTGGGGATGAAGTAAGAGTTATGGGCTTGAATCTCCTCAGAAACACAACCCGGCTGAATGCTTTAACCAATAGGCATTTATATAAAAGGGTGACACTGCAAATAACTTTTCCTCTCCTTTGACTAGGTCAGGGGTGTCAATGGGGGGTACTTGGGAAGGCCCTAGGGGATATGCACAGGCAGGGATGGAGCACTGCCACCACCCCACACCATTTCCACCCAGGAGTAGGGCTGGGGTGCGGGAGGACGAGGGCACCAGTGCCCCTCTTCAGGCCGCACAGGTGCAGCCCAGCCGGCTAGATGCTGAGAGGGAGGGGAAGTTTGCATGTGGCGACCACCATCCACCACCCCACATTGACATTGCTCTGTGTGTGGCTGCTGTCACCCACTTCCCCCGCCATTCCACATCCGGGTGCATGCAACGCGCCGCCCCCCCACCCCCCGTGTCTAGCCATGCACCACCCTCCCCCTCTCTGCTCCACATCTGGACACCAGGGGTACACTTATGGAAAAGTTGAAAACCCCTGGACTAGGTCATAAAAGAATATGGCAGCTGTCTCTGTATTTGGCTAAGGAGCCCAATTCCATCAGTGCATGTCAGACATATTCTGAGAACTCCTTTCGATTATGCTCCTCCAGGGATGTATATGGAGGGAAAGGTACTTTTGGGATCCCAGTTATGTTTAGGAATGAGCAGGGCACCCAACTACTCAGCACTGTCAAGATTGAGATACTTATGTGTATGTCCCGAAGTAGAAGGTATAAAAGCCTACAAAAAGTCACCAGCCTCTGAAGTTAGCTGGTAACTCAACAAGATTATAAGAATCACAACTTTAGATTTTTGTTGTTAGATCTGACATTGAGTGACTTGCCCAATGCTACACGGGAAGCCTGTACTGAAACAGGAACTTGAATGCAAGTTTCTTTTCAATACTGAAGCATTCTTAAATCCACATCTTAGCTATGGTCAAGTTTGTAACATTAAAAAAATGCCTTTTTCCTCTTGTAATATAATGGAAATATGGACACTACAGGATACTATTTATTTCTATCATTGTCCATTCAGTGATAGGAAACAGAATCAGAAATTTATCAAAGGAATTCATGTACTATGGAAGTATTTCTCTTATATTCTCCCTTCTACATATGACTTACATGATGTCCAGAACACTACAGTTCACTATAATAAAAATTTAGCTCCCTGTTTGAACACTTAATCAAAATTGTGTTAGAAGATAAAAGGAGGAATATGTGCCCAATGCTGACAGTCCAGCTCTTAAATAACAAGGCCAAAGTGTTTCATCAAAGTATTGAGACATCAGTGTGAAACCTTATGTGTAGTGGGATTGGTACCAACATTGCAGTTTTTCAGGACTCTCAGATATTTCTTGACTCATGGAGATGAGAGTATCATTACTGTAGTTTGGAACAGATCCCAAGCACAGATCTTCATAGGTCAGATTACGTACATAGGGAATTTCACTGATTTTAAGCTTACGTGACCAACAAAGCCAGATGTGATTCCTCAAAACACTGGCACATCAGCTCAGGAAATACCAAAGCATAAGCGTTTATAAAAGTTGCTCTTGAAAAATAGTCAAAAGTCATAACCAAGTGCTTTTTTGCTTTTTTTCTTTTACTAATAAAAATGACTACTACCAAAATAAAATATCTAGGTATAAAACAACGGACAGTCGTCACTTATATTTTATTAAATACTGACCATAGTGGTAAGGAGAGCTAGCTGATAACAGATAAAAATTAAATACTTTTTCTTTTCTTTTTTTTTTAATAAAACACAGTCCTTTACAATCTTGAAGCTAACTCTATATAAATGACTATTTATATTTGGGACAACAACAAGGTGCAACTAGATGCTATTTAGTATCTTTCCATTTGTGGTTTGAGGTGCAAGTTAAATGAGCAAGTGTCAAACAATCTCAATACCATTGAATACACTAAGTAAGCTACGTTCATAGGACATCATAAATTTACAAATCTACCCAATTTTGAAATTACTATTCTCAGTTATGTTGGCAGCAGAATCGCTTTTAAATTTCTTCATCTCTGGCCAAGCCCTTTGCCCAGACTGATGATGTACATCAGGCAGTGCCGGATTATGACGCACTGAGGCCCTAAACTAAGTCCAGTTTAAGAGGCCTCATACGATAAAAATAATCCATGAAATCCATGAAAATGGATTTTTGTGAAATTTTAAGATGAATTATTGTTATTTCTGCACAATCTCATGAGCTCAGTATGAATAATAACTGGAGCCATATATATGTACTAGCAAATTGCCCATCAAGAATAACGCAGTGGGGAGAGGTGGAGACTGAGGCCCGTGTCTGGCCCCCCTGCCACTTTTAGGCCGGGCCTGCTCCCCCTACCCTCTCCCCTGCTGCTTTGGGACCGGGACCACTCCCCTCTCCTCCCCCACTGCCACTTTGGGGCTGGGGCTGGGCCCACTTCCCCCCTACCTCTCCTCCACTTCGGGGCTAGGCCTGCTCCTCCCCCTCCCCTGCCACTTCACCTTTCTCAAAAACATTGGGTGTTGCCCTGCAGTCAAGGTTAGGGATTTTGACTTGGGTAAACCGGTGCTCCCACTGGGACTAAAGCCCTAACATTCCTGGCTAGAAGGTCTGGCCCCTCCACCCTAGGTCACACCAAATGCCACATTAGGGTTAAGAAGGAATTTTACCAGACGGTCAGATGGGAATGGACTGTAGAGGTTTTTTGCCTTCCTGTGAGAAGTGGGTGGGGGGTTTGCTACATAGCTCCAGTTCCCTCCCAGACCTAAAGCAGCCATTCCCCAGATGTGGATGTCCCTGGTCTGAATCATCCCAGTCTGATGAAAGCATGGAGAGCAGGAAAGAGAGAATACCTGTACACCGTCTCTCCCAGAAAAGTTGCTACCAGTGGAAATTTCTGAATGTCTATTCATGGCCAATGGGACTCCACTGCATAAATACAGAATAAGTACAAATTGATTTGTGCCAAAGTTATGCTTGCTTAAAACTAGCATAAGTGGAAACTATTCAGCAGTACCAATAAGGAGGAAGAACGTGAAAACTTTGAGAGATTTGCTTTGTATAAGTACCCAAATGCTAGAGGGGTAAATTCTGTTGCTATACCAGATGGTCAAATAGGTATGGTATACCAGATATTCCACATAGCTCCGCATATCAGTGTGTAAGCTGCACCATTTGGCTCCACATTTTATCCAAACTTTAATAATTTGGGAGGGTAAGAGTAATGATGTGCAAGAATATCTTTCATAAGATTTCAGTTCTCTGTCATTTTGGCCATACTGAAATACCACAAGAATGGCTTGTTTTTTTCCATTGGTTTTTTTCTGGTCTTGACCAAAATCAAAAAATGCAGTGGACTAAAGACAATTAAAAGAAAACAGTAATTAAAGTTCATTTTTGCTTAAGTTCAAAGGTTCAGAGTTGTTTATGTTGTTGTTTTTATCAAATCCTCAAAAAATAAATGCAATTCAGAGAGTGAAGGTCAGCTTATGGTATTTTACGGAGTACTAGTTGGCCTTTCTCTCTTCAAAACTAACCACACTGTCTTCTGATGCAGCATATAACTATGTAACTCTAAAGAACTCATAATGAGATCTGGCTAAAAACAGCATTTCTAGTTTATGGGATATTTCAATTTTTGAAATGTGATTGGGGTCCAAAACAGTTGTAATCCCAAACTTTTCAAAATATTCCATTAACTGGAAGTGTTCCCTGTACTTGATGCTGAGAAATAGAAGTTTATATAAGTTTCATGGCTAATAGAAAAATCATCCATTTCCAGCTTTACAAGGATTCCTCATTCAATAAATTCCTTTCCCAGTCTGGATTCATGACAAGTCTCTTCTGGATTCAGGAATACTGGATGGTGAACAGCTAGGGATCCCAGTAGGGTTATATCAGGGTTTGGTGACTCTGAGATGTTTCAAAATTAACATAAACATTCAATATCAAATTTTGAACTTAGTGAACCAACAGAAGTTGCTTATAGGTACAGCCTTAAATTATATGACTGCAGAGTACTTATTTCATAGGGCCTTACTTCATTAAGTACGCATGTTCTGGGAATGAATCAGGATCATATAGAGAAGGAAAGTATTTTCTGTAAGCATTCTACTTTATTTGCTGCTAAAACTGCAAGATGTGAACAAGGCAGAGGAGATTAGGAAGAGGAAAGTTATTCTTCATGTTAAGACAGTTTCCATCCTGAGAGCCTTGAACCTTTCTCTGCCACAGAGTTCCCATGGAATTCTAGGCATGCCACTTAAATCAAGCTTTGCAAATACATCCGCTAATTAAGTATCTGTTATCGTCTGGGTGCCTAAATGGTGACACACAAGAGCACAAGTACTGAACATTTATAGCCAAAACTGAAGTCAATGAAAGATGTTCTTTGAACATATAAAGTACAGTGAATACTCAGTTAAACGTCATCTCAAACTAGCACCTGAAATTAATGGATAGTGTTAAACTTAAGAAAATACTTTCCTTCGCTTAGTTCCCTCCTATAGAACACGGAAGATGCCATCTCTCTACTTTACATGGGCATTGTGAAATTATGTAAGTTAATGTTTGTGAAACAGCTACTTTCATGAGCAGCACCAACAGAAGAACCCTAGACAAAATTAGTAACTCTATCTTCAGAGCAGAGTTTGAACCGTGTGTAGTAAAACAAAGCGTGAGACCACACATAGACCAATGAGGATGAAACAACACTGAAGAACTGTTGCTTAGGTGGGTAAGAAGCATCCTGTGCACTGAACAAGGCAAGAGTCTCATGTAAAAATATTATTCAATCATGTAATTGATGCTTGGTAACCTAATTAGGGTTGCTCAGGCAATCTTAGTTCTAGTGCTTGATTTTGCAATCTTAATGTTCTTTTATGTCTCTTGTATATAAGACAGACACATACTAGTATATTTTAAGTAAATATGGGCTTAGTAATGTGCTTCTATTTGTGTCTTATGCAGGCTACCTATAACCAGGTTGTAAAAACTCTCTTTTTCATACTATATTTAAAAATTCACCAAGTATAATGAATGGACACAATCGTTTATATTCCCATATCACTTAGATTATATGTGTCTAGATAGGGGATAGGAAAAGGAAGCAATAAATTTTGCTTTAACTCACCACACGTTTTAATTGCACAAAACTCCCAGGGGGTGTTTGGGTCAAGAGTGTAGCACCACGGTCTCGGCTTGCCATCAGGATTGCGGCAGTAATTATCATCAAAGCCCTTGTCAGGATATCTGCAAACCACACCGACAAACGTGTCAAGCAAATCTGCCTGGCAACATTATACAAGGAAGTATAAGCTATACAAAGATAGATCTCCAGCTGAGATCTTTGGTACAACTCCTATTAGCCTGGGGCCTGATCCTGGGAAGTTGGCAACTATTCTTCATTGCCACAGATAGAAATAAGAATGAAATCTCCTTGAAAACGCCCAGCAGAATCAAGACATTCAAGGGGGGATACCCAGCTGTGTCAATGTGCAGGACACCAGATGGGGTAACTCTGCTAATTGCTTAACTCTACTCTTGTGTCTGTCAACTGACGGCCAGACTCTAAAGCCTCGGGTTTTTTTCAAACAGTCCAATTAAGTGTGGATTATATAAACACTGCCTGGCATGCCAGGCTCATTACAAAAACAGGTTCTCTAGTGCAACAGCCCAGGGTTCAAACTGGAAGCTATTTTCAATAGCTTTGTTACTAATGATAGTTCCATTTTTGTAATAGAGATTGCTCTGGGTCATGCCCTCATTTCCAGCACTGCAAGAAAAAAAAATTAACCTCCCTCTCTCGCTTTATCTCTTCCAGGTTTGGTCATGAAATTTTAATAGTTTCCACGTTCCTTCTACCATTATTAAACAGACAGTCAGAGACACATAATAAACAGGCTCATTTAGTCTAAACAGGCCATACAAGCAACCAAACACTTCCAGTTATGAGGGTAAAATAAAATGTATTTATTTACCAATTAACACAAATTGTTACCTTTGCAGTTTCATTGCGGCATATTTGAAAAGTAACAAAAATTAGTTTTTCCCATGGAGCAAACATAAAAACATAATCAGAATAACAAAGATAGTGACCTCCTATGAACCCGAGACCTTTGGTAGCTTTTAAGTAGATGAGTTTCTTACAAGCAGAGAAAAACAACATTTTCAAGTGTGCTGATAAAGGTTCTTGTCCTTAATCTACTATATATTCCAGGGTCTAATTGTACATTTGGAATGCAGTGGGCATATCTACATGTGCATTTACTGTGCAGTAACTTATTGCGCGGTAAGTGGGTTTTATGCCAGCGTCTACACATGCAGGCATTACAGCACAGTAACACCGTCTGGACCAATTTGGGACTAAAATTAATCCCAAATCAGTCCACACACACAGAGTTATTGTGCACTAAGGTGTCTACATGTGCCTTACTGTGCAGTAACTACTTAGGCGTAAATTTGCTACCTGCATCATGCATGTAGCAAATTTACATCTAAGTTGTTGTAAGTCACCATGGTTACTATGCTGTATGGGCATGCACATGAAGACGTGCCTGTACTGTGCAGTAATTTTCAGCTACTGCACAGTAACCTAAATTACTACTCAGTAACTGTGCATGTGTAGACATGTCCAGCATTGGCTTCCTTGTGATATATCATTCTTCTTTTCCTACAGCAGGGGTACAGACACATTATGAAAGAAGGGTTCAGTCACTAAAACCTGCAAAAATGGGGAATGACAACCAAGGCAGCCTCAAAGTCACAGTGACAACTGCAGTATACAGTTCCCATGACTGCTCAAAGATCTCTTAAAACTCTAAGATTGTGTTTCTGTTCCCTTGCCTCCCCTCCCCCCCTTCCATTTTTGTTTTACAAGAAACTCTAGGACTAGTACTCACTTCTGTTCTCCTCCATGTAAATATGACCACCAATCCTGTATTATGTTCCTTGTAGGCTGGGAAGGAAGCTATTACCTCTATGCCACATGCTATTAAAATAATAAGGGGTTCATACAGATGGAACAGTTGCCAAAGAGGAGCATGATGCTGGATAAGAGCCCACAAATACAATCGTGACTTCCCTGAAGTCAAGGGCAAAGCTACAATGGAGAAGGATTTAAGCCTCTGACTTCTTTCTGTACAGCTCACTTCGGGCATTTAAATGGATATCTGTTATCATCATAGTACAATTGACTCAGAAAAGCCAATAATGGTCTCTAAGGTGCCAAAAATAAAGGTGAGATGTATTCACCTTGACCTGTAGCACACTTCACTGCAAGGCTTAGATTTGGGAGTCTTTAAGGAGGCTATCAGGCCTATTTCGCACTAATTCTTTACAGTTTAAGGCTGCACAAGCTATTCTTTACTGTTTAAGTCTTCCTGGGTTCCAAGCAATACAGTGTATGAGTAGAAAAGTTCCCCAGACATAGCTGTACTTTAACAGGTCACATAGTCCAGACTTTGTCCTATTTACAAATTAGACACTCATAAAAACTCTTTATAAAATCTAGTATAATTAAAGTAGAATTGAAACAATCTAAATTTCATGTAGTTAATTAAAATCAAACTATAACAACTAGTGTAGCCCAGCAATTAAACTGCTAAAAGCAAATGCTTTATATAATCGACAGTAATTGCTTTATTAATATTAAAACATGTTGGCTAGGGACAGAAATTATAAGCTGGTATAAGTGCTCAGAAACCTGTTGAAATCTGTAACACAACAGATGTTCAGTGCACATAAACTGCTTTCAAAATGGTCGAAACTGGTTTAAGATAAATCTGGATAGATGTAGTATGAACTTCTGTTCCAAATCCCAGGGATCCAGATTCAAGTTAACTCCCAGTCCGCCAGCATCCCAGGAGGCCTTGCACCTCCACCACAAACCCCTGCTTACAAGGTGAGTGGGTCAGCCTTGGCCCAAGCTGTCTGTTCCAGCAGAGCAAGGAGGTGTGTTCTAGCACCCTCCTGCTTCTGGCCTGGGCCACTGCAGGCATGTAGCTGTATCTGTGGAATCAGAAGTGAATGTCTGTCCACTTGCTTATCAATTCAATCTATACAGCTTAAACTAACCTGTGAAGATTGAACCAATTCAGCCTTAAGGGTTAAATATTGACAGTCAAAACACTCATCTTGAAAAGTGTAACAAACTTTGAGATGCCATTTCTGAAGAGGAACTACTGGAGACTGTGCAACAAATCACAACTTTCATTCACATATATCTAATACACGATCAAGTAGGAAACTTTTTGTTGATGATAATAAAGATTTTATTTTCTTACTATGGAATTCCATCAGCATATTTCATGCAAGAGAAATTCTTTAAGGATAAACATGATTGCTGCATCCACCAAAGTGAATTATGAAATTCAATAGTGGATCCCTGTTTTATAGATGAGGAAATATGGAAATACTTACCAATTTATCACAGGTTTTATAGGAAGTCTGTGGCAAAGCCTACAAAAGGACATGGAACTCTATTCCCAGGCATCTAATTTAATTATGGGACCATTGTAGCGGAAGCATAAGTGAACCCTCTGCAGTTCATTTTAACTAAAGGCAAAAAAGGCTTTACATAAACCCATCAGTTGGACCCAGACATGCAGGCACATGTGGTTTGTGGTGCTACATACCTCTTTGCGGCACCAGAAACCACAAGTGTTGTACATTAAACCATGGGCAAAATTTGCTACCAGGATTTCCTGATAGCAAAAAAAACACCCTGGAAAAAAGACACGGCACAAAACACAATGAAGTGCTGTGTGCCAGGACAAACCTCCCTGGCTGGCTGGGGCACAGTGTGCCTCAAGACAGGCTCCACATGATTCAACACAGGGGCTCTGTGGCAGAGCCCTCACACTGATGCATGTGGAGACAGGGGAGCAGCCAGCCCAGGGGTGCCTGCTACTCTGCCTTGAGGCACACTGTGCCCCAGCCAGCTGGGGAGTGGCTGGTTGGGGCACAGGGTGCCTCAGCACAGGGGCTTCGCATTGCATAGAGATGGAAGAGCAGCATGGGTGACTGGTACTACCTTAGGCAGAGGGGCACGTGCCCTCCCCCCAGCAACCAGTCAGAGAATGGGGGGGGCCCCCATGGCCAATCTCGCCAACTGTTGGGGGGTCCCAGAAGTAGCTGTGGCACTTCATCCAGGCGCTCACACTTTGTGGCCGGTGCCCACAGGGAGGGCACCAGCGCTCTTGCCTGCCCATCACCTAAGCAGGGAGCACGGCCTGTCAGGGGGTACACCGGCGCTCTCTATGCATTGTCACTGAAGAGCAGCCAGTCCAAAGCTGCCTACTACCTCATCTCCACCTGCCACTCCCTAGCTGGCTGGGGCACAGGATGCCTCAATGTGGGGCTTGTCTAGTCCCACACTGAGACATCCTGGGTCCCAGCCAGTCCCCTCTGTAGCATATGGAGTAGCGGGACAGTGTCCCCCTGCAAACTACACAAGCAGGGGTGTGCACTGCAGCATGATGTAGCAGCATAAATTTGTGCCACTAATATTTGTCCTCCTGTAAATGCACACCCTTGCTCATGTGGACACAGCCATTTAGTACAGATCCTTCAGCAGAAGCAGCAAAACTTGTTAAAATCTACTAATTATGTATTTTCAGGACATAATAATTAGGCCTTATTTCATTACTAGCACTTGAAAATTTAACAGCCACATTGAACGGAAAATCTCTTTCAAATATTAATTAATCCCAACAACCTTCCCAGAAGCTATGTTAGCATTTTTAACTCCATTTTATAAAATGGAGCTAATCTGACAGACAGAATTTAAAACAGTCAACATTTTCAAAGCATCCTGATTCCTATATGAACTAGTGCAGAGACCCATGCTCCAGGGCAGTAGGGAGAAAGAGGCTTTTCTGTGTGGCCTAAATGCATACACAAAGACCCTCCTGGAGGATAGTAATTCATCATCGACTTGGTGAATTTCACCATTAGAATGAATGCTGAGTGGTTTGTAGTTTTATAAATGGTATCTCTGACTCATTTTTGGGCATTGTATTTCTATACCTAAACAAGTGACTGTCCAGAATATAAATCTATGATCTTAAAATGTTAAACTTAACTATGTACAATTGCTTTTCCAGGGTGTAAAAATGTGTTTTGTTTTGTTTTGTTTTTTTTAAACATCATGGTGAATGTAAACTGGCTATTTAAATTTGATTACTACAGACTGTCTAGCTACACAGAACAAAAAATATTAGTGACTGTTTGATACTCTAGTAAAATGATATATTGTAAGTCATTAATGTTGGAAATCAAAGTTATTTAATATTTGCAAACAGCTTTGAAACCACTGGATGAAAGGGGATGATTTTTAACAACAGTTATAGTCCTTTTTTGTTATTATAAATTATTTTAGGCACTTTAAGACAAACTTTCCTATAGCTGTATGTATTCTCACACACACACACACAAAGATTGTCCTAAACTCTATTACTTCAATAAACTATTCCTGACTTAATACAGCATTGGTCTCAGAGAGTACCATCATTTTATAAAAATGATGAGGATTTACTTACGTATTTATTTATTTATTACCTTTCTGGACGGAATTTGTGTCTGTGTGGCCTCTGGAGATCCCAGCGCTGGCACTCTTTGCCAGATTCTGTGTGATCCATTGGGCCTCTATAGCTTTCTCCATTGCAGGTCATGCACTCAGCTAGAAACAAGAAATAACAGCAACACTTGCAAATGTCTCATACTAGTAAAAAAACTCAACATACAATGCCTGTCATAAATTCAAGATACCCTATATGAAGAGTTATAAAAATATTACCTCCTAGATCATGGCTTTCACATTGGTGGGAGGAATGTTCCTTCAAATGTATCTCATTGTGGGCACTTTGTTAAATCTAATCCAGATGTTTACATCTGAATTAGATTTGGATTATCGTTAAATTTGGTACCAATTTAGTTCAAGGTCATATAACTTTTGATGTATCTAAGTGTAAAGTGCTCAAGCCATTTACATACCAAAGCTTCTTTTTTCACCACTCTGTAAAAGAGATTAGTTTGATTTCTGGTTCTAAACTCTGATGGGTTGCACACCAGACAAGAAGTGTTATTGCCAACTAGGTAAGTGACACTCCCCCATGTATCAATAAAATAAAATATATGACCCCTGCAAGGGCTATTAGAGAAAAGGGTTTTTTTTTCTTGAAGATGATACCTTTTAGCTGAAAAGTAAAAGAAAAGTCATAATTCTTGACTACTTTTATTCATAAAAGATCCTTTAACGCTCCTCTCAAATGTATGGGTGTCAGCCCTAAGATGCTAGTCAGATTGTAATTTAAGTAACTATCTTCTACCCATTCAAATTCCCATTACTGTTTCAGCTGGATGTGAAACTCTTTCCTTCCTGATCTAAACTATTTTATAGAACTGATATGAATTTTTATTCTAATGGCTGCTACATTTAACTGAGGATTGGGAGAGGGGGCATGAAATGATCATTGGAAATAAAAAAACTGTAAAGCAATTTGGGATGAAGGGCACTATTAACATACAAAACGTAAATACATTCATGCCTAAAGAAACTAAAAAAACAGCATGTAATTAAAGTTCACATTGATAATAATAATAATCATAATATAAGCAAACAGAGAACTGAATCCTAAGTCATTTACTTCAGTCACTTATAGACTTGATTCTGCACTGAGCCCATGGCATCACACTGGATGAAGCTCTTTGAAGAAGTAGAGCTTAAGTATTATTTCTTGGACCACCAGGGACTGGATTTGTTAGACAACCAAACTAAATGCTACTTTTCTTGCTGGCAACTAAGAAGGGAATGAAGGAAATAGGGCTTGGTTCTGAGAGCAACAGGACAGTACATTTAACGTACTGCTGAACACAACACTTAGAATTGTACATCATTGCTCAGATTTTATGCTGTACCAATGTCATGAGATTTGATGCTTTAAAAATCTAAACACAAATTATTATTATTATTTGAAAAGTGAAACAGCAGTGCATTCTCAGCATTGGTCTTCTAAACCACAACAGTTGTTTACTATGAAGTAGTGCACTGAATAGATGTGAGAGTGATCTAACTTGTATGATAAGCACAACTTCATTACTCAACCTTCTTTTGTTAAATAAATTATTCTTGCTGAGAAATAATCTGTTGTAATTTCAAAGCCAATGTGATGTTATGCACTTGCTTCCAAAGCAGAAGAGACAAATTATGCCGTGTTACCTTCTGAACAGAGAGGAATGTCACAGACTTCATGGCGTATCTCTGGACTGGTCGTAAAACACCAAGGTCCTCCTTCTTCCCCTCGGGGATTACGACAGTAGTTTTCCCACAGGTCCTTACCCCGATAGCTCGAAGGCAAAAAGCTAGTTTTAAAATGACAATCATTACAGTATAAGAGCATGCATGCTTTGTTGTGAATCTTACTATATTCATGAGCAGTTACAGATTATGAAATGTTGCTTCTTTCTCCACACAGACACAGACTCAGACACACACACCCCTCAAACTATATAACGATCTTCACTTTAATATATGAAAAAGCCCAGATTGGCCATTTTTAGGAACAAGTTTATGGAAGAAGTGTTCCCAAGTCAATAACCAGCACGTCACGTGAATTCACATATTTGCAGGCCATATATTGGGGTTGAAAGGTAACTCTGTCTCTATGTATCTGATAATCTCATTTATAAGCATACTGTGACCTGTAGGATCAAGGAGGATTGTTCCCTCTCTCCCTGTCCCCGCCTCCTCTGAAGCACTGGATATTGGCCACAGCTAGACAGGAGTTTTGAACGGGATGCTCCTACCACTACATAGCAACATCAAGTATTTAGCCAGAACGTCTTTTCTTCCCTCTCAGGGTCAAACCAATAACCAGATTTGTTGTCTGCAAGGAAGTTTTTAGCACACATCAAATTAGTAGGGTTTGAAGGTTTTTGTTTTGTTTTGGGTTTTTTTGGTATTTTTGCTTTCCTCTATAATTTAGGACATGGTCCTCTTCTAAGTATCATCTGAGCATATATTAAGCTAATAATCCAACTGCAGTGGCATTTTCCTTGATTTTTACCTGTGGCATGTTGTCAGGGGCTAGAATTTATTTTTTGTTTTTTAGGATTGTTAGGGGTTTTTTGTTCATTAGTTGCTTGGCCATGGTGGTGAACAAATTTTAGGACTTTTTGGATTTCTGTATTCCTACATATATAGAAAGGCTTGGAGTTCCAGTTTCATGGTCAGGCAGGAACGAGCCTCACTGAACAATTCTCACAAGCAGTACGTTTCAGCTGATATTAATGACACTGTTTGTTTGTTTCTATTGTTCCCGTAGGCGTTTTTCCAAAAATAAGCTCATGTGCAGAAGATCTCCTTACCCATCTACCTACTGGAAGAGCAGCTCTCACTTTGGGCCTCCTCAACTACATGTTTCCATAATGACAGCCACTCCCACTTCTGGGCAGAGAAATTCTCTAAAAGATGCATGGCCCTACAACTGCCAGAAATGGCAGATATCTGACTGGGTCTACTTGGTGGAATTTCTAAAGAAATTAGAAATATCATTCCCCCTACTCTACAAAGTGGCACTAGTGAATCACCTGGGGGCAAATCCTGACTCCATTCAAGTCAATATCACAATGCCGATTGATCACACACAAGTCTGATTTCCACTTCCACAAAGATAACAATTATATCTGCAGTATATTTTCTCTGAAGAACCAGTTTTCAAAAACTCATAAGAACACAGCTTCTAGGAGTCGAAAGGCAAATGTAAAAGTATGCCTTCTCTTAATATACACATTGTGGGTGCGACTCAAAGCCCACAGAAGTTAAATAAAAGATTTTCATTGGAATGGGCTTTGGTCAGGCTTTATAGTAAAGGAACTGGTACTCTCTTCATGTCCATGTATCACGTTTTAGTTAATGAATGTGCATCCATATCACAAGAACAACCCGTATTTGGTACTAGCTGTTATATTTGCTGGCGGAAAGACGTAAAGGATGAGACAGTGCTTGGTGACTAAATGGCACTTACGTGTCCCCAACAAAGTTGTAGCACAATAGGCAGCATGAGAAAGCTGACAGAACCATGCAAGTTACTTGCTCTGTGAATAACCAGATCTCCATCTCTACGGCTTTTGGTCTGAGAATTTTCACTCATTTTTGTTTAATTTAAAATTATTATTGCATTTTACACACCCTGAGAGTGAGCGGATATAAAGAAGGAAATGAAGGCATAAGATTTCATTTAAAGATCACTGCAACCAATGGAAAGACTCTAGTTTATCTCAGTGGGATTGGGATCAGTCCCATTGCAAGGCACAACTGCTTTCACGATAAAAAATATCAGTTTACTTGTGTTTGACGATGAATGCTCTGTAGTTAAGTCTTTCACTTAGACCCTGTCTAGACTAAGGATTTGCTTAAATTGCAGCCAGTGCTGTAGTTTGACTAGTGAAATTCCCAATGTAGTCAGGACAGATGCTATTTGTACCATTGGTGCTTCCCCCTTTTCAGTGGGAAGTGTGGAACAAATTCTCCATTGCAAATAGTTACATGGAAGTAGGTGCAAAGAGCACAAATGGCTATTGCCAAGGCAAATCCCAACAGAGACTCAGTGATCTTCTCTGAATGATTACAGTTCCAGAAAGAAACACAAGAAAGAAAATGGAGAGTTGACTCCAACTGAAAATGCTAATTTTATTTGGGGTTGAACAAAACATTTTTCACTTGAAATGAAACATTTCTTTCACAAGCTCCTTTAATCTTCATATTTTATATTATAAAACCAAAGTGTCTAAATTAAATGTTCTTTTAAATAAAAATCAAAAAGGTTTGTTTTGAAAATGTGTTTTTTATTATTTTTTTCAGTGTTTTAAGCTCTTTCCCAAAGAAAAACAGTTTATAGCATGTATTGATTAATTAAATGGAATCAATTTTAAAAAGAGGCTATACACTTGTATTTTACTCTTTAAACTAAATTAACTATTAGGTGCACCTGTACCTAAACTAATCCATTTCATATACAAAAATCACAAGACCAATTTACAGCTGCTGTTCCATTTGGCTAACTGCAAGTTAGAAGTGAATAGCAAGTATTGAAAAAACCTTACAACGACAAAATCCCTAGCCCTCACAACTACCCATGGTGTCATTTTTTACTCTAGTTAATTAAATCTTGGAACTGAATGAGATGGAAAATACCCCGTTAATCACATTCGGACTACAATCAATACAATATGGTGGCATTCTTTGAAAAAGGCTCTCTTTCCTTGGAGAGAATAATGTTCCTGTTTTTACTGCTGCCCATTGCATTTTTCTCCTTTTTCTCCTCCAAGGTCTCATCATATTACTGTCTGAAAACTTCTTACCTAAAACTGCCCTAGGCAAGCTCTTCTGATAGGGAACTACATATTTTGTCAGTGTTAATGTGTTGTGTCAGTGCATGTTAGAGTTCCTTATTTTGTTTGGTTTTGTTTTGGTTTTTTTTACCACCAGGGTCTCTCTGAAATGATAAACATCTTTTTTAAATCCTGACAAAAGTCAGTTCAAATTATCCTAGATATGTTGTTGGGATAAAAATATTTCAGAAATCCTTCTTACTGCATAACATTACATAAAGGCTCAAGCTGGCAGGAGCAGATGCACTAGCAGTTTCAGCAAGTACTGTAGCATCATACAAGAAAAAGAAAATATCCAGCCAGGGCCAGAACAGTGCAAAACACACCCACTTTCCAGGTGTGTGGAACACACTCAGCACCTTGCCTCCCTTAACATTGTGGGTAGGTACAGACATTTAAATAGCCTGAGGCAGAATCAGTCTAAGTTACGCAGTTTTCTGTAAGCAGTATAATTGAGATTGGTAGTGAACACATTCACCATTTGGTGGGGGGGGAGTGGAAATATTAGAACAGATTCCACCATTTTTAATCAGTCTGTGTGCTGAATTTCTGTTGTGGATATAAACCGATTTCCAATCACTTATACCTGTAAAAGTATAATGTCTCTACCTGGCCTGTGAGTTCCGTAAATGAAAAAGTTGCAGAATTTATTCCAGAAACTCAAAACAGTAAGAGTAACTGCAGAAGCAGCATCAGTTTCTATTTAAACCATGATGGAACTAACAAGAAATTTGAAAATCATCACCATATTCACTTTTCTCCTATACTATCTTGATTGGAAACTGGTGACTGCTTTTATGACTGCTTTCAATTTATAAGCTCTTCTGAGCACAGAATGTCTCTTATCTTATGTTAGTTAAAGGCTTATAACAACAGAGTCCTAATTTTGCTTAAGGTCTTTAGGCATTATTGGAATAATAATAATAATAATAATAATCCACAACAGTCGCAATATTATGCCTGTGGCTGGGGGAGCACAGCATGGTGGGAGCGTGGAGGTGGGAAAGCAATGGCAGTAAGCAGGGAGCTCCCGCGGATACCGCTGGCGCTGTCAGCAGCGGAGTGGGGGCAGTGTGGCAAGTGCCAACCAAGGGTACATGACCACCTGCAGGTGCCACCGGCAGCATCAGCAGCAGCCAGAGGGGATTGCTGACAGCATGTGATGCCACCAGCAGTGTCAGCAGCAGGTGGGGGTGGGGTGACAAGTGGCGACTGCCCACAGGCACGGCTGACAGTGTCGGCAGTGCCTTTTTATAAGGGGTGCACCAGCACACTCAGGGGGTTCACGTGCCCCTGCATGCACCCCCTATGCATTGCCCTCATCAAAACATCTTTCCAGAGTTGGTAATAGTTTTGAGGACAACTCATATAAAATCAGCCATGCACATTCCTTTCTAACTATGGGAGAAGGATTTTCTTTGCTACTTTGTGATCACCAGACATTGTGACAAGACCAAGCTAAGAATCCCTTCCTTGAATTGTTAATAGGTTCCACACGCACCACTGCTTGGTTCTTCCCATCTCACTCAAACCTCTCATGATGAAGTTGTATGTTCTGACGCTGAGAAACAAAAACTACCACACAACCATCTCATTTAGTAAGTAGCCTTTCAAAAATTAAAGATGTCACACAAGGCAAGGGGAAACAAGTTAGCTTCATATTATGCATCTTTGATGCATAGCTGGCCAAATACTGATCTCCAATTCAAAGGCAGAAGTGCCTGATCCTGCTTCCACTGATGTTGATGGGAATTTTGCCCTTGACTCCTAGAAAGAAGTCTTAAAACATTCCTAAAAGACTCAGAGAATGATTCTGAAAGGTGATAAGTCTTCCAGTCACCGCTGTAATAAGAGCTGAGTGGACTCAGCTGATTTCAGGAACTGGCCCTAGGCTCAAGAAATAACGGCTAGAGTTCTCACACTTACTCTGTAGTCATTGGTGTACTGTGCCTGCAGGTCCTTGAGGGAAGCCATTCATTTACGTGCTCACTCATTTTCAAGTACCAGCTATCCCAGGCTTAATGTGGACCCAAAACCAACATCCTACAAACTCCCACCTGAATTTTTAAATGACCCATTTCTCTGAGAAAAAAAGATGGCTGTGAGGAATTTTACACCACACATCATTAAGGGTCACATTATGCTCTCACTTGCTACCCACTATAAATCTAGAGTAACGTTGGCATGAGTCAAAATGCAAAGTAGAGATGCACCTTATAGACTAACTGAATCAGACATGCATACACTTTTGTGAACAACAGCTCACTTTATCAGATGCTGTGAAAAGACCTACACAGAACAGGCTATCAAACAGAGAGAATGATTTGAACAGAGAGACAGGGAAGTAAAAACCTATAAGGCCATAAGGCTCAAAAAAGTTAATCCAAATAAAGGGATAACATAGATTCTGGGCATGTCTACACGTGCACATTTACTGTGCTGTAACCTAAATTACTGCACGGTACTGGTACACGTCTACATATGCACGCCCATACCATGCAGTAAATATGGTGACTTACACTGACTTAAGCATAAGATCATGCAGGTATCAATTTTATGCCTCATTAGTTACTGTGCAGTAAAACACATGTAGACACCTTACTGCATACTAACACTGTGTGTGGACCGACTTGGGACTAACCTAGTCCCAAGTCAGTCCACACACAACACTAATGCGTTTTAATGCCTGCATATGTAGACGCCAGCCTATTCCTATTTACTGTGCAGTAATTTACTGCACAGTAAGTTTAAGCCAGTGTAAATGCATGTGTAGACACACCCTCTGGAAGTTATTTCTTGTTCCACAATTCCATATTCAAGTCATCTTTAATTTCCACTTTTAAGAACAGCTGTTCTGAGCAGAACATCCAGAACGATTAAAGTATTCTTCCACAGGCTAGTTTGTCTTCTAAAAGTGATGTCAAATTGGCATCCCTTCATTCTTTCACGTAGGGACTGCCCACCTGTCTAACGTAGACTGCAGAAGGGCTCTATAAGCAGGTGATGGCATATATGATGTTGGTCAAACAAGTGGGTAAACCTCGGATGTTATAATCCATGTTATTTGGTCCAGTGATGATGTGGTCTGTATCAATGGGGGGAACAGTTGCAAGGCCTGGTGCTGCAGTCAAAATAGGAGTTAGGTATGTTGCTGTTGAGAGATGCCATTTGAGGCTGCTAGGCTGTCTGTAAATGAAGACAGGTTTGTTCCACATGGCTACCTTGAAATGGTCATCTTTTTCCAGGAGAGGTTAGAGGCTATTAATGATCTGTCCAAGGTGTAAATGAAAGGAATCTGGCTTTTGCATCTTTAACACTAAGTTTGCTAATGGATTTTATATATATATATAGAATGGATATTTCATGGATTATTTCATCTACAGCCTTCATGGAGAGGGGTACAATTTTTTATGTATTTATTTATTAAAGAAACAGAGCTTTTTAATGGGACTATGAAAAGGTTAGGTCTTCCCAAAATCCTTGGAACAGTGAACTGTAGAGAGAGGTAGGTGTACGTACATACCACTTGATTGCTTTACCAATTTTCTCTACATAAATAAATAATTGTATGCTTTATAAAGGTTGCGTAGTTACTAGTTACCATCATGGATTCTTATTCAATTTTTTGACCTTACGGGTTTAGTGCCTTATTGTTCTCTCCAACCCCATCTGCCTCTCTCAGCACTGGCCTCTGCCTTCTCTTCCCTGCTTTCCCCATTATTGTACTTAAATAAATATTTCTATTTTACAGTCTGTTCTCTGCATGTCCTTTCATAGCATTTTATGAAGTGGGCTGGGGCTCATGAAAGCTTTTGCAACTCTGATTCAGTTAGTCTATAAGGTGTACCTCTATATCTTGCCTTCTGACTGGTTACCACTGTCATTGCTCTTAAAAGAAACTAAACTGCCAGTATAAGAGAGAACTTGGATCTATCCACTTTCATACTGCATATTTTTCATTATAAAGTACAGAATATCAGCAGGACATGGCTTCAAGAGAGCCAAATGTCCTTAGGTTCAAATTATTCTTACCTGTGCTCATGGGGGATCATAGAATTCCACATCTGACACTGGATGCCACTTCTTGTAATAGATATTGTTCCCTTATAATTTGCCCCTTTGCCAATTATACAATTTCTAACATAGTCTGTTGAAAGAAAACAGACAAGAATTAAGACTCTTAGCCAAAGTTTGTTTACTTAAAATTAGTGTCAAAAGTTAATTTTTCAAATTAAAAGTATTTTTGTTGCCTACACTGTTATTCTTTAATTTGCCACAACAAATCAAAATATTTTAATACAAACATAATCTAAAAGCTATTGAAAAAGTAATTTAAATGTTTCAGTTATAAAATGACCAGTGCAGAACACTCAACCATGACTCACAGCAGTGACTCAAACAGGAGCAGCACAAAGTGCAATGGTAATAACTGGATGTGCACTGATACATCAGTCTGATATCAGATCAGCACCAATATAAAGAATATAGGAAATTGGCCTGATGTGGCCAATAATTTTGCCAATAAATGGCCCAGTCATGTGCAAAGCCACAGCACAGCATGTTGGCAGAGGCAGTCCCTCAAAGTCAAGAATGATGTCCATCAGGCTTGATGGGTCCTCAGGTGATTGAGGATCCCAAGTCTGGATGCACACATTCTTCGGCAATGAGGGCACGTTGCTGCGTGGGGGAGTGGGATTCATAGCTCCAGGTTGGTCTCCTCCTCCTTCCTCAGCTGCCGCCGTTCTGACTCAGTATCAAGTCATTGGGCCTTGAAGTAGCACACGCCTTGGTGGACCAGGTGACACCATGCTGAATGATCAGCAGCTTGCTCCTCCCAGCCATTGGTGTCAATGCCTCTGTGCTTGAGCATGTCTTTGTACTGTTTCCTTTGGTCACACTTTCAGCATTGGCCAAAGGAGAGCTGAGAGAAAAGAATCTGGTGCGGGAGGCAGTTCTCGGCCACTTGGATGCAGTGGCCCATCCATCAGAGTTGATTTCTCAACAGCAAGGCTTTGAACCTGCATCCATCAGCGTCATGGAGGATACTCATGATGACTTGATGGTCCTCGCATTTGATCCCCAGGGGTCAATGCAAGCACTGCTGGTGAAAGCTCTGAGCGTCAGTAGATGGTCCAGGCTTCACTGCAGTATGGGAGGGTGGTCAGCATGACAGTCTTATAAACCAGGACCTTTGTTGACTTCTGAAGATCTCTATTTTCAAAGACACATTTGTCACAGCTTGAAGAAGACAGCACTGGTGCAGCTGACCCAGTGCTGGACTTCTTCATCGATGGTAGCCCATTGAGAGAGGTGGCTGCTGAGATTCAGAAATGCTCCACATACTCCAGAGCCTCCCTGTCTATGTAGATAGGGCGAAGGATGTTCAGCTGGCTTGGGGAAGGTTGGTGGAGAACATTCATCTTGGCAAGGTTCAAGGACAGGCCAAGTCTCTTATACAAAGTATTGAAGAGATCTAGGGTTGCTTGCACATCCTGTGCAGAGTGAGCCATCACACAGCAATCATCTACAAACTGAAGGTCATGGATGTCCTTGGTGGCGAGTTTCGTTTTTGCCCAGAAGCACCCAAGATTGAAGCAGCTTCCCATCCAGTCAATACTGGATACTGATGCCAGGTGGTAGATCATCTCGGATGAGGTGGATGATGATGGTCAGGCAGATGCTGAACAGGGTGGGGGTGATCATGCAACATTGTTTGACCCTGGTCCAGATGTGGCCGATGATTTGACCAATATATGGCCCATGCATGCATGCAGCCACAGCGCAGCATGTAGGCAGTGAACAGCATAGCTGGCAGTGTGGAGAGCTGCATGCAGCTGGTAAACCTGTTGTGGTGGAAGGGGAGGGGCATGGTGGGGCAGATCAAGGTCCCCATGGTGAGGAGGGTGTGGAGCTGGGGCTGCCCAGCCGGGGGTAGGGGGGGGTGGGGAAGAGAGAACGGAGCTGCAGCTCGTCTGGCGGAAGGTGCAGCTCCAAACACTATGCTCAGCTCGTTCAGTGGCTCAGCTGCTCATCCAGTGGCTCCTGCCACTTGTCTGGGAGAACATGGGGGAGGGATGTGTGCCCCCGAATCTGCATAGGGCTGGTGATGGTGGCACTGGGACAGGGGCTATGGAACAGCTATGGTGATTTTTGGGGTGGCTGCAGCCCTCTCCCGCCCCAATGCCAGCCCCAGCCCGCAGCAGCAGCCCTCCCTGCCCATGCAGATCCAGGGCACATGCCCCGCCAATGCCCTCCCGGGGTGCACATAGCAGCGAGAGCCTCCCCTCCTTCCCCATGCTCCCCAGATGAGCTGCGGCTCCATCCAGTACTCTACCCTACCCCAGCTGGGCAGCACCTGCCCCAGCCCTACTCCCTCCCTCACCATGGGGGGTGTTGATTTGCCCCCCATACCCCTTTCCTCCCCCCTCCCTTTCCACCACAACAGAATTAGCAGCTGCACGCAGCTGTATTTGGGGAAGAGGCCCAGCATCCCAGTCACTTGGCTGTTGCCACAAGAACAAGCTATGATGCTGGGCTCCTTCCAGAAACACAACTCTCACTCAAGTGCTTGGCTGCCACCATGTAAACAAGCCATGGTACTGGGCTTCTTCCTGTGGTGCTGTTGGGGCTCCAGTTGTTACCACGGCATTTGGTTATAGCCGTGGGACGGTCCCCCCCAATCAAGGTTGAGTGATGGATAACCCACCTCTGTCCCACACGTCGTACTTTTGATATCCCTGTAGTAAGCAAATACCATAGATCACAAAAGTAGTATACTTAAAAACACAGTCCAATGCTATGCAAAGATAAAAGTATATACAGAAGTGTATAGTATAATGTATAAATATGAATTCTAAGATACAAGAAATCAAGTCCTGAAATTTACAAACTACTTTTTCCTCAAGCAAGGCACACAGTCATAAAGGTTGCTTGCTAACTCCAGCTGCCTTTCCTTCTTTCCCCTCCACAGCCCATTAGGGAAAAAATCATAGTTACCTTTCTTTTCATACAGATCAAACGCATGGTCTTGCTTCTTCCTCACTCCATTTGTCAAACTATTGAAGGACAACCAGTGACATCGTTTCATAGCTCTGTCATAGGCAAAGGCCCTGAAAAGAAAGTCTTAATGAGAAAAAATCCTATACGAGTTACAGTAATGCTGTACACCGCACACTAGGGAATATGCTATGACAACAAACTTATTATTACTGGGAAAAATCATGGAAGCACCCAGTTGGATATTTAAATCCACAATTATACTAAAAAGCACAAAGAAACAAAGAAAATAAGTTGTTATGGTCACAGCATTAAACACCAGTTCTGTTGCTTGCAGAAATCTCAAATTTCACTTGTTACTATAAGATCCCTATTTTAAGTGAGAAAAATATGGTTAAGGCAGCATTTAAAGCCCCTGTGGACAAGTGGTTTCTGAAGATGCTTTCTAGTGATCCAAATATCCCTCTGCTATATTTCTTTCTAGAAATAAATAAGAGGATACACCAAATTGAACAAACTCTGTGGGCAAAATACATACCTCATGCAAGTAGATGCAATTCAATTGACATCAGCAGATTTACACTAGGGATGAATACGACTATTTTACTTGGAAAAAAAGTACATGTGGCACTTCTATGAAGTACTCCATCCCAAGTTCCTAAGGCAAGATATAATAATACCAGACAAGATTCTCAACACCTTTTTTGTGGTAAATAAATACTTCATCCACCTAGAGACAAACAGAAGCACAAAGGGCTTGAGACTTGTCCAATGTAACAGAACAACCTGAAAGCAGTCAGGAGTATTAGTGTTAATCGTTTTGGTTTGTGATAGTGCATTTTCCTCCTATCCTTACCTCTGTTATTGTTTCACTATACTCTAATCATGCCTGTTTTTTAGGGCAGAGTGAAATATGTTGGGTGAAAGTTTGATTTACTGAAAAATGAAGTTCTGAATCAACTAAAACCCTTCATGATTTTGATGCTCAAGTTGTGCCTTTTGTAACTATCAGTTTCTTCATTCCTTATTCCTCTCTGCCATATTCCTGGAAAATTATACTGTTTCTCCAGTTTCACTGATTCCCAGTTTCACTGATTTTTCCAGTCATAGTAATGGTATAGAAATGTGCATCTTTCATTCTTTCCTAAAATCTCTTCTTTCCCATTCCCCACTCTGAAATATCTTGCTGAATTTTTAAGGAACAAGAACATTAGAGCACACAATGCAACTCCTTACTTCTTGTATTTCTTAAATAACTTTGCTTCTGGTAATATGGGACAAGGTAAAGAGGGTTTCTTTTCTTCTTTATATCTAGCCTTCCTACCTGGTTTTTGGACAGGAGCCCTCCCCATAGGGCTAGTCCATCTCCCTCCTCAGCCTTCTACTCTCTTCTGACCAATTCTCCTCAAAATAAGAGCTATCAACCCAAAAACTACTACTGCCTAACCTAAGTCTCCAAATGCATTCTGCATTTCTATTCCCCTTCTTTAGACTAATGAATAAATCATTTACAACCTTTTCCTTGAGTTCCTCTCCTCTAGCTCCTTCTTGGATTCCTTCCAATTCATCTTCCGCTCTCTCCACACAAAGGTTTCTAACAATCTTTTCCTGAACCCATCCCCAGGGCCTTCACACACCCAAAGTTTATATATTTAAACAAATTCTTGACCTTTTTGCTACTTTTGACACTGTTGATCAAGCAATCCCCTGTTGTCATCATCTGTGGTCCCTAGAGCTCTTGATCAGGGACAGAAGGGTTCTCGCTGCAGCACATACCTGAAGTAGGCAGTCCATGCCTCAAAATGTTACAAAGTAACAGAGAAATGAGCAAGCTTTCCAACTTCTGCATCTTATCATATGCATCATTCCAGAAAGAATTAAGTCTACCCTGAATAAACTAAGTCTAACCTTATGAACATGAGTGACTGAGAGAATGGCATCTTTGTTAAAAATGTGCACTCCCTCAACTTCTGTGATTCTATCAGAAAGCCAGTGGGAGTGCTATATACATACAAAATGTCACAAGGGGGTAGGGTGAGGATGATGGTGAGGATAATAATCTATCTACAATGTTATTTAATGCTATGTATTAATTTATTTCACTTTGCTCAGCTTGGAGAGTGAAAGCTAAAAGTACACTATGTTTGCAAATAGTTAAACTTCCTAGTTGCCAATGCTAAGGATTGGGCTCCCTACTCTAAAAGGGAATGATTACACTGTCAAGCACCAATTCTTTTTGAAAGAATATATTTGTATATATTTTTCCTAAAATTTTCAAATTTTTTTTCTATAAAATAAAATATGCATGTAGTAGCTGTACTCACTTAGGAACCAAACTAATGAAGGGTCCTAGATACCTGGAATCTGTCCTGTGATGCTGCACAGGAGGTTTGTGGAGCATCTCTCTGAAGCTTTGGTAAATCACAGTCATTTCTCCCTGTCATCACAGAGTTTGGTGGCGGCCTAGGAAAATGTCAATATAGAGCATATAGACCTAATCTTATGTACTTTTCAGTTGTTGTTTCATGGGTGAAAAACTAGGAGCACATCAGTAATGAGGCCTGCTGCAAGTGGTTTATTATTCGGAAAACTGGGCATAGAATTCCTCTTATCCCCTGCATAGATTTTCAGTACAGTCTTTTACTCAGGCTATGTATAAGGGAAAGGATTTACTCTTTAACAAATGCTCCAGCCTCAGTTATGATAAGCATTTCATCACAATTCAGAAAGTAATGCAAAATATGAGAAAGTCTATATTATCATTTACAATGAATTGTTATTGGATTAAGATAAATGTGTTAACCTACGTTTCAGAATGCTTGACACAGGCAGAGTAGCCACAATTAGCAAAGTCTTGAAGCAATTCTCCTGAGCAAACACAGGAATGTAGTCAGGCTGTGTGAAATTTTGCTGAGTGTTTCGTTTCGAAGCTGTTTCGATGCATTTTGAGTTCAAAACGGTGAAATCAAAATGAAACAAAAGCCTTTGAAACAGCTTTGAAATGAAACAAAGGCAGTCAAAACATTTCAAAAGTTTCGAAACATTTCAAGTTTCGAAACCAGGCTTGGCTTCAGCACTGGTCCCAGCTGGCAGCACCAGCCTCCTGTCATTCCACGCAGGTCCGGGCGCTGCACCCCCCCCAGGAGGATTCTGGAACAGCCCCCAGCCCTCCCAAGGGGGTGCAGCCCCTGGATCTGCATGCCGGATGACAGCATGCTGTTGCTGCTGGCTGGGGCCAGCAGCAACACCACTCTTCCTGGCACTGGTTGAGGGCTGTGCCCAGCACCAGTCCCAGGTAGCAGCAGCACTCCCCTGTGATCTGGCAGGCAGATCAGGGGCCCCCCACACCCCAGGGAGGAATCTGGCAGAGCCCCATAACCCTCCCAGGGGTGTGGGTCCCCAATCTGCCTGCTGGATCACACAAGACTGCTCATGCTGCCTGGGACCGGCACTGGGAGCAGCCCACACCCAGCGCCGAGACGATTGGTGCCTATGGGTGAAATGTCGAAATATCATCTAAACAGCGAAACAGTTTTGATGAAATGAAACGGAACAGTGCTTTGAAACGAAATGAAATTCCAAACAAACACTGTTCCATTGAAACATCAAAATGGAAGTCTAAGTGGAATGGTGCTGTTTTGCATAGCCCTAGAATTTAGCATTACTAAATGTCTGACAGTGCTCAAGTTTCTCAATAAAAAAAGAAAAAAAATTAAGTAATTTTATGATGGGCCCCACTTTTTCACTCCTCCAGTTGAGTTCAATGGAGAAGATTATGTGTTGTGTTGAAATGTACGTACAACCCATTCCAGTTCCTACCAAAGTCTATGGGAGCTATTGTTTTGACTTCATTGGGAACAGGATTAGGCTTCTGGTTGGTCACACAATGTGAATAGTGTCAGAAAGAGAAAAAAAATGCTATTTAACATTCTAACCTGAAAATATTCCATATCTGGCCTGCCCCCCATTGTTCACAGATGCAAACAAGTACTCAAGGTACAAGGTAGACTCACTTATCCTATGGATCAATGAAGTACATGGCTTCAATAAAAGAAGGATCATAATACATATGAGTACCTACTCTGCAAGGAACGGCCTCAGACTCGTACCTATTCGTAATCAGGCAAAACTCACACTAACTTGAGGATCAGAATGACAGCCAGGTCAGCATTCTACAGTGAACAAGGCACCTATCTGCATCTCTTCTGCACTCATAGGATCACAGAAAAGTAGAGCTGGAAGGGACCTCACAAGGTAATCTAGTCAAGCCCCTTGCTGAAAGAAGGATCATCCCTGACTAAGCTATCCCTGTAAAGTCTCTGTCTAACCTGCTTTTGAAAGTTTTCAAGCATGGAAATCCTCGACCTGCTCAAGCTGCTACAACTTCTCCGGGTAACCTGTTCCAATGCTTGCCCACCTTCATAGCCAGAAAGTTCCTTCTGAACTTCCTTCCAGCCTAAATAACCCCTGCAGCAGCTTGAGGCCATTGGCCCTAATCCTGTCCCTTATGGCCACACAGAAAAGCCCATCATCATCCTCTCCATAATCACACTTCAGGTATTTAAAGACTGCTATCCCATCCCACTGCAGTCTTCTGTTCTCCAAGCTAAACAACTAGTACTTTCAGCTTTTTTTCATAAGTCTTACCTCTAAGGCCTCTTATTATTATGGTTGCCCTGTGCTGAACTCTTTCCAAATGGTCTACATCTTTCTTGAAGTGTGGGGCCTAAAACAGCATGTATTATTCCAGGCGAGGCCTCAACAGTGGTTGCTGAATAGAGAGGAAGAATCACTTCCCCAATTTGCAAGTGACAGTCCTTTTAATACAACACAGGATGCTTTGGGTTTGTTTTTTTTTGCAACATATTCAGCCACCGTAACTCCCAGATCCTTCTCTACAGTACTGCAACCAGCCCAGTCATTCCCCAGTTCATTTTTTCTAGTTGTTGCTGGAGCCACAGATTAACACATGACAGAGGGAAAATTAATAATAGTGTTTTGTTCCAAAGGCAAATAGAGAGCAAGTCCAAGAAAGGAAAGCAATCAACAGCATGATGTATTAGTACAGACAAAAGCCATCATGCAACAATTAAGTATACTTCAATTATTGCACAGCCCATAATATCCCATTCCATTGTAGTGGAGATATTAAGGGCATGCCAATGACCTTCAACCATACAGGTACGCATGCTGCTTGTGTATAATTTTCAGCGATTCAACAGGAATATTGTGCAAAGGATGAAGGCACAATGTGGTCTGAAATGAGATGCAGTATTATAGCAGTAATACATGACAATAACCATTAGCTACAGAACACCTCCTCAGTCAAATTGGAAAACTCAAGACATGTTCACTGACAAAATAAAGTAAAGCAACTTCCAAATTTGAATACATTTCTTAAAACCTAGGGAGGAAAAAAAAATAGACACTGCACCAATAAAAGTTTCAGAACATGCCCTTCAATCTCAAATTCAGATATCATAAAGAAATGAGAATCTTTGGACAGGTACAGCAGGATCATAGCTGTCAAGAACGTGAATTTTAGGCTATGTATTGTCCGTAATCCAGACTAGCAGTCCCACTGATGTCAATTTAAATTATATGTTTGGCTGCCAGGTATTATAAAAGTCACTTCATTACAGAAATGCAAGTAATAGAGATGGAATAACTTACTTGCAAGCGAAAGAAAGGCCTTTATTTCTGCTGCATCTCTTGGCACATTGCTCCGTGGTGTTTAACAGCTTGGTTTTTACCTCCAGTGAGTTGTCAATTTTAATTAGCATCATCTCTCCTGTCTTTTTGAAGTCATGAAGAGGATTTCTCCTTCTGCCTTTGCCCTCTGTAGAAAAACCCAACATGAAAAAGAAAACAAAGACCTTAGGGAGAGCAGTAAAGGAAGTTTCCCTGACTGTTTCTTGTTGTGTACCCATACCAGCATACATTTTATATTTTAACCCCTTTAATGCCCATTATGATTATACTGAAAATTAAGTCTGCTGTTACACAATTGCTCCTGCATACCCCCCAACGATGTCTTGTGTACCACCAGGACCATGCGTACCATAGTTTGGGAACCCCTGCATTAGATGATATACAAAAACTTCTTAAGGTAGCGATATGCATTTAGTTCCTACAGCACAGAAGGAAATGTAAAAATGAGACCCAAGGTCCAATATCATTGCTTTTGGTCACTAATCTCCATGTTTTTTCAGACACAGGGACTTTTTACAATAAAAAAAGCCCATTGCAGTTAAGTTAGTGCATAAAACTAAAGCAGGATGCCATCTGAGACCATTCAAGAATTCAAAAAGTTTCCTTTTTCCAAAAAACTATGAAATTGAGATACTACTAATTACCTTAAAATGAAAAAAACAACAAAAGAGAGGCAAAGAAAGTGCTTAATTTGGATATTTTCTGGTACAGGCATGTGCTGTTATAATTGGCTAAACAAGGCAGGAGTTGAAAACACACTGCTTCTCCACTTTGCACAGGAAAGAAAAAGAAAAAAAAAAAACAATACTCAACCTGAGTAATCTCTCACAAAACCTTCCAGCTTCATCAGAACTGCTAGGTATCTGAGAGAAATTTATTTAATGAGAAATTTGTGTTTCATGATGAAGAATCGTTTCACTGAAAAATTCCCAGTGAAAGACCCTGCTCAACAAACAAGGCAAGAGCCAGTATGAGAAACTTGTCTCTGTTAGAATCTGATCGTGTCATCATGCCTTTAATGATTTTTTTTCCTACTTCTCCTTTCATAATTTTTTTCTTCTGTAGAATCTTCAGTAATGACTGGATAAAGATATTCAGCAGCAGTTAGGTAACAAAAGAGGTTCACTGGAGCCTGTAACTGTAAAAATACAATAACTGATGCAAGGTCACTGTGCTACCCCGTTAGAATGGTTGCATTTATGTTCACTGTGCACCGTTCTAAATGACTGCACAAGATACAGGGCAGCAATATTTGTGGCCCTATGTTTCAGAAAAAACTAATACCAACTATATGAAGAGTGAAGCATTGAGACAGCTCCCAGTGTCCCCTTTGTTAGAATGCCATCCTTCTTTTGAGGAAGGGCATGACAAGCTCACACTTTCACTACATACTGCTAAACCACCCTTCCTAGAAACAGCTTATCCCACAAATGCTCAAGCAAACTTATAAAACAACTGATATTCCTTGCTTTAGATCAGATTGCACCAAGTTTCAGCTGTTAAAAAAAAAGATCCAAGGGACAGAATCTCTGCTTCACAGCTCATTCCTATAAAAGTCTTTACCTCTTCCCTCCATCTTGACTTGCTCAAGCCGAACAATGCTATGTAGCAGTTTATTTTTTCAGGCACAATTTTAACCATTCCCAGGCAAGTATAGGTTTCCTTCAATTCTTGGTTACTGTTATGTGAACATGCTTTTACTTAAAAATGGATTATTTTCACAGGTTCCTTAGTTCGCCTTTTGGTAGCTCTTGGGTTCATATGACAGAATAAATTACAAAGGTAAAGGAGAACTTTTACAGGGAACACTTTGTTTAAATATTAGCAGCCCATCACTGGCAACCATTCTCCCTTTACTGAGTACCACTAGCCGGCATAAACAAAGTTGCCTTTTCTTCAGTACCCATGGTAGAGCCAATGCACTGCAACAGAGATTTCAGTCTTCTGCGCCATAACTACTACAGCAAAACCAGCCTTAGTATCAAAAGTTTGGCTCTTATTTTACAAGAATTCTTTATTATTGCTGAATTATTTCTCTGGAGCCAGAGCCAAGATCTCCATGTTAAATGGAGGTGAGAATCCATCTAATAATGGATTTTAATGATATCAAAGTATTTATTTCCAGTTCCTGCTCATAACATTTCCTATTTACCAATAAGTATCATTAGCATAAATCCATATGATAATGAGTTCTTAACATGGCACTAGCTAGCACACAAGGTCCTGATATAAAAAAAGTCAAGAAGTTTAGTGCAGCTAAAAAGCAAAAAACATAGTTGTGCTTTTATTTTATTTCTTATTATTTATTTCTTGTTATGAACATGAGTCTAAAGATTACAGGTTTGATCGTGCATTTAGCAGTTTATCACTACGTGATTTACTTTAGCTCTGAAATAACTGCATTCTCTGGCCCCGATCTAAAAGAAAGGGCCACGTTCAGCCTTGCTTTAATACCATTAGAAGCAAAAAACTCACAGAAGAGATTAATTTTATATTTCTAGCAATAAAAAATAAAACAGAAAAAAATGAATGAAAGCATGAACTTTGATTTATTTGAATAACAATATGGATTTGTTTAGTAACCTTTAAATAAAGTATTTTATATGTTCTCTGATACATTAACACACCCATTGGACAATGGGCTATCATCAATATGTGCATAACAAAATGTATGGTTGCCTGACAGTTACTTATTTTATGAAGCCTCATGAACTGAAGAATGACTTTTGAAGAATGATTTTTGCCTAAGAAAGAAGAGCAAGCTAGAGAGTGCACAGCCCATGAGACAGATGTTGTCCTAGAAAGGAAGGGGACTTGCGTTATAGCCATCACAATTAGGCAGTAACTTTTCCAGTGCTGTTTGCCCACTGAATTTTATATTAAAATTAAGTGAATATTTAATATTAATATTTCATGGATCATTAATATTAAGTGAGTATTTAATATCTCCAGCTGCTTCAATAGGAAAATGAGCTGGGAAGTGCCTAGCTGTGGCCTGGTAGCTAAAAGCACTTTGCTAGGAAACAGGAGATGCTGGTTCAAACCTCCTAGAAATAAAGAGACCCTCCAAGTTTCACCTCCTGCTCCTTGGGCAAGTGCACTGTCCACTAAACCATTGGCCCTGGGGCCAAATACAATCCCCAACTCTGCATAAGGACCAAAAATGCAGTTTAAAAAAATCCTGCATAAGCAATTTAGGTGTTTGAAGTAAAATAGGTGTACACTTTACTTTGGTATTTTTTATTTTTCCATCAGTAAAATTGTTCAGAGGGATGGCTATTTCATGTGAACTATCTGAGCATAGAAAAGGAAACCCCCAGTGTCTCTGAAATTACCTCAGACAACTCCTTCACTATCCTAGGGTGCATCCCATCAAGCTCTTCTTGAAAGCATCTAGTTTCTGTAAGTAATCCCTAACCTGGTCTGCCACTATTCCAGGCTGTCTGTCTCCTTCCCTATCTCTGCTGCCAACTGAACTTGTCATCTGGCAGCTGCCTTTATTTATTAAAACCAAAGTAAAAAAGGCAGAAAATTCATCAGCTTCTCTCCAACATCTGTGACTAGATTGCCTTCCACAGACTGTAGTAGACCTGTGGAATCTATAGGTCCAAACCTGGTTTTTCTCTTTATTTTTTACATACCAATACAATCCCTTTTTATTTATTACCTTTTATGTCCTTTGCCAGCTGCATCTTAAATTGTACCTTGGCTTTCCTAATTTTCTCCCTGCAATACTCTTATGGTAATCTGTGGCACTATGACCAAGTTTCCATTTTCTATAGGATTGTTTTTTTTAGTTTCAACTCCTTGAAGAGACTGCTGGCTACCCATACTAGTGTCTTATTGCACTTCTCATTTTTTCCCCCCATCTCATGAGTAGACAATGAAACCTTAAGAGATCACCTTTAAGAAAGCCTCCTTAACATGCAGCCATCTCTCCTGGAATCCTTTTCCCTTCAAATACACCTCCCAAGAGATCCTGCCCACCAGGTCTCTAAGTTTATTAAAGTTTACCTTTATGAAGTCCACAAAGCACGTCAACATGTGCACATTTACTATGCAGTAACCTAAAAGCGTTCATCAAATGTGTGCTTTTATTTTTTCCCTTATTCTGATGTCCTCCTTCCTTCTTCCCCTGAACTTTATCATTTCACAAGTCACCCAAGTTACCTTCTACCTTCACATTCTCCACCAATTCCTCCCCATTTGTGAGCAGTAAGTCAAGAAGAGCTTCCCCCCTTATTGGTTTCTCTTCCACTGAATCAAAAAATTATTCCCAACACACTCCAGAAATTTGCTAGACGTCTTATACACTGTTGTGTTTCCCTCCCAGATATCCTAATAATTAAAGTCTCCCAATGAGAACTGAGCCCTTGTTCAGGTTACTAAACAAAAGATGGGTGGGTCCTCTTTCTTGCATGATCTCAACATCAAATAATTGTTTAGCATGGTTAGGTGCAGGGAGGCTGTTCTGTTGCTTGAAAAAAAAAAAACAAACAAAAAACAGTTGTATGCTAGTACTACCACATCACAAAAGGGATGGTAAAAAGGGAGAAAATGTAACCACCTCAATTCTTCAGCTTGCATGGCAATTTATTAAAGAAATGGAGGAATTGGTTGAGACAGTTATTTTTAAAAAGTTCAAGAATACTTTGATCCATACAAGAATGTAAATTTCCAGGTAAGACCATTGTATTTTACTATATGTTCATATTAAAATTAAGTTATATAAGCTTTGGGTGGTTAACAGGCGGACTAATTAGAGACTACACTGTGTATGGTAAGCAGGTCAAAAGATTAAAATAAGAAACTGACTCAGCTTCTAAAAGCAGTTTTTAAGAGCTAGGCTAATGTAAACTTTGTTTCCCAAACATAGCAGGAATGAAGCAAGGAAGACCCAAAGTGCATCTAATTAAAGCAAGTCCACTGACATATAAAGGTAAGTAACTTCAAAAGTATATACATGCTTGCAATAAAAAGTGGAAACAATTACAGTATAATGCAAAAAGTGTCCAACAGGAGAATCTTATGCTCAGGACAAACAGCAAAAAAATCCCAAAAAATAGATTGATATATATATACACACACACAACTGAAGGAGAAGCCCTAATAGTGATGATATAAAGAAAACAGACTCTCTCAGCTCAATAATATTTACAAAGTAAGTCTGCAAAAGACCAATTCCTGGCAAGGAAATAAATTATTAACAAAATAGATTTCAAAATAGATGTTGGGAGTTGAGTTATGTGTTTTTACAGCAGGTGTATGCAATGCCCACCACACTGAAAAAAACTGTGTGCGCACAATGATCTCATGTGGCAAAACCACAGTGACATCTCAATATGAAAGAAGAGATCTGTCAGCAGAGTATGAAAGAATGCAATAGGAGTGCCATGTACACTTGGGCTGAAGAGCAGTCTGCAAATGCAAACAGGTGCATAACTTGCCTACAAAACAGGATGCGAAGATATTCTCAGGAATTTAAGGATGCATTCAATGGAAGAGCATCTACTAAGGAATCATACAGAGTATTGTCATAATTATACATCCCACATGAAGAAAAAGCCAAACTTGACCAGATGGCAAAATGGGTTGTTACTGAAAGAACTGAACTGTTTTAGTGAGCTATGAGCACAGTAATGAGAAAAAAAAAACAAGTTCAATCTATGCAAGTCCAAACAATTTTAATTAGGTCAACAAAATGTTACTACATCTTGAGAAATGTTAAGTAGGTCATTTCTGCACCACAAAATGATTATTTATTTTCAGTCTTGGACCAAGTCTCAGCATACCAAGCTCAACAGAGAAAGTGCAATACTCAGCACATTCAACTCCTCTTCTAGCACATATTTTTAAGTGGATTCTCTTTAGAATTGTTCCAGCACTAAAGATGTCCCAGGGTCTTTCAGTATGTGGATGGGATGAAAGTAATTACTAATGACTGTTGTTTTGGGGGGAATTAACACAATGAGCAATCACATAAAATTCTACAATGCGCCAAAGAAAAAGAACTGTAAAACAAATGGAAATGAATGCGAGATTGGGTTCAGAGAGGTTATTTCTGTAAGACAAATTCAATGACAAAGAAGTTTGACTAGACCCAAGGAAAGTGGAGACAATTTGACGGATGAAGTCAGCGGAAAAAAAAACCCCACACAAGGTGTCTATACAGAGGTTCACCCCTAACATGTTATAGTTAGATGCTCCTCCAGTATATTGTTTACAGACACTGGGATTACTTTAATTTCCAAATGTTTCCCCCCAAAAAAATGACAAAAGCTTGTAAGAAATGGGCAGAATCAATCTTGAAAAAGTCAACATTTCTATTCTGTCCTTATTTTTTGTGCTTTGCAATTGCTTTTGAGGACAATTGTTTTTGAGAACTGGGGGCAGAGATAATAAGCAAACAGAAGCATGCTCCTATCCATTTATAGCATTTATTCTACCTGGCATCTCTACTACGGCATACATCTAACACTCAAGAACAAAGCCAGTCCTTTTATTTGAAGTGTGTCTTTAAAAGTTAGGAAGTGCCATCTTTGCTACTCTCGTCTGTAGACGTTACCAAAGCCCAATACACTGAAGATAATGGTAACAACAGTTAGTATGTGCTGAAGTCAGATCATGTGTGTGAAAGAACAAGCCATCTTCATCCAGGAAATGTTATCTGTCCAGCAGGATGCTGGAATGAACAGGCACAACCAGCTGTTCTGTGGTTTGTACTATGACTTGCTCTATACAACCTCCAACAAAATAAACAAGAATCTTTTCTCTTAAGATTGATATCCCTTCAAAGCAATGTATGTAGCAATAGAAAAAAAAAATCTCCTTCATTAAACACTACCTGCCACAGTGAATCAACACTCTTAACAAGCATTCATTGCCTCCTGCACCTCAAGTAATGCATCTTTCTGCAGGTGCCCCATTGGCTGCTAAGGAAATGGAGAAGAGGGAAAAGAAAAATTCAGCGAAGCAATCTTCTTGGAGCTCACTATCCATGCACACCAGCTAGTGGAAATGCAGCTGGGAAGGGATTTACACAAATGCAGAGGGAGGATACACACTGTTCCCAAGGAGAGGAAAGCAAAATTTCTACTATAGTAATATGCTTCTCAAGAAGTAGAGGAGAAATTGTACATCAACCTCTGTTGGGGGAGCGGGAGGTAACAGCCATAGTCCATGGGCAGGACAGGGTATATAGGCTTGAAGCAGGGTGGGTGGACTTCTTTTAACTGAATGCAGGTGACATTTGGGAGGCATGGTGGGATGGTTAGCTTGTGCCAAGGTTTGGGCAGAGTCAGTGTTTGAGAGGGGAGCTGGAGTTCTTGAGTCTTGGGGTGTTGTTTAGGGAATATCTGCTGTGGGTTGTGCTTTATTGTAAGCCACTCTGAGGCTTTTGGAAACATTTAATAAAATATGGTAGCTGGTGGGGGAGAAGTGAAAATTCCTAACCAGATTGGTAGAAGTCCTGGAGCATGCAGGGACAGTACCAAAAGTCCTTCTCTACCCTTGTGACAGGCCCATTTCTCCTGATTTCCAATTCTGCATCTTCTGCCCAAAACCACCCTCCCTTTCCTTCAAAAGGAAAACTTTAATTGCACATTATAACACTGAACAAAAGGATTCAAAGGAAAGCTGTTAGCCTTCTTTGAAAGAGGATGTGCGCTTTCCTTCCAACGTTGGCTTCAGTTAGTATATTATTTGAATGAAAGATGAACTCCTCCAATAAGAGGCTTTCCTGTCCATGATTTCAGTGCACAAATTTGCAGTTTTTATGCAATGTCCTAATCTTGTCTTTCACCTCTGTCCTTCTCTTATGTTGCTCTCAAAAATGTTATTAATGGAAACAGAATGTCTCCGAAGTAGAGGAGTACAACGAAGAGCAAAACAAGCAGCCATTGGCACTGCACACCAAATGGATTCCATTATCCAGAAGGAATAGTCTTCAAACTGGCAAAGTATCATTTTGCATTGCTGACAGTATATCGTATAATGATTATCTACAGCTGGGGAGAATATAAATCACATTAGACTTGTAAAATGTATGCAGTTATGAAAGCCATAGAACACACAACATTCATAAATCTACCATGGCTACTTTAAAAAAACAAAAAAAAACAAAGCAATAATAAATTGAGGAGACAAAATGCAACTCCCACATTTTGCATAACTGCACTTTAGATTATTTTCATGCTGCGTGAACCACATAAAATGCTGTGAAATTTTATTGGAGACACATACATGATTGAAGACCTCTTCATGTAAAAATGTAATACATTTTTCTATTAATCCTTCATGAATCAATCAGTGCCTCTTTTGAAATATGCTAATTTGTTTTCCTGGTTCCTAAAAATTGGCTTAGTTTATTCCTGTAGCTTTTATTAGTTTAAATAGTCTATTTTTTTTAGCAGAGCAAAAGGCTTTCTTCCCAGAACTACTGGATATTAAAGAATTTCTAAATAGGTTTCATATAAATTTTAAACACTTCCTAAAGAAAATTATTAGCTTAGAGACAAATCTCAGTGTAAGTGGTCAGGGCTTACAGTATATTGCAAACTGATAAAAGCTAGGTAGGTAGCTGGTAGGGACTTCATGTTTAGCTCATTCATCTGTTATTAATATCGTATCATTTATACATTAAAAAAGATCCAGGACATCTTGCTGTGGTTTGTGTCAAGTGTTCTCATTGCTGTTTTCTTCATCCTTTCCCTTCCACTCTGAACACGTCTATACGTGCTGCTATGGTGCCATTGTTACTGCACTGCGCTGTCAATGACGGCACAGTAACAGCTGGTACTGAGCAATGCATGCCGCACATGGTTATTTTTAGGTACTACATCCCTGTAATGACATACTATAACAGGGCAACGTTGCTACGGCAACGTAGCTGCGGCATCACAGGTTTTGCCTGCGGATGCTACGCCACAGTAACATATTGCTACGGCGATGTAGCATTACGTGCAGACACACCCTTGTTTAGTAATGCACGGCGACTAACATTGGGCTCTAGGCTCTGAAAGTCACGGATCTGCATTTGTACAGAATTCAGCACACTGGGAGCCCAACCCTGAGCGAGGCTCATCGGTACTACTTGACAAAAAGGTATACCTCTTAGTTTAGCCCATAATAAAAACTGGACTGGTCAAACACCAACTAAACTGAGACAGGTACTAACCAGACAATAATACAATACCATATTTTCTCGCATAACCATGCACATTTTACCCAATAAAGCACCTCCACCCAAACTGGGGTGCACATATTAAGCAGGGAAGCTGTTCTCTTGACCAGGATAGTAGCACCCAGCTTGGATTCTTGTTCCACAGGACAGCAATTGCTGCCTCACTATTTGGGTTCCTGAGGGAATCAATTGACTTAATTGCTCTTGTTGTTGTAATTGTTCTCATTGTTTTTTGCTTCAGAGGTTTGGGGTCATGCTGCAAGGGGCATTTAGCATGTGTTAAGTGCACTTACACTGCCAGTGTCTGTGCAGTCAAGCAGGCTAACACATACTAAGTGCTCTTTTATTGTATCAAAGCAAAGTTATGCCTTTTTGAGTGAGGACTATGTCCAGAACATATTAAGCAGCACATGTTGAGATAACAGGGAATTGCTCCACAGAGACAATATGATCTATTGCAGTCCCAGGGTTGGGACCTACAATTCAACCTGGTCCAGGACTGTACAGGAGTCTCAAACCTTGCTCCCAAGCAGTCCCAGGGCTGAGACCAGCAATCAGCTGATTTCTAGTCTCAGCCCAGGACCACATCAGAGCCAGTAGGAGATTGGTTGGGGGCTGGAACTTGGGCCAAAAATTAGCTGCCTGTCAGTCTCCATACCTGCACCACACTGCAGCCAATTCAAGATTCCTGTGCAAAGACCTGGGACTGACAATCAGCTAATTACTGGTCCAGTCCCAGCAAGACTGATCAGAACACACTTTAAATACAGCCCGGCAATACTTACTACCATCTTAAATAAAACACGTGCAACAAGGCCCTTAACAATCATCTCTCCTTTTTATTGGTCCTAATGTTCAACTCAAGGTAGACCGCTCCTCTGTACAATATGGAATTTCATTTGTACCTGGGAATAATTTTACAATCTTTGCATTCTCCTATGCCTGAAGAAGGGTGCGTGTGCCCAAAAGCTTGCAAATAAAGAAAAAAGTGTTCTTGCGACTGTCTAGTTGGTCTAATAAAAGATATTGCCTCTAGCACACTGACTGCTTGTACTTGTAGATCAACATGGTTACAACCTTTATCCCTTTACCACTAATCAAGGTAACTTTTCTTAGGGCACCTTGTTGACTGCTTTCTGCTTCTGGTTTCTCTCTTCCTATTTCACAGCTATGGACACTCTAAGCTCTTTTCAAAATCATGGATCAATCCATGTAGATCCGTCTTTGGCAATAACTAGGGCTTTAGTTAAGTGTCAAAGGTGAGTAACCCAAAGATTAGGTTCTGTGCCTGCTCTTTGCAACCATAACTCTGGAAAAAGTCTTTTCTTCATCATTCTGCCTTTCAAAAACAGATCGTGTATTGCTGTATTTACCTAAATCCAAGATGACCCTGAATTTAAGGTAAACCCCAAATAACTAGATTCTATACATGGAAAAAATGTTATAATTTTCCATGTAAGGAGTCTAAATTGGAGAATTTTCTTACATTTATCTTCACCATCACTGTAGCACGAAAAGCTGCGATAAGAGGGCAGGTGAGGGGTGATACATGGGGGGGGCAGGCAGATAGCTTGTGTGTGGACAGTGAGGGAGGCAGGATGTTTGCACCCTGAGGCCTGTCCCCCCCCCCCGGCAGATACTGCCCCTAACTGTGCAGGGGGGAGGGGCAATTGTGGGTCTGAGGTTGCAGGGGGGTGAAAGGTGGGGCACAGGCAGCAGCTGCAGCTCTGGGCCCAACCCAGGTCCGGGACTAGAGCCAGAGCCCCAGAAGCTGCCTGCTGTCCCTGCCACCTCACACTTTATTCCAAGATGAGGGGCCTCCCCCCTGTCCCCCCACCACGTTCAATGGAGAAAGAAAAACCTTGTTTTGGACCTAAGCAAACATGATACATTGGGGGCAGGGTGTTGTACGTGAAAAAATATGGTAACAGTCTTTGGCCTCTGAATTCTATGATGGCAATCAAATAGGAGTTCCTAATTCATGTACTATGGCTTTCAGTTTACAAGATATTTTTCTTCCAAAAAGGAGGTCTAACGTTGAGATGCATCTTAAATACAGCAACTACATGAAATTGTAATAATAAAAGTTAAACAAAATTTAAATCAAGTTTATGTTCAATTTTTTCGCTCATAATTTTACTAGTTTTGGACAGCATCTTATATACCAGAAAAAATGGTACATTAACTCAAAACTAACTGTAAAATGTATACAGGCCTGTTTACTGACCCTCAGTAGAACAAAAGCTCAAAACCAGAAATTACTGAAAGCTTGTAGGAGAAGATATTTGGACATGGAAACACGTTTCTTTATTTCCAAAAATTAATGACATTTTCACCTCATCTGTTCTCAAGGGTGGGGGAGGAAGGTTGTTAAAATATAACCTTCGTGATGAAGTTCATGTTTATGAGAATGGGTGGGGGGAAAGAGGGAAGAAACAAGTCTCTGAGCCAATGGTGCAAGGGTGGTTTAGAGCAGGACTCCTCTTCCTTGTCCCCAAATTAACAATGTGATGAATGCAGTATTAAGGTAGGGAGCGAGAAAGAGATAAAAGAAAAAAAATAGAAAAGTGGCGTTGCCAAGAAACTGTCACCACTAGGGCTGGCCAGAAAACAAGAATTCTGTTCTGTGAAAAAATTTTGCAGTTTGGGGATTTGATTTAGTTCCATATCAGGATGAACCAGAGACCTTTTGATTTTTTTTTTCCCCTCTCTCTCTTTTTTTCCTTTTTGTAAAAAAGGAGACAGAGACCCACCTACCCCACAGTAGCCAACAGCAGGGCATTAGTGTACTCCTCCAGCCACAAGTCTACAGGGATTGGGGGAAGAGGCATGGGGGAGAGGGATTCCCCTCAGCCACTTGTTCGAGCTGTTTGGTTATCTCCCCCTGAAGTAAGTAGTTTTTGGACCAAAGAGTTTTTGGACCAAAGAGACAGACTCTAGAAAAGCAAGGATTAGGGCACCAATTTAGGCAGATTTGTTTCTTTACAGCTGGCATCTCAGAGGAGTGCTGTCAACACTAGATTACAGAAGTAATCTAAACCAGCCCCCTGTTTCCTAAACTATAAAAGTTAGTTCCTCTCTTTGGGCTAATGAATATTTAATTAATTGTACAACTGTCCACCCCTGATGTAACTGCAGCTCCCTGCATCTCCTACATCCCAGCCCTGTTCAGGGCATTTCCTATCCTAGCATCTTTCTCTCAGCAGAAATTTCTGTCTCACCAAAAACTGCAAGCTGAACGTGAGAAAGATTCATCCAAGCTGACACAGGTATCTATCCAAAGTCCCAATTCGAAGAACTGAGCATGTTCCAACAACACCCTCCCCCCGGTATATTCCCAGTCTGCTCTAATCACTTTCCCAAGAAGGTGCATCTCTATAAATCGCCCAGAAATGGAGATGCAGATGCGGATGGAAACAGTTTTAGAAAACGAATGTATACCGTGATGGCTTAGAAAGGTGCCCAGCACCTGCCTGGACACACTGAAGCCAATAGAAACCTAGGGGCAGGGGACAAGTCAGGGGATGGCTACCGCTTTGTAGAGTTAGTCGGGCACACACAAACACAAGACGCTAAAACTCTTGGTTCAAAGGTGCTGCCTTTTATTAGACCAACTAAAAATTAGCAACACCCCAAAAACCCCAAACAAACAAACAAACAAAAACCCACCTCTCTCTCTTTGCAAGCTTTGGGGCGCACACGCTGAAGAGAAATCCAGGATTGCACACATCCTCCCAGATGGAAAATAACTTTCCTGAAGCTGCTGCTTCCCGTGCATTTGCCATCTGTTCCTTGAAGCTAACAACAAAACTACCCCTGCCTCCCCTTATCGCTGCAGGACAGCTCGGCTCTTCCCTGGTG
>NW_017729008.1:23553604-23557459 GCF_001723915.1 Gavialis gangeticus
TCCCCGCCCCGCCGGCCCTGCCCCCCCTGCAGCGCCCGCCAACGGCTCCCCCCGCGCCCCTGGCAACCCGCCTTCGCCTCCCCTCACCCGCGGGGCAGCGGCAGGCCCGTCCCACCCGTCTGGGGTCCGGCTCTGCCCCAGGCCCCCACAGCCTCCTTGCCTGAGCTGACCACTTCAGTTCCCCCAAGCTGGGCAGGTAAAGTCCTTTGAGAGGCTGTGACCTCTTTTATTAAACCAACCGAGTTGTTGGGGGAGGGGGGGAGTTCTTAGCCAGCTTTGGGGCACAGTCACCCTTCGTCTAGGAGCCAAAAGCTCAGACAGGAGATGGTGTCCTTCACATGCGACAGAGCCACGCTGGAGCGCTCCCCCCACCCCTCTTTTTTCTCTCTTCATCAAATATTATTTCTGTTTCAGAAAGCTCCAACCCTGTGGTCCATGGTTTAAAAAAAGGAAAAGCCGATAGGGGTCAGGTAGTGCTACACAAAGTCAGCAGGGTCTTGATAAAAGTCCAGGATTTCGTGTCAAGAAGAGTCCAGTGCAGTTCCCGAGTTGGCCTCTGTTGTGTGCCTTCCCCACTGGCCCCAGAGCCGTGTCCACACGGGTGGGCAGGCATCATCCCCCCTTCTAGCACCAGGGCGAGGGTGGCCACCCTAAGCTCAAGAGGGGCTGGCACAGGGACAGAAATGGTGCATTTTGCCACCAACTAGGCTGCTGCTCACAGGATGCTGTTCGGACACAACTGCACAGACGCATGTCTGTATAGGGAGAAAAACAAAAAACAAACAAAAAAAAACAACCCACCAAGATAATCAAGAACAGCCGGTTTGGATTCAACAAGAGCAGGTCATGCCTGACCAGCTTAAGTTTATTCACTGATAAAAAGGTGACAAGCTATGTGGATGGGTGGGGAAGAGCAGTAGATGCTATGTACCTTAATTTAGCAAAGCTTTTTGACACCAAGACATTCTAGTTAATAAGCTGAAGAAATACAGACTAGATGAGGGCTGTCAAATTTCCAAGCAGCCAAGGGCCATATACCTCATGCACTGTACCAGGGCAAGCCACATCCCACCTACAGGAGGATGCCCCCCCCCCTCCACTGCATGCCCATTTCCCTACCCAGGCTAGGTCACTCACCTCAGGCTCACCCTCACTTCTGTGCTGCTGCACTGCCCTGTCCCCATGGGGTAGGGACAGGACATGACAGCCCAGAGACTCCAGCTATTAATGCAGCCAGAGCAATGTGGGGAAACAAGCCTGGGGGCACCAATTTAACCTGTCACAGGCCACATGTGGCCCATATGCCACTAGTTGGACAGTCCTGGACTTAATGAAGGAACTGCAGCGTGGATACACTGACTGGATCATCTTGCTTAACGAGTCACCATCAATGGCTCAACATCTAGCTGGGAGAAGGTATCAGGAGGGATTCCCCAGAAGTCTGTCCTGAGTGCAGCATTGTCTAGTATCTTCATTAGAAAATCTAGAGGAAGGGATTAACACTTAACAAATTTGCATATGACACCAAGTTGGGTGAAGTTGCAAGCACTTTAAAGAGTAGGGCTAAGATCCAGAATGACCTGGATAAACTGGGATACGATCTCAAAAACAAAAGTTAAATGAAACCTAACCACGATAAGTGCAAGGTCCTACACTTGGGACAAAGTAACTGCATGCACAAACACAGATTGGACTGGGGAGTGGTTGGCTAGGCTTCACTATGGCAGAGAAGAACCTTTGGGTTTCAGTAGATCATAAATTCAGCTGGTCTACTCCAAGTCAAGAGGTATGCTCTGGTTCCAGAAAAAGCTAACACCACATTGGGTTGTATAGAAGTGTCTTATAGAGCAAAAAAATAATTTCCCTTCTCTTGTATGAAACTGGTCAGGTCTCACCAGTGCTAGCTTTGGTCCCCACATTTCAAGAAAGGTGTACAGATTGGAAAGAGTCTCGCAGAACAAAAATTATTAGACGCCCGACAAATATGACATATGATGAACAGCTGAAAAAGCTAGGAGTGTTTAGTCTGGAGAACTGGTGACCAAGGAGAATGTTGGTAACTGTCTTCAAATACGTGAAGAATGATTATAAAAGGGAAGGGGATAGACTTGGTTTTAGGGAAAAAGACTAGGAGCAATGGCCTCAAACCAGCAGAGGAAGTGTAGGTTGAAGATTAGAAAGAGCCACACACAGATATAGGGTTTTGAAAGGAAGGAGGGATTCCAGATATTGTGGTGCATCATTTTTATCCAGGTAAAAAGAAACTAGAAGCATTACTAATAAATTGAGGACCAAAGGTGATATTATTCAGTTTAAAGATTGAAGCAAAAGCAAATATAACTTGATTGAAATGTACATTAATTTACACCATTGGATATGTATTAAACACACAATAAAGTAGGCAAAAAAAAACAAAACACACACACACACACACTCTCTCTCTCTCTCTCTCTCAAGAGAAGTCATTTCTCTAGTCCTGTAGTCAATCGAATGCTGCTGCCACTGCCTGGAAGTTTGTTTTAAACTTTAGATGGAGCAGGAATCAAACTGCACACCCTCCCCTCTCCCCCTACCCCTGGATCCACTGGTGGGAAGAATTTTCTGATTGTGAAGGTGGTTATACATTAGAACAGGTTACCTGGAGAAGTTGTCCATGGATTGAGAGTTCACATTTTCAAGAGCAGGTTGGACAGACATTTGGCTGTCACGGTTTAGTCAGGGATGATTTTGCCCCGAGCAAGGGGGTAGATTAGACTAGGGGTCCCTTCCAGCCCTACTCACCCATCATCTTATAATCTTACTTCTTACCCTGAATGTTTGTGTGATTTGCCCTGGGGCACTGGAAAAGGATATCCATACAATCATACTTTGCCCTGGGGAAAATAAAAACAAAAAATAAACAAAAAACACCACTCTCTCCTTGAACAAATATAATGTCCATTCATATCCTCATTGACTGTAATGGAGGAAGGAAACCACCCTTGTTTTTTGCATGGAAATCTAGCCACCAATATAAACAACACAGGAATAACTAACAACATCCTACCAACTCCAGTTTAGTTAGCTTCTGTTGCACTAGATGCACTTGACATGTTGTCTATACACATACTATTCAACCTAGTCCCAAATAATTTACATAGAGACTATAATATTACAATGAAATTGAATTAATTTGAAGTTAAAAATGCAGTTGGCTCTTGGAAAACAAACTAAAAATGATGTTGCATGCTAATAATCTCTACATGATTTCCTGATCAAATTTTCATTTTACAAGTAGAAAAAAAAAGAAAGATTTAAGTATGCTCTAGACAAACAATACAATATAATAAGCTTGATGCCAGAATTGCAGTGTAAAGTGTTGTGACCTCTGAAATGCACTTAGTCAATCTAAGACTATCAGAATATTCATTTTTGGCCTTCAAAGCTCCCTCTTCCTCTAGTTTTTAAAACCCTGCTATGCAACTATGTCATCTAGCTCCTCCACCATCAACAGGATTTGGAAGCCAGCAAAACAATACTGTAGATGATGTCCAAGCAGAAGTCACACTCACTTTACAGTAGATGCATTGCCTCTGAACTATTAGCCAGAGGCAAATATTGTGAAAGTTTATTTTAGTTGAAAAAGCAAGTAGACAGGACCAAATGTATACAACTTGCTATTTTTATGTAGTTCATTTTCTAACTGTGATCACATTTGAATGTATATTTGAGATGCAGCATCCAGTGGAGAAATGTTGGATACTCACAATTTTGGCAGCAGCCTTAACAAGATAAATAAATACTAAGTCAGAATTAAGTTTAAAGGGAAATGTTGGGGGGGGGGGGGGGGGGGGGGGGGGGTAAAAGAAACAAAAT
>NW_017729008.1:23557623-23558132 GCF_001723915.1 Gavialis gangeticus
GGGGGGGGGGGGAGAGGGGGGAGTTAAATGAACCAATATTGGTATCCGTCATATGAATCATGTACTGTGTTCAAAGCAAATCTTTTTAATTCTGGACTTGTCGAATATACATAACCTTTACTCCTTCTATTATCATCTTAGAGGATCTTAAGCCCACTTAAGACAAATTGTAATTGTTTTCAAGTCTTAGTTGCTGATAAAACTGCAATATGGGGGTGGGGGAAAGAGGGAACTACACTGGCTTTTTTAATTAGTTTAGTTTCCATCTTGAGATGCATCAATTTATACTACATTTTCAAAAAACAAAGTGATACTGGAGGGAAAAATCCGTAGCTCATATAAAAGATAAGAATAACAAGCTACAAAAAGTCTCCTTTAGATATTGAACTAAGTTTTATCAAGATCAAAGCCAGTTTTAGTTACTTAGTAACTTTCTTTCTTCTTCATCTTATATAAAAAACTTCCATACATTCCATTTCAAGGCAATGCTGGAAAAGAGACTGTCTTAC
>NW_017729008.1:23563132-23564675 GCF_001723915.1 Gavialis gangeticus
AAGAATAACAAGCTACAAAAAGTCTCCTTTAGATATTGAACTAAGTTTTATCAAGATCAAAGCCAGTTCTAGTTACTTAGTAACTTTCTTTCTTCTTCATCTTATATAAAAAACTTCCATACATTCCATTTCAAGGCAATGCTGGAAAAGAGACTGTCTTACTGGCTCAGATGTTTAAAAATATAGGATCCAAATTTTCAGTGAACTTAATTGTATGGGTTCTCTCAAGTAGGTCTTTCTTCCTAATTATGCCTTTATTTTGATTATTTAAATATCCATCCTAAGTTCTGGGTCTTTTACAATTCAATGAAAAAGTTAAAATACCCTAAAAACTTAATAAAATTCAAAGACAAATAATCAGAAAAATCTTCCCCCAATCCTAACTCACTTTAGATCAATTATTAACCCATTAACTTTTATTACTAGTTTCCATATCCCATACCCCCTGCAAAGAAAATGGATGCATTTTCATGCAACGGTTAATAATTCTTTAAGAAAAAGATTGCAGTTTGAAAGTTGAGTTTCAGAACGTCATAAACTGGGGCCCTATAGGATAGATCTAATAGAATACTTGGTTCAAGTTTTACTTATTTCCTTTTGATTTCAATAGAAGTTAAACCTAAATCCCATTGTGGATCTGGGCCTTGGATAACTAAAGCAGGATTTACATGGTATTTAGACGCCTAGCTTGAAAATAGCCATAGAAAAAGGTATGTGGCCACTGCCTAACTCAAGGTCTAGAGCCCCTAAGTTCTGGAACAGACTTCCACAGGAGGTGGTTCAAGCACCTACTTGGAACGCCTTCAAGAGAAATTTGGATGTCTATCTCACTGGGATCCTATGGCCCCTGCCAACTTCCTGCCTCCTGGGGCAGGGGGCTGGACTTGACCTTCCAAGGTCCCTTCCAGCCCTAACGTCTATGAAATCAAGGCCCATCATTTGTTCAGACACAGAGGGCATATTTACACCACAGGAGTAGCTGCCTGGGATGTCTCTAAGCATGCGTCTCTTGTATCCATGTTCACCAAGGAAACAACAAGTGCACTGAAGACTGAGCACACATCCCGACAAGCACTCAAGTGCAGGGGCACACTTTTCCTGTGGGACAAATAGCAGCAGCACGTGTGCCATACACAATGGAACAGGGTGAGCCACCCAGGCCATGGCCCGACCAACTTTTAGCACATGAATTTAGCTAGTTATGCAGTTAAAAACAAGATAGCTATACAGTTTTAACCAAAATGTCAATTGCATATTTGTGGATTTATGTAAATTAACATGCTAAGTTGGTCAGGTCATGCCCCAGGTGACCCACCTTGTTCTGCGGCCTGATTTGTGCTGCTGCTACTTGTCCCTGGGCACACCCCTGCATGTGCACTCTGGCATGTGGCAAGCTGACCCGGATTGGGTAGTCCTGAGGGCCTCCCAGGGAAGCAGTAGTGTGGACCTGGCCTCCAAGAGCCTGGTTGGCAGCCAGCGTGGCTCTAGCTGGCCAGGCTCTGTTTCTGGCAGAGTATGCTGCTGCCACATGCACCATGCCACT
>NW_017729008.1:23569675-23570271 GCF_001723915.1 Gavialis gangeticus
TCCAAAAGCCTGGTTGGCAGCCAGCGTGGCTCTAGCTGGCCAGGCTCTGTTTCTGGCAGAGTATGCTGCTGCCACATGCACCATGCCACTTTTTTGGTGGCTTTTTTGTTTTTTTATATCCCATCTCCCAATGTCAAGAACCCAAATCAGCAGTGCAGCAAATGGGTGCACATGTGCCACATGCAGTTTGTGGCACCTCATATGGGTTTGAGGTGCCATAAACTGCATGTGCACACTCATTGGGACACACCTTAAAGGTTTAAGAGCATCTGCAGCAGAATACCAGGCGCGGTCTCACCAGTTCATTACTGGATCTTGAGTATGCAAGTGAGAGTTCCTGGGCAGGGCATAATCAAAAATTTCCCAGCTGGTATAGGCTGTTATTCAGGTTGACAATAATTTTAAGGAAAGCTGGGACAATGGGAGGGGGGATTGGGGATAGTTTCATAGTTTCTAGGGTCGGAAGGGACCTGAGCAGATCATCTAGTCCGACCCCCTGCCATGGCAGGAAGAGCACTGGGGTCAAATGACCCCAGTAAGGTGGTCATCCAACCTCCTCTTAAAAACCCCCAGGGTGGGAGCCTGCACCACCTCAC
>NW_017729008.1:23571213-23571475 GCF_001723915.1 Gavialis gangeticus
CTGATCCTGTGCATCCCAGGAGCCGTGATGGCAGAGCAGGGTTGGGTTGTACAATGCAGAGGCCCATGGCTGGACTCCATCCCCTGTGCTGCACAGCCACATGGCACCCTCTCCCCCTCAGTTATGGGAGCAGAGACTAGAATCCAAGTCTCCCTATTCCAGGAATGTATCCTTATCACCAGGCTACAGTCACACACTCTCTCTCTACAACCCTCTCATGTTTGCATCGAGCAAAACCTCCAGATGCTGCAGGAATGTAACA
>NW_017729008.1:23576475-23579355 GCF_001723915.1 Gavialis gangeticus
TTCCAGGAATGTATCCTTATCACCAGGCTACAGTCACACATTCTCTCTCTACAACCCTCTCAAGTTTGAGTACTTTTCTGTACAATAGCATAACCTCAACAGGAATGAGAGTGCTTCTTACCCAAAATAGTGCATCGCCTAGTGGTTAGGGTAGCTACCTGGCTATTAGGTTAAGTTATTTAAAATGTGTTGTGATACTGTCTATTAAAGGGAACCTTGTTCAGATCTTGAAAGGTTGTAGACTTCTATCCTCAGGCAAGAGTTCTGGGTGGTGGATCCCAATTAGACAAAAGTACCTAAGCTTTAGAAAGCAATAGAGTTCCACAGATATCACTCAAGTTTTCCTAATTGTTAGCCTCGGTAGCCCTCTGCTCTGCGTTTTGGATCCCATTCCGACATGCTTAATTCACCCAATGCACTGTATAGGGCAGTGGTCTCCGAAGTGGGGTGCGCAAGACAATCCACTGGGGCGCAGGAAGAAAATTAGAACTTCTATTTATATAAATATACATATATTGGGGGTGCGTGCTCAAAAAGTTTTTTACTGATGGGGGTGCGCAGTCAAAAAAGTTTGGAGACCACTGGTGTAGGGAACCAGGTGCCTAACTCAGGATTCTGAATTCTAGGAGCCAATCACTGCAGTGACTAAAGGGCTATGTTACACTAATTTTACTGGCTACTGGAGCTCTTAACTCCTGGATTGTCCAGATATTAACATCTGAAACTAGTTTTAAGCATGCTTTAGGGGGCTTGGTTCATCTCTGATCCGTGTTGCCCAGCTTATGTTGCATTAATGTATGGCCACTTTATATGTTTTTTCTATGTTCCTTTAGGTACCAGGTGCAGCTCGTGAATGCTGAGATGGTGGGGCAGATGGAGCATCCTACAGCAGCCCAGGGGGACTCCCCAGAACACTCAACAGTGGACCAGGAAGTAGTTCTGGTTCATTTCTGGGTCTTCCACATGGCGTGTGGGGGACCCCCCCCCCCACCTCTGGCTCAGGAACTGGTGCCTCCTGGGTCTGGGGTGGCACCCTGGGGACCCCCACACACACTCGGCAGCAGACCCACTCTGCATTCATGGGCCGCACCTTGTATCTTGAGGTGTGGAGGGGAAAAAAAACAAAGCAAAAGAAGCCACCATATAAAGCTGTGTCTATGGCCAAATTGCTGATTCTCCAAATGAGAATCAAATCTTCAGATTTGGCCAGATCTAATTGGGGCAGCGATCTGAATAAGCTAATCAAATCGCCATCCCCCAAATCTAGCCAAGCCTTCACACACCCCTAATATCTACATAGAAGTGCCCATTTAAACTCAATATAAGACTCCATGCAGAAGGGACTGTATTTGCAAATCAAAGCATTTCTAGGAACAGAACCTTAAGTCAGGATTGGTCTGAAAAGTAATTATGTAAAACTGGCACTACTCCTCTTACTCAGCACATCAGCTTCATGCTGAAATTCAGAGTAGGAATTTACTAACTGAGGAAGAAAAAAATATATATAAGTGGTTTTGTTGGCACTCATATACTTCCCTGAAGTAGTAACACAGCCATGTGGGTAAACATAGTCAGTAGAACTGCTAAATGAATTCCAATCAATCCCACCTGTGTTACCCAGGACCTAATTTCATCTGAAGAACACTTATTGCTGATTATGAAGAGTTCAAATGAAAGGACTCCCCACTCTTCAGTCTGACAGTCAAGTGGTCTTGAATGTAGTAAAACAAACAGAAGCCAAGTGCGTTTGATATGAAGCAATAGAATCAGAACCCAATAATTTACATGTCATAGATAGTTATAATTAGATAACTAAGTTAAGATGAGAGGCTGCCCGTAATAGAACCACATCCCCAGGGGCAGACAACTATGCTCCCTGGTGGCCATGAAGCTCCTGTCCTGCTCTGTCTCTAGGGTACCCTCCCTTCCTTCCCAGCTCCTATGCCTTGTTCTTAATTAGCTTTGAAAGGAAGGCTGCCCAAGTGTCCTAGAGCAAGCTCCTCTCTGTCCTCCTGCCAGTCAGTTCCTCCCAGTCTTCATTGGTTCCAATCCAATCCTCACACTATGTTGACCCTCCTGGTCCATGTGTGCCCCCAAGGCACCTCTTGCCTTATGGGCTATTCATGGCCTCTGACTTCCCCTACAGCCAGGCCTATGACTCACAGATGTTCCCAATCAGTTTACTGGGCACTTGTCCCTAGTCTAATCTCATGCCTGGCCAGGCTTCAACGCCCTAGTCAGTCTCTGCCCCTCCTGGACGGTTGGGTCCCTGGCCCTAGTCTCTGCCTTCTTGCACTACAGATCCCTGACCCTGGGGCTCCACCTCTCTCAGCATTTGTCTCTTGACCCCATCTCTACCCCTCTGGGGCACTAGGCCCCTGGCCCTATGGGCATGTGTCTCTCTCAGTCTTCCTCTTTCCTTCACTTGCTGGGCCCCTGACCCAGTTCTCACCCTCAGTCTATACTTCAGCTTGTTCCCTGCCCTTAGCAGGGTCAAGCCTCATGTGCCTCTCTAGACCTGCTACCACTCCTGCTAGTCACAACCCAAGCCACCAGTCCTAACTGTAAGACAAGAAAAAGCCTTCTTATCTGTAACACAAATCCCTTGCTGTTTTAATTCAAGTAGCAGCTCCTCAGCTGACTCAAATCACTTCCCTCCACCCAGAGTAATATTTCCCTTTAAGCCAGCAGCATCCTATAGTTTCATAGATTTAGGGTCAGAAGGGACCTAGTAGATCTTCTAGCCCGACCCCCCGCCAGGGCGGGAGAACAACAAACCCCAAAACAAGAAACAGGACTCAAATGAGTCCAGCCAGGTAGGCATCCAGCCTCTTCTTAAAGACCCCCAGGGTAGGGGCCAGCACCACTCCCCTTGGAAGT
>NW_017729008.1:23584355-23589268 GCF_001723915.1 Gavialis gangeticus
GGTAGGCATCCAGCCTCTTCTTAAAGACCCCCAGGGTAGGGGCCAGCACCACTTCCCTTGGAAGAAAGATGGAGATGCTGGGGATTGAACCCAGGACCTCATACATGCAAAGCATGCACTCTACCACTGAGCTACATCCCCTTTTTGGTCCCTACCTGCCTACCATGCCACCAGGGTAGCCCAAGCATCCATCAGGAGTTCCTCTGCATCTTACCCACTCTAGAGTTCCTTCCTCTGCAGTTTCCAGGGTCAAGTTACCCATCCCAGCTTAGGTACTGAGTTTATATGGGGCCCAAGCCCTGCCCCTTTGTGGTCAGGTGGCTTCCCCAGCTAGTGGCAGGTATTTCACATTCAGATCTGATGGCTGGTCTCCATGGCAGCTTACAGCTGTTGTTCCAGCCTTGTCTTTGTTGCCTATAGCTGGGCTCTGCCATATTGCACTATTGCAGGACAAGTGGCCCTGCAATAGGCACTCAGCTTTTGGTTTCTCACTGCCTATTCTCTTGCAACCAGCTCATTCTGGGCAGCATTCCCTTGGCATGTGTTCCCCTTTACCTTAATGTGCAGCTCCCTCTTTAGGGAGCAGTGTTTCCTTGCTATCTACCCTCTTGCAGTCAGCTGCTATTCAGCTGCCTGGGACCTATCTGCTGTAATTCCTCCCCTTAAAGTAACAGAAGCCCTAGGCTCCCTGTTACACTGCCATTTGAAGTCAAACAGTCACCGAATATTAATGGATGTAGTGTTTGTGTGTGATTGCATGCCAGTCAGCACTGTTCCCTTTATATGTATGGGTTTTAGCATGTAGCCCAGAGCTGCATCATGCTTATTTGAACATTCATCCTCGTTCTTTGAATGTTCCTCCTTTTCTTTGAAGTATAGGCTGAAAATTAACAGGCCATGTGGTCTGATATCTCTATATTTATTGCTCAAGATAGTTTAAAATAAGTATCTTACCTTTTTGTTGTAGGGAAATGTTTGAAAATATGATCTTTTCATGCTCCAACCAATTGTCAAATAAAAAGAACCCAAAACATATTGAATTTAAATATCATGGCTTTTAAGCCAATACAATGATTTTGTTGCCTATTCATGATTTTTGTATATTTTAAATCAGCATCTCTGTTATCCTTACTCTGAAACTGTGTTGTGCCTCCCTAGTTCTGCCCTTGGAATAAGAGGAAAGATGTTGAAAGTAAAAAAAAAAACACTTAAAAAACCCCCAAACTCTAAAAATAATGTATGAACCATTCACTGTGAATTGTTCATGAGACAAACCACTACAACAGGGAAAAGATTCACTACAGATTGACCAAAACCAGGAGGGACAGGGAGGGAGGCGCTCCCCATCAAATCAAACAACTGGGGAAAAATACTAGCTTGAGAGAAACATTTTTTGTTATTATCTTTGGATTTTTTCCTTACTGTTCATAAATTTACACTTAGGCAAATTTTAAAGCAAGCTATTTTAGGTGAAACTTTGAAACATTTGTTTAAAATTGTCAAAATAAAATATTTTAATATTTTTCAATTTTGTCTAATTTTTTTATCAAAATAAATAAATTTGGCATGTATTTGGATCTCTTGGTCTATGTAAGTATACATTTTTAGGAGAAAAAAATCACCCCAATATTTAGCACAAGTCTAACATAAAAGAAACTTGGCCATGTGGCTGGCAGAGAAAAAATAGGGCTTTCTTCTTCTGGAAGAAGAAACATCAGCTTGAAAAATTATTAGAAAACCTCAAAAAAATGATGGTGGAAGAAAAGATGTAGATGGTGCATCATAAAATACAGATATTAGCAATGAAGTTTAAATCAATGGAAAATAGTGCTGGTAATGTATAATGCCTCTCAAGCTGATAGACATTTTTGAAGCTCAGCCTCAGTAGGGAAATTGAAGCACAGAGAAATGTGAAGTTATTAAGCTGCCATAGCTGTCGATCCCAAATTATAGGATGAGTGCAGTGACTTGAAAACGCAGACAGGCAAAAAACATCAATCCTTAAAATTCCAGAGGATGAAAACTTCCAGGATCTCCTTGTCAAGAGTAAAATCTCTAGGCTTTCATATCAAAGAGGAGCTTTTGTACCTAGAGTACTGTTACAAAATGCTACAAAGAGAGTGTGCTGCAGTTGTCATGGAACATCTAAGGCAGACAAAAATATTAATAGCAGGTCTGAAAAAAACAAAAACAAAAGACCTCATAATTGATGACCATAAAGCACTGATATTTCCTGCTTTAAAGCTGGCAACCTGGGGGTTGCAAGCTTGCAAAGACATCAAAAAAGATGTTATCAGTGAAGGAATCTTAGCCTGAGTTTTTTTCAAGAACAAGTTGTTCAGTATTTTATTTGAATCAAAGCCTCCTTGTTTGGGATGTGATCTCTGTAATACAGCTACTGGAAATTAGTCAAGAAGGAAGAGACAGGAAGTGTCAATGGAATCAGGACAGGAAGTCTCAAAGGAAGACTAGATCAAACTGTTGAATTTCCTACCTACTTTCCATCAGAGTATCCTTTCTACTAAATAAGAAATGTTTTCATACACTTCATATCAGTGAAGAAGTGTAAACAGTTACTGCAATTATAGTTAACATGGGGTAGCCTTTGCTACATTGGCAGTGCATCCAAATTGTGTTCTATTGTTTTTCATAATGTTCAAGTTCATTGCCTCATGCATCTGTTTACCACTGATCTGCTGGCATTCAACCTTTTGTCAGCCTATTTTCTTACTGTAGCTGGATCTAGGTATGTATTATAGATAATTCGAGAAGGCTCAGTCCACATACAATAGAAATGATAAAAAGAGAATTGAGAAAACAATTGGAAAATGGGTTGATGAGTTTGATGAGTTCCTGTTTGATACAGCACATATGTCTTTTTGCATAGTCAAACTGTCAATCTGAGAAGACCTTGTTAGATGACCAGTTAGTATCAATAGCCTTCATCTATTTACGTCTATCAGATTTGGATCTCAGTACCATTACCCAATTCCATTATTACCTCAAGCCTAGTGAATTTGGGCACCTATACCCAAAATTACTATCCTGAAAACCTTCTATTTAATACCAGAGATACCTTAACTCTATAGGGGTGATGACCTCCAGAAGTGTTCTACTTCAAGCAGGAGGACTGGAAAAGGGTGGAGGAATGGAAAAGGGCCAATGTGGTCCCTATTTTCAAGAATGGGAGGAAGGAGGATCTGAGTAATTATAGACCAGGCAGTCTCACCTCCATCTTTGGAAAGGTCTTTGAAAAGATTATGAAGGATCATGTATGTGGGAGTCCAGTGGGAAAAATAATGCAGCAGGGAAACCAGCATGGATTCATAGCAGGTAGATCATGCCTGACCAATCTGGTTTTGTTTTATGACAGGGTCACAAAATGCTTAGATACAGGAGTAGAGGTGGATGTCATTTTCTTGGATTTTAGCAAGGCCTTCCATACAGTATTTTATCCCATTCTCATAAATAAATTAAGAGGCTGTGACATAGATGTTTACATGGTCCGGTGGGTGGCAAATTGGCTTAGTCGTCACCCCCAGAGAGCGGTACTCAACAGGTCAGTATTGACCTGGAAGGATGTGGGTAGTGGGGTCCTGCAGGGTTCAGTCCTTGGACCTGTACTCTTCAATATTTTCACTGGTGACTTGGATGTGGGTGTGAAGTGTACTCTGTCCACGTTTGCAGACATTACTAAATTGTGGGGTGAAGTGCACACTCCGAAGGGTAAGGAACAATTGCAGGCTGACCTGGATAGGTTAGAAAAGTGGGCAGTACACAATAGGATGCAGTACAACAAGGACAAATGGAGAGTGCTGCACCTAGGGCGCAAAAATATCCAGCACACCTACTGGCTGGGAAGTGACTCTCTCAGCAGCACAGAAATGGAAACAGATCTTGGAGTCATAGTGGACTCCAAGATGAACATGAGTCATCAGTGTGTAAGCAGATGAATGACAAATAGATCCAAGGAGGTGATACTTCTCCTCTATGCGGCATTGGTCAGACCGCAGTTGGAGTGCTGTGTCCAGTTTGGGGTGCCATACTTTAAGAAGGATGTTGATAGACTTGAGAGGGTCCAGAGGAGGGCCACTCATATGGTTAGGGGCTTACAGGACAAGCCCTGTGAGGTGAGACTCAGGGACCTGGACCTCTTCAGCCTCCGCAAGAGAAGGCTGAGAGGTGAACTTGTGGCCACTTACAAATTCATTAGTGGGGGGAGCAGCAAGGAACCAAAGATGCTCTGTTCACCAGGGCGCCTCTTCGGGTAACAAGGAACAATGGTCACAAACTGACAGCAGATTTAGGCTAGATATCAAGAAAAACTTCTTCATGGTAAGGGTGGCCAAAATTTGGAATGGGCTTCCAAGGGAAGTGGTGCTCCCCACTACCTTGGGGGTCTTTAAGAAAAGGCTGGATAGGCATCTGGCTGGGGTCATCTGACCCCAGCACTCATTCCTGCCTAGGCAGGGGGTCAGACTTGATGATCTGTTGAAGTCCCTTCTGACCCTAGTGTCTATGAATCTATGAAAGTAAAATGTTTAAATATTCACTGGAGCAGGGAGTTGACCTCCTTGGCAAGTACAGTTATAATTAAAATTATTCTCACTGTATCTCTTTAGTGCTATGAATATTTAAGTATTTTATGCAAAGTTGGATAGCTTCAACAATACAGAAGGCAAGAGACACCTAGCTCCTATCCTAGAAAACTGTATTCTTGTGATTAGAGCACCATCTGTATTTTGTAACACACACAGAGCTACATGCCTTCCTAGGGGAAGAGTAATGCCACCTGACCCTAGTGGCGTTTTGGACTAGCAGGCTTAAGGCACACCAGGACATAAGAGAGTGACATGTCCAGGTTCATGTACAGCATCCTTTAATTCCCCAGCCTCAGTAACCAGGTCCCCATT
>NW_017729008.1:23594268-23594670 GCF_001723915.1 Gavialis gangeticus
AGCACACCAGGACATAAGAGAGTGACATGTCCAGGTTCATGTACAGCATCCTTTAATTCCCCAGCCTCAGTAACCAGGTCCCCATTTACATCTTGGTCAACTGGAGGAGCCTTTGACAAGATTCAAAACAGGGTTTAAACTTGCACCTCTTGAGCTACAGTGAGATACCTTGACCACTCTGATACTGCACCCCTTCCCAGGTGTAGCAGGGTCTAAAATCAGCAGCCTGGTGGCCCAGCCTTCCACCTTAAGTGACTCAAGTTAGCTACCTAAGTACCACTGGCCTATACAAAAGTGGAGATGGATTTGGGCCTTAGTGTCATCCAAAAATGAAGTTAAAGCAAATTGTGGCAGCATTGTATTACCTGGCCAGTGGTGCATGACCATAGAGTTTCTTGTACA
>NW_017729008.1:23599670-23604311 GCF_001723915.1 Gavialis gangeticus
AGGCTGGTGGCCCAGCCTTCCACCTTAAGTGACTCAAGTTAGCTACCTAAGTACCACTGGCCTATACAAAAGTGGAGATGGATTTGGGCCTTAGTGTCATCCAAAAATGAAGTTAAAGCAAATTGTGGCAGCATTGTATTACCTGGCCAGTGGTGCATGACCATAGAGTTTCTTGTACATACCAGCTTTACCCCAGTGGTGAAGTGGTCCACATTGACTGAAGAATGAAATTTTGAAGCCTGCTCTTCAACCCCAAAGCTTTAGGGAATCTTTTCATCAACTTGGGTTCAGACCATTGAGCACATTGAATTTAAGAATTGAGACTTTGAATTGGTTCATTATTGCTTTACAAGCTGGTGAGATATTTGGATATTGGTTTGAAATATTGTGCTGGGCAATATTTCAATATTAGTTTCAAATACTGAATTATCTACCTTACCTACCTACCATCACTGTAACCACCAAGCTCTTGACTTGATTAATAAAACCTTTCTTCATCTTAATAAAATTCAGACTAATATAGATGGAAACAAAACAGCTGCTTATATAGTTATGAGACAGAATGAACCTCAAGAAAATGTAATCTCATTCTGTTCAATCACACTTTTGTACTTTATCTTCTTCAAATTGAGACAGATGATCTGATTCTATTTTCTTAGTTTTCAAAGTTTTAGTTTTAAAAGTTTAGTTTTAGTCTTGGTTTTAAAAGATTTTCTCGGAAATAGCAACTTCTTATCCATCCTATATGTGTCGTCCAAGAATACACACAAAAGTCACATTATTACACAGTGATTTTTGTAGCTTCTTCTTTTATACATTTAATCTCTGATTTGTTTGTTTGTTTGTTTCTTCATGGCTCTTGTTTACTTGTCTAAAGTGAGTTCAGTTCCAAATATAATTAAGCAACATATTTTAACTGTATTTTTTCCACAGTGAATTCCACACTATTCCTGGTCTGGATAGTTTTAGAGGTTGATACATTTTGATTGCACAAAATATATTCCAAGAATAGTTAACTGTCCAAATAGAAGCTTTAATTTTAGGACATTTTAGTAGTAAAGAAACAGTTTGAAACCCTGCACTTCATTAAATTCTCGCCAAGCAGTTTGTACAACACTATTTTCTTTTTAAATTAAGAAAAGGCATCCCTTTCTCCCAAACTTTTGGATTTCTAGTTTTATCTTAACATTCCAACATACTAAAAGAATTTACATAGCTCTGGTAAAGTCCAACTTACTTGTTGAAGATCAATAATAACACACTCTTCTTGTGGTTGTGTAAGATGATTTTATTCACAAGGCCTTCAATTATAGAAGCACTTCAAGTAAACTAGTGAAAAATGGGAATTGAGTCTCCTTAGGAAATAAATAAGATGGGCCACCCAGCTTAAGAGAAAGCTAAATCTAGATCCTTCTCTTACAATGTCATTTGTGGAATACATCTAGTGTTTGTTCTTCAGGATTAAAATAGCTGGCAGACAACCTGCAGTCACGACGTATCATGACCTAAGGCTGTCTGATATGCGGTATCATTGGAAAGGTGGGTACAGAAAGCTGATTCTAAATCTGAATATAAATTTTAGAATGACTAATAGAAAGATGCAATTAACTAATATTATGTAGTTATAAATCACATTTAATAAAACAAAGTTGCAACTAGTACCATGCCCCAAGGGAACTGTGATTTCCCTTGGTGGCCACACAGCTTGTGCCCTGCTTGGGCTTCTAAGGTATCCTCCCTCTTCCCCCACCTGCCACACTTTGATGTAGTTATTGGTTTCTGAAAAGACAGGTTGCCCCAGGGTTCCAGAGCAAGCCCTTGCCTAGTATCAGTCAGCAAGTCCCTCCCAGACCCAATCTATTTCCATCCTGTCCTTTGGGTGCTAAGTGGAGCCCTCCCAGCCCATCCATGCTCCAGTACACTAATCACCTTAAGGGCTAATGTTGTGGCCTCCAACCTCCCATACAGTCACTCTCAGGTCTCACAGATATTACTGATTCATTATTTCAGTAGGCACTTGGCCCCAGTCCACTAGGCCTCAGTGCCCTTATTGGTGCCTTGACTAGTTCAGGTCTATGTCCACAGTTTAGGGAGATACTTTAATATATGAGTAACATTAAATATATGACCTATCCCATTGAATTCTCTAAGGATACTCACATGCTTTAAATCAGTGGTGCTCTATCTCTAGCCTACAGGCTGAATTTGGCTTGCGGGGCTCCCCACAGGTCTGGAACATTGGCAGTGGGGAAGCAGTGGTTTCCAGAGCCACTAAAATTAATTCTCTGCCACCAAATTTCTAGGTTTCTGGGCAGCCTCGTGGGCTGGATGACATAATCTAATGTGCTGGATCACACCAACATGCAGGGTTGCTCCCCAACCAGATCTAGCAGCTGGAGCTGGATTGGTGCTTGGGGTCACATCTGTGGACCATAGTATGCTCTGATTCTATGCTGGGTCCAGCCCAGGGATCCCATACCTTTCATCTGGCCTGTGGAGTCAGAAGGTTGTTTTGTTCAGGCTCAAATATCTTCCCAGCATAGACCATATGAGACTATTTTTGTGTTAGCTGAATTACGAGGCTCCAGAAGAGTTTATAAAATGACCAAATGAGGCACAGACTGTGGAAAACTGACTTAACTTTAGCCAAAGCTATAGATATTTATAGAGCCAACCAAATTAGTTAATTGCAAATCTGGGCTCTAGGAAACCCAGCCTATAATGAGTAGCTACTCTTTGTGATAGTATTTGAAAATGGGAAAGAGGGGACACAAAAAAATTATAACATTCAAAATGGGAATGGAAGCTCTCCTGACAGGCACAAATTCCTAAGAAATATTTAGTCAAATGTGTCCTAAATGAAATGGCAGGGGACAACATTTTTCAATGGCATGTGACACACTTAAAGCCAAGTGTGACCACATTCTTCGAAAACAACAAGGAACTGACACAGCTTTCTTTCAAGGTAGAATTTCTGCAGAGTGAACAATTTGGGAAAGGCAAATGCAATTAAGCAATAAGGGCAGTGCTGCATTTTTTTTAAAAAAACTAGGTAGCAGAGTACAGATATATTATTATTTTAAGGACAATATATGATAGTGTGCCTAAAAAATCTGGACCAAACTGAAAAGTAAAATTTTTATCTTATTCTGTGTTTAAAATTCCAGTGAGGGAACTAGTAACAATTACAAAGGGTTGTAAAATGCAGTATCACTTAACATGTCTAAATAGTAAATGCAGATGTACCATCTGTGTTAGAATGGAACCATGCCTACTCCATAAAGTTACTTTAAAAGACATTTGCTGTACATGCCAGAGAATCACAAAAACAAATACGAAACATAACAGGAGAATTTAAAGATGTCATCCCATAAGCAGGATATCCATAAAAACACCACAAAAATACCAATCACTGACAGCAGTGATCCAGTAACAAACAAAAAGTATACTTACTTCAACAGACATATGGAAAAAATCCTGAACTCTATAATATGAAAAAAGCTGGAAGTTATTGGAAATATAAGCAAATCATGGATATTCATTTATGTTTAACAATGTAAAACAGTGGCACTAAAGCAAGATGACATTTTTAGGCAAAACTCCCATGCAGAAAAATGCCTATTTCAGTTGATCAAAACTATTTTTGCCTTTCTGTCAAATCTCTTGAATTGCTTAAGCTAAAAAAAAGCTGGAAAAATATTTTTAAGTTAAAATCTCTGTTTTGACACTTCAAAATGATATATTTTTCATTTTAAAATCTACATTTGAAATCAAATGTCTCATTTTGAAATCTACATACATTTGAGTTTCAAAAAAGAGAATTTTCTGAAAACTAAACTAAACTCTTTCTTTCAGACTGCACAACAGGCTGGATTTGACCCACAATTAATTTTCTTTTTAGTTTTTGTTTCTCTGGAAAACAGCAACATTTTTCATATCAAGTAGACTCAAAATAATATTTTTCATGTAACCAATACAGTTAATGAACTTTAAAAATAGATTATTCACATAGATCTAAGAGTCAGCTCAACTTACAAAGCTGAGGATCATACCCTCAGTTTGTAAGACTTACAGTAGTGGTTCTCCACCTCTTGAAGCTCAAGGCACCCTTGTTAAACTTGAAGCACCCCTTAGAAAGTGCCAGCTTTAGTTTCTATACAATATTTTACTACAGAAAAATTATAGAAAGGGAGTGCCACACAGGCACAGCTGTTCATGGCCTCCTGCCCCCCTGTAAGCACAATCCAGTCCTCTGGTCTCAAGTTCAAAACAGAGCAGAAACACAAGCCAGATGCTTCACAAAACAAATAGTCTCTCTCCCTCAGGATAAATGTTGACCACAGGCCCTACCGCTGTCAGAGCCATCTCACCCCAGCTCCCCTGGGTGCCTGACTGTCTATCTCTAGTAGCCCCTCTCCCCCAAGGAATGCTCTCCCTGCTGCAAGCATAGGCTGCTCCTTGCATGGTCAAGGACTGGGCTTTGTCCCCCAAGCAAAATCTCCTTCCAGCCATGTGACCTGGTCTTCTGCACCTAGGGACCAATTAGCTGCTTGGTCTTTTTAGCCCCGTCTCAGTCTACCTGAGCTGTTACTCCTTGCCTTTCCTGGCTCCAGGTTTCCTACCCTCTCAGGCCTTCCTAGC
>NW_017729008.1:23609311-23609953 GCF_001723915.1 Gavialis gangeticus
CCAAGCAAAATCTCCTTCCAGCCATGTGACCTGGTCTTCTGCACCTAGGGACCAATTAGCTGCTTGGTCTTTTTAGCCCCGTCTCAGTCTACCTGAGCTGTTACTCCTTGCCTTTCCTGGCTCCAGGTTTCCTACCCTCTCAGGCCTTCCTAGCAACAGGGGCAGGGTTCCCTCTTACAGTGTTTCATGCTACAGCTTCCTATTTGAATCTCTGGATTTATCTTGTGAAGCATGTTTGTACACCCAACAGTTCTAACACTACACAGTACCCTGAGACACCCTTGCGAGAAACTCACAACATCTGGTTGAAAATCACTGACTTAGGCTAGATACCAACATTCAAAAAGCCCAGGGTGGAATCTATCCCACTGTTCTGGGATAGAGGTTTGTTGGGAAGAGATGGCATCCACCTCATACCAAGGGGAAGAAACTGTTTTCTTCCTGGATGGCTGACTTGATGGAGAGCTTTAAACTAGTTGCGTTGGGGGATGGGTGTGCAGATGGGTATGCAAGCCAGGGGACAGCCAAGCAGGAAGGAGGTAGAGGGGGTGGTGAGCAAGGTTTTGAGAGCCTGGAACTAGCATCGCCATGGGAGGGGGCCGCAGGAAGACGAGGAGACACAACCTGAGCAAGACAGGTGAC
>NW_017729008.1:23609964-23621207 GCF_001723915.1 Gavialis gangeticus
CAAGGTCCCTTCTGACCCTACTTCTATGATTCTATGATTGGGGCAGAAGGGAACTGGGGATTGCCAATGGGGGACATCAGGGTCTATGCACAAATGCTGAGAGTATGGGGAATAAGCAGGAGGAACCAGCACTCTTACTAGAAAATAGGGAATATGATCTTGTTGAAATAGCTGACACCTGGTGGGATGCCATGCATGACTGGGCTATATTCATAGAGGACTACAGGCTGAACAGAAGGGATCGGGTAGGGAAGAAGGGAGGAGGTATATCTCTTTATGTAAAGGAGCAGTATGCCTCCTTAGAGACCCAAACTGGTTCAAGAGAAGGGCAACTCAAGACTCTGTGGGTCAAGATACAGGAGGGATGAGGAACAAGGGACTTGATGGTAGGTGTCAACTGCAGACCGCCACACTAGGAGGAAGAGCTGGATCTGGAATTTTCCAGAGAACTGATGAAAGCTGAATGTTCAGTCAACATGGTTGTTGTCATTGGTAACTTCAGTTACCCTGATGTCTGCTGGGAGGAGCACTTGGCCAGATCTGACTGGTCATGTAGGTTTTTTACATGTGTGGAAGAACGTTATTTAGTACAAAAGGTGAATGGGCCAACCAGGGAGAAGGCTTTGTTGGGTTTGGTTCTAGCCAAAGGGGACAACCTGTTGGGAGATCTGAGGACTGAGGGTTATCTGGGAGACAGTGATCATGAGATGATAGAATTAACTATGTCATAGGGCAGGGAAGTCAGCCAGTAGGTAAGAGGTACTTGACTTCAGGAAGGTTGACTTCAATGAGTTTAGAAAAATAGTGGGCGAGACCCTATGGGAAGAGGTACTGGAGGGGAAAGAAGTTCAGGAAGGGCGGTCAGTCCTCAAAGGAATGATCCTCAGAGTGCAAAAAAGGTCCATTCCTGTATACAGAAAAGGTGGTAAAGGGGCCAGGAAGCCGCCTTGACTTACCAGAGGGGTAAAGGAGTTCTTGAAAAGAAAAAGGAGGCTTATGGACAGTGGAAATAAGGGATAATCACCAAGGAAGAATACACAAGTGTAGCCTGTATTTGTATGGAGCAGATAAGAAAGGCAAGGGCATCAATGGTGATCAGGTGTGGTGACCGAAATCAAGGACAGTAAGAAGTCCTTCTTTAGGTATACAGGGAGCAGGAGGAAGACCAAGGGAAATGTGGGACCCTTGTAGAATGGGATGAGACAACTGATAACAGACAGTCAGGAGAAAGTTTCACTCTTTAATAAATACTTTGTGTCCCTGTGCTGTTTAACATCTTTATCAACAATTTAGATGAGGATGTGGAAAGCACAATGGCCACGTTTTTGAACAGTAATAAGTTACGGGGAAAAGCAGTCATGCTAAGGGATAGGATGCAGATCCAAGCAGACCTGGACAAGCTGGAAAGGTGGGCAGAGCAGAACCAGATGCAGTTCAATAAAGATAAATGCAGAGTGCTTCACCTGGGTAGAAGTAACCAGCAACATCAATATAGGTTAGGAAGAGAAGTCCTGGCCAGCACAACGGCTAAAAGGGACCTCAGGCTTATGGTTGATGACACAATGAAAATGAGCCATTAGTGCAACACTGTAGTCAACAGAGCCAATAGCATACCGGGATGCATTACACATCATGACCAGGGCTAAGGAAGTGATACTTCCTCTCTACTTGGCACTGGTGAGACTCCAGCTGGGCACCACACTACAAAAAAGACGTGGAGAACCTTGAAAGGGTCCAGAGAAGGGCCACAAGAATGATTAAGGGCCTGGAGGACAGAACTTATGAAGAAATACTAAAGGACTGTTCAGCCTGGGAAAGAGAAGACCGAGGAGGAACTTGGTGGCTGTGTGCAAGTATGTAAGGGCTGAGTATCCGAAGCTGGGAGAAAACCTGTTCACTAGGGTGCCCCAGGGGAGGACAAGGAGCAATGACCATAAACTGTCAGAGGCTTGTTTCAGGTTGGATGCAAGAAAGCAGCAAATCTTAGACCAGGTTCCACCATTTTTAAACGAATCTATCTGTGCCAAACTTTTGTTGTGTTACAGGTATAGACCAGTTTTGTTTGCTGAACTTCTGTTCTGTTATGAGTATAGACCTGTTTCCGATCATTTATACCAGTAATGTAATGTCTGTACCTGGCCTTAACACTGGAAGTTGTCACCGCTTCATGAAAGTCCATGAAAAAATGGGATTGACACTTGCCCCCCAGTTGTGGTTCTATCCCTAAAAATTTAAGGAAATAATAATTTGTTCAACTCATAAGGAATTTTGGAGTAATTGTGCAGAGATGATTATGATGAGTTCACTATGAACCATGTTTACATTTGGATTTGGGACCTTTAAAAATGTAATGTCTAGGCAAGTTTTGCAAAGAAGAAGTGAAAGTGAACTTATAGTGAACTTGTAAACAAATAAATAGGGTTCAGTAGAAGTAATCTAGTATATTCTGACAGATTAGTAGAAGGGTCTAGAAGTATATTTTGGATGCAAGTTTAGCAAGGAGGGCCTAATTGCAAATTCACAAAAAAAACCCAATAATTGAAAACATCAATATAAAGCAGATCAACAGACATTTATAGAGTTGTTAAAATGATTGATGGAATTAACTCCAATCTGTGGTCAATAAACCTTTAAAAGAATTGCAGCACTTGGGAAATGCACAAATAGGCATCTGGGCAATTAAAAATGCCGATCAGCAATTTGCAAGTTTTAAAATACCCTGGTTTAATGAACCAGTTGCATTGTTAACGACTGCATTGTCCAAAGGATTAGATGCAAGCATTATACAGTCAGGGCGCTTAGAGGTTTTTTGGATCTGAAATGTTTAAAGAAAGAAGAACAAATTTTATCTCAGAATGGAAAGGAGCTGTTGGCCATTGTGTCTGAATGTCTGGAATTCCCAGCAGTATTTAAATGATAGAGTAAAGATACTGACAAAAGCTCATTTGTGTATTTAATAGAATTAATTTAAATTATTTTAGAGATGCCTAGAATTTGACATATGACACTAAGGCTACAAATATATAATTCTACATGGCATATACACTGAATGACAAAAAATAAATTAGGCCTTATCTTCTGAAATGCCAAATATATGGAACACTCATTGATTGTAATTGGAACTATGGATTCTGAGGCTGTGTTAATATTTTTTAAATGACAGTCTTACCTTGCTTCATGTATCCATTATGTAACCAATCAGTTGTATTCTTTCAATTCCATTTTGTTAAAATCAACTGGCTATTCAACAGATTTCTACGGGAAGAGGTTAAAAGGACTCACAATTCATTAACAAACATGCAACCATCAACTGAAATAGGTGGCTTTTATCTTCCAAAGCTTTGATAATATCACAATGCTTTCTTATTAAGTTAGACTATGTATTGGATGACTGATATAAATGATAACTGTCTTGTATGGGTGGTAACTGAACAGGCACTTATGTTTCCCCTTCCATTATCAACTGTCATAAGACCGACTTATCACTGTCTTTATAACTCTCTAATCCCTATAATTTTTGTAACCCAACAAACTTGGAAAAATGCTATTTTAAGTCAGTATAATTTAAAATAAAAACTACAGAGAGATCCAGTTTTGTTAAATGGCATTTGACAGTTTTGCAAGATTGACATTAGGAGCAAACATTTTAATGTAACAGGCATTAGGACCAAATATTTTAATGTAATAAAAATGATTGTTCCAGCAATACTGCAAAAAAAAATCACTACATCACTACAATATCATCTAGCTAATACAAAAGATGTACAAAAGACAAGAGATATGTTGTTCTAGGCATAAAAATGTCAGGATGGCTTTTTCAACACCATGCTAGATCCAATACAACCAATCAAGTGGCTGAAGCAGGACTGAGGCAGAATTAAAGCCAACCAAACTTGTGCTCCAATAACCTGTACTCAACTGCTGCCTAACCCTGGAAATTTCTCAGTTCAAAAGATATATCCCTGATTGATGTTAAAGTTCTCTAGGTGCCTTGACTTCTGCTTCTGCATTTTCCTAGTTTCGCTTCTGCCCCTGGTTCATTCCAAATAGGATGCTGAGGTCGCATCTACACACCCCACTACAGCACCATAGCAATGTGCTATGGTGACATAGTGACCACATGCATCTACGCGTCACCGGCAGCTACTTCACCATAGTGGCGTGCTCCCCAATTTTAGTATGCCTCTACAGCAAAGTAGCAAGTAAAAATAACAATGTGCTGCATGTATGGCACAGTAAGGGTGCGCCGTGCTTTAGTACTTCCAAAAGGAAGTAACACCATCGGGCAATGTGTAGATGCGCCCAGTAAATGACATTCCTCTGCCTAATTCCCAAGGAGGCATTCTTAGAAGATATCTTCTATACAGTAATACAACTGTGTACCTCACAAAGTGTAGCCGTGGTTAGTCTTAACTGTGGGCAAGGAAAAACAAATGCCACCCCTTTTTATACAAGAGCTTTCTTATTATAATATTAACCCTAGAAGGAGGGTGTAAGGCCCTCAGCTGAACACATATCAAACACTTATCACCCACCAGTCCATAGAGGAGAGACTGGAGTCAAATTCATGTCCCCCAGTTCCCCAGCTGGGGGCTTTAACCATTGGACAAGAGAATCATGGTCACAGGATATACCGCCTCTAAGGGCCAGTCTCTTGTTACACTTAATATGTGTTAACTGCACTTAAAACACAATTGTCCACATGTTCAAACAATAAAATAAATACTAAATACAATCATACCGTAGCTAAATTATGACTTTTGATGAGAGGAGTATCTCCAGATCATATTAAGCTATTGTCAGACAACTCCATGGATATAATATAAGTTCAAGATTTCTGAGCAGTGCCAGGGCTGGAATGGACAATCAGCTCATTGTCGATTGCAGGCCCAGCACTGCACTGAAGCTGGTTCAAGACTGCCAGGGCAGAAACAGTGGCATCCCACAGAACCAGTGGCAAGAGTGACACCCTCTCCTGGATTCAGCTCCCCATGCCTCACTCAGCCTACCACCAGAAGCAGAGACCTGGCTTGGCCTGGCATGCCAGGGGCAGGCACTCCTAGGTTGGGCAGTTTGCGGGGGTTGCACATCCTCACGAGCAACCTGCAAGCTGCAGTGCCTGATGCCAGAGTCAGTGTCAGGGCAGGGGCACAGCTAGCTCCAGCCCTGTCCAGAGCAGGCTGAGATCATAGAAAGCAGTAGCATGCAAGTGCTCAAAACACATTGTACTTTTAATACAGCAAGGTAATACTTACTATGATCTAAATAAAATACACGCTAAGTGTCTTTGTGGCAAGGCCCTCACTCTCGAATGCTGACGTTTTTGCTACACACTAACATAGTTTCAAAACAAAAGTGCTTCTTTCCTTGAACTAACCTGCCAACTGGTGATCGTTTATGCCTGAGTCCTTTATTGGATTATTAGATAATAGATAGCTCTCTCTCATTGCTTATGAAAAAAATAGTAGGGAAAATTCATGGTTACAAAAGAAAAGCGGGGGGAGGGAACTTGATGAAGTCTTGATGTAACAAAACACTTATTTTCAGTTCATTCAGAATAATATTCAGTATCGGTGTAAATTTCCAGTCAGTGTAACACAAGTGAAAGACTGTAATATAATGTAACATATTAGGTTATATTACATATTAATAGAAGCTTGATCCTTTTCTATTAATGGGAACACAGTACTGGAAAGGACCCCTCTCCGGTCCCTTGTGCTCACTGGCAGCTATTTATTGAAAGCTTTCTAAAAATAATTCAAGCCAACACAACTACACAGTACAAAACCAGAAATACCAAAAACATGACAAGTAAAAACCAGGGAGATGGGAGTCTCTGCCAGCGCCCTTCCATGTCCATGCCAGGGAAATAATTGGCCAATGTACACTCAGAGGATCCTAGGAAGAGGACTATACATCAAACAACAGAGGAAGACAAAAATCCTCACAGTCCCACTATGACAGTTTGACCCAGTGTGGAAAAGCAAAACCCTCTCACCAGGAACCAAGAAGTTTTCCAAGGGCTGGCAAAAGCAGTAGTGCAGTGAAGTCAAAAACTTCTGGCCTTTGCTGTATCTAATTGTCCAGTGCTTCAAAGGAAGGTAAAAATAAACTCAAATCCAGTAGAATCCATAACAGAGAAAAACATCCTTCCAGGACCCTGCAGGGAAGCAGCACGAGTCATGGAATATGGGATTTGGAAGGCGCCCATCACATTGTGCAAGATGTCATTTACCACATTGTTAAGGAACAACAATAGTCTTCAATAGAAGCAGCAGCATCCATCACACTGAATCCTACTGGTTCTGATTAGACTCATTTGGAATTTTCTGATTAGACATTTTCTTCATCAGAAAAAGTGAATCCATCAAGAGTAAAGGAAAGGATCCTAACAAATATCCTGTTTTGATTCTTTTTTTAAAAATTGTATAAAATTGTCAATTATCCTATTTTGATATTTTCAAAATATAAATTTGGTTTCCAAGTTCAAAATGCTCTTTTAATATTGAAATTCTGGTTCAAGTATAGTAAAATATATTAAAAATTAAAAGGCACAGAAGTGAAATGAAACATTTCAATTGCCCCAAATCAAAGCATTTATTTTGATTATCAGTTCACAGAACTTTTCTAGATTTCAATGTTTCATTATGATTCCTAGCAGGAAAAAATTCAAAATTTGGAAAATCCCTCTGATGGGAGAAACATTTCCTGCATAGCTTTAGTTCTGATTAACAAGGAAAGACCTGAGTCCTCAGATATGCACATTTTTCTTAATTATGCTTTCTTTTGATTTTTCACCCTTCAGGGCAGAGATTTTATTTGAGTGTGGGTATGGATTATGCCCAGCACAATACAGCTCCAAACCCTAACATAATTAGTAACAAAATTAAACATCTACAAATAATAATTAGAAGTAGAATATTTGATATAGTTTACACAGTGTGCCAAACATTTAGAGACTTGAGAAATATAGTGGGGGAAATTGTGACTGAAATCAGTGATGAAAAGATGACCCATTAACCTCCTTGGGTCGAGAATTCAGGGGGATTCAAAAGCTTTTACCTTGGTACATTCTTAAACCTATTTTTCACTTTTTTTGTTGCCTGCTGTTTTGGGGGGAGTATTTCATAAGGCTCTTTCTTGAGTCTTTTGCAGATGGAGTAGGAACTTTTTAAAAACAATTCAAAAGAACACTGGGGTTTTGAATAAAAATATCTTAGCTGATCAACCCTCAGTAAACTACCAAACTCCTTTCTTAAAGATGCAGATATATAACTAGAGTATGGCCCTACACAGATTGTACATGAAAATCAGATGGGCATGCGGAAATGATCCCATTTTGCCAATTGTAGGTTTGATTCATATGGTACACAGCTGTTCTTTACTTGAACAAATTCTTGAGAAGCTAATTTGTGGGAACCAAAGAAAGAATCTTAAAATCTTTAGTAAATATATCACAGGGCCTGAGCAGTTTTTATTTGCCTCTGTCAATATTGATAATGTATAGCAGCTGATGACATAAAAATTGGTGTATCTCTCTTTAAGGCAGTGCTATAAAGTTCAGAAGAGCATTAATTTGCAACATGTGCTTTGGGGGTGGGGGGTACGATCACTGAACAGTGCAACAGATAGGAATGTAATTCCAACCAACTGCAGCAAATTAGCACAACATCTTCAAGAGATGTCTTAAAATCTAGAGTATATACCACAGATATTCTGGAGATTTTCTTTTTGTTTTAGTGGGTATTTTCAATGCTCTGCACTCACTACTTTTACTTGCAGCGAAGTTTATGGTGGGCGGAGGGGACACAACCCTGGCTTCACTGCCTTAGGCAATGGTCAGTGTTTCTGATAATCCCACCGTTAATAATTTATTACATGTGTATGATGATATGGGAAAGTTGTTATTTAATGGACTCCACTCCTAGTTTGTTTCTATCAGCCGAACCCTTGTATTAAAGAACTGGTAGGGTCTGTAGCACTCAGCTCAGCAAAGCACACAGGCACGGGTGGACTTCAGTTCGTGGTTGACCTGGGGCTCACACTGAGGCTGATGTAAACCAGCTAATCCATGTTTAAGCTATTGTTCAGTCTCTTCTTTTCATAATATTAGAGTGTAGCCCAATATCTTCACTGAATCTGAGGCCTGGGAGAAGTTCCCTACACTAGCCTCTTGGGCAGGAAGATGCTTGAGAGGAAGCCTCAGGCTTCATGAAAGAAAAAATCCAGCCCCACAAGGGATGCTGTCCATATGGTAGCCTCCAGTAACAGGCCTTCAAAACGAGGGAAGATGTGCAGACAAGGCCAGAATACGGGTCTTCTGTAAGACCATGGAGAGTGCATGCCCAGCCATCCTACTGTGGGTGTGATAAAGGCTTAAGGAAATGGCTGAGATCTGAATGCAGCCAGTTTGTTTCAAAACAGCTCTCAGTATCTGATTAAGTGAGCTGCTGCTTACAGGAACTTATGCATCGCTAATTTAGTTAGCTTGTAAGGTGCCGCTCTAACCTGCCTTCTGTCCAACCACTGAGCCATTAGTTGTTCATTTTAGTTCATTTTCTTGACTTGTGTCTTTTTTTGCTAGGGTGGTCAAAGTCAAATTCCAGGATTAATTATTTATTTTAATCAATACCTTTGCCAAAGAGGCACAGAACTCAGGATTGTGAGCTTTTTAATATTTTATATAGATCTAATTAATGAATGAAGTAATGAGCCGCTGCTTCTGTTGTCTTTCTTCCTGTATGGGCCTTTGCTGAGATGCTGGGAGATTAATTTGAAATTTCATGTCAAATAGTAACTCTATAGTCTTAAACTCAAAATGTTTACTGGCATCCTTACTACAGCTTGTAAATTCTGGAGAGGGTCCAGAGGAGGCCACTCGCATGGTTGGGGGCCTCCGTGGCCAGCCCTATGAGGAGAGGCTGAGGGACCTGAATCTCTTCATTCTCCGCAAGAGGAGACTGAGGGGGGATCTTGTGGCTGCCTACAACCTTATCAGGGGCCACCAGCAGGGACTCGGGGAAAGTCTGTTCACCAGGGCCCCCCTTGGGGTCACCAGGAAAAATGGCCACAAGCTGAGGGAGGATAGGTTTAAGTTAGGTATTAGGAAGAACTATTTCACTGCAAGGGTGGCCAGAGCCTGGAATAGGCTTCCCAGAGAGGTGGTGCTCTCACCTTCCCCGGACATCTTCAAGAGGAGACTGGATAGGCACCTGGCTGGGGTCTTAGGACCCCTGCCACCCCCAGTGCTCCTTCCTCCCCTTGGCAGGGGGTTGGACTAGATGATCTGTCTAGGTCCCTCCCGACTCATTGATTGTATGATTCCGCCCACCATGAACTGTTTTCTTAATTTTTTCCGTGTCTATTTTCTTAATTATATTTTTGTTTTCTTGGGATATGTACCATCTCAGTCTCTTTTCTTCACATTATAACTATTCACTGATGCTCACTAAGGATTATTAAACCAATGGTTAGTGCTGCCTCTCAAGCTCCAACCTCCAGCCTCACCACTCTGCCAAGGGGTGACAGAAGCTATCAAACCATATGAAGATATCACCAAAACCAAACTTGTTTTTATTGTATATCACACCATAATCACACTACAATGTTATTACATATATAACTTGTTCTTAAAAGTTTAACATATTTTGTGGATAAATGAAGCCAGTTTTTCTGATTTTTGGAATATACAAAATGGTTACTATTCAGACTTCTTTTGGGGTATTTGTTGGGGAGAGGTTCCTTTTGTGGGATGAAAGGGTTGCTTAAGAAGGATGTCCAGTTTGTTTCCAATTCATATGTTGCATCTCATCATCCCCAATAGTATTAACCATTAATTCCAATTAATGGAATTTGCCATTTCCCAACATTTAACAAATATTGACTCTATTCCACACAGCACTATTAATCTCATCTTCGCAGAACTATTCAGGTGGCTAATTCCTATAAAAAGGAGTGGTTGCTAGATACCTAAATACCTCTATGGATCTGGAGTTACTGTAAGTTGTTTCTTCTTACAAGCTTGCTGCTATTATCTCTCTGAACCCAGAATGCCATTGACTTTTCCTGCTTCATTACTAGTTATGAGCCTTTTATAGCTGCTGTGCTGTATAGAAGCATCAGTAAAAGCACTGATAGGGTTGAGATAAGAGAATGCATACAGTGAGCAAGCTAAGTAACTTTATTTTCACTACAAGGAGGCTGAGAGAAGGGAGCAGAAAAGGTCCAGAAGCTCAGAGCCAGATCTGCTCCCTGTCTTCCTCCTGAAGCCTCAGAGAAGGTAGCACTTCCCTGTCCTAGGAGGCATCTCATCTCTCTCTCTCTCTCTCTCTCTCTCTTTCTCTCTCTCATAGGTCTTGTACAGTTTTCAGAAAATCCAACTGCTCAAACACAGTCTCTTCCCTTTTTCTCCCTCAGCTCCTGTCCTTTGCACTTAGTCAAAGGTCCCCACCCTGACCATGTGGTCAGGAGAGTGACCTAGCCATTAGCTTTTCTTTTTGCACCTGTTCTGCAACACAAAATGAGCTCAGAATAGTCAAAGAAGAGCTCCTAAACCCATGCAATGCCTAACAACCCTCTAGGCACAGGTACTGCCTATGATCTGTAACTCTTTCTGCAGGGACTAGGGGTCAGATTCTGGTCTACCTATTAGCTGCTTAAGGATGATCCTTTTCTACTCAAATCTGTGAAAAAAAATAATGCAAAGAACTGGATATCCTCCGCCTGATAAATGCTTCTTAAGACTTAGTCCTAAGGGTAAGAAGATTGCGTGTTTCAAAAATGTGTATGGTAATGCAAGCAGAGTGGAATGGGATCACTTTAAGGCACTTAAACTCACTTAGGTGCCTAACAGATAGAGTAGGATTGGGTACCAGGTACATAGCCATGATCTTTATTTCATTAGCATCTTTTTTGTCTATAACAAGAACTTAAAAAAAATCTGCATCCATTTTCAGGTTTAACAGCCTGCAGTGTATTTATTGGTAATTGGTTATATTTGAGAAGTCCTTAAATATGCCTTCTTTTGAGCATGCTATTAATTTGGGGGTGTAGAAATATTAGGCTGCTGTATGGAAGATATAAAATTATGCATAGAACTTCAAAAATATACGGCCATAATATCTTCTGGAGTGGCTTGGTGCAGCTCAGTCAACCTTAATGGAACGGTGTCAGTTTATACCAACAAAGATTCTGGCACATAACTATATTATTTCTGTGTCTAATACCCCCTCTGAGAGTTTTCA
>NW_017729008.1:23626207-23632447 GCF_001723915.1 Gavialis gangeticus
AAAAATATATGGCCATAATATCTTCTGGAGTGGCTTGGTGCAGCTCAGTCAACCTTAATGGAACGGTGTCAGTTTATACCAACAAAGATTCTGGCACATAACTATATTATTTCTGTGTCTAATACCCCCTCTGAGAGTTTTCATGGTCATAAATCCTATGACTACTGAATTCTTTAAAGTGTGGTTACAGTCAGAAAAAAATTAGTCTGGAAAAGGAAATTGTGAATTTTCACAGTCATTTTCTTAGGGTCAGTTACTGCTTACTCCCCTGCAGTCTCACTATTACAGTTCAGCTATGGTGTGATGGAGAAAGAAATCAGAAAAGTAGGTGGGCTGTGCCAAGGATATCACAAATTGTTCCTTCCTACCAAAGCTGAGCCCTGGGATAGTGCTCCTCCACACCACCTCTTACCATTGGCTCAGTGCAATCTTAACCAACAATGTTTAGTACATTAGGATATTTAGTACATGCTACAGTCTGCGAAATAATAAGGTTCCTTCCAGCTGCAATAGCACCAAAGAGGAAGAGGATGGTAGCATTTTTGGATGGAGACAGTCTTTGTTCTGCGTTTAGATAGCACCTAGCACAATAGTGGCCTGGTCCATGGTAAGAAATCCAAGTCACAACAACAACAACAAGAATGAATACACTGCAACCATCTTAAAGAACTTAATAATTGCCAAAATGACATCAGTTTTGTCTGGCCTTTAGGAAAAGGAATAGGAATAGAAACAAAAGGAATACAAGCAGCAAGCAGAGGCACAAAAATCTATTTAAATGAATATAAAATTTAAAAAATGATTCATCTGTTCACTGAGAGCTATACTGCCTTGTCTTTCCTTTATGCCATCTGTATAACACTTACCCTATTGTGCCAGCTACCTATATTGTGGGCAAAGAGCACTGGAAAGGGGAGCAGAACTGGCAAAGCCTGGTATTGAGAAGACTTCCCAGCATAGGACTGAGGCAGTGCAGACATACTTTGGCTTTCAAAGTTGTAGTTTGGTTCCCAGTCTGCATATGGGGCAGCCCGGCTATACATAGCCACACATGAAACTTCTGGGAAAGCAACAGCTGAGCTCTGAGAAAGCATTAATTTCTTGTAGATCTTTGTGGCTCTCTAATTTATCTTCTTTACAGTGTTTCAAAGACTTCCAGGTGCCTGTTTCCCCAAATCACTCATTGCACTTTTTTCCTCTTTCCTGATCATTCTGTCCTGCTATGTAGTTAATGGACTTTTTTGGCAGTCCGTCAAATCTTTTCACCCTGCCAATATTTAACTGCTACTGAAGGCACCTAGACTGGATGTACTGTTATTCTAGTTTCCAGTAATGCTTCATCTCAGCATAGAACACAGATTAATATGGCCATGGCCGTGACTTTTGCTAGCAGTTATGGTGCTGAAATGTTAAATTATCCAGTCATATACATTTACTAAGGTTCTTTTTCCTTTCCTGAAAGTGTGGAAGATCCAGTTTCCAGTTTATAACAACTTATTAAATACAGAGGGCTTTTATTTAAGGATCCAGATAATGAACGATAATGGAGAGGTCATTCTCTCTGGGGAAGTAATGGCCAGGATTAAGAAGTGATAGAGCTGTCCTTTTAGTAAGTGATCTGGAACGAGCAAAGAGAATATAAAATCTGAGACAGAAGACAAGGAACAGGGAAAGATGGGTTTGGTAGGACTTAAACCTTAGAAGGATGGTGGTATTGCAGTTCCCAGGTTAATTGAAGCAAACTGGTAGTCTTTCAAGTTAGGAACATAGGATTAACAGGGACCTCCTGGGTAACTGAATCCAGTCCTGTCCCCTGTCCCCCGCCCCATGCCCTTTTTTAACCATTTTAGTTATGTTTTTTGTCTTCCCCCACTGCTGTCAGAAGGCTGTTCCAGAGCCCTCTGCTCAGATGATCAGAAACCTTGTTCTATTTTCAAGCCTAAATGCATTAATGGACAATTTACATTACTTTGTTCTTGTGTCTACATTATCTTTGAGTCTAAAGCATTCTTTTTCCCCCTCTGTAGGAATAGAAGAGGAATTGTCCTCTATTATCCTGCACTTTAACCCTAAACTCCCGGACCTCTTACATATAACTTTTTTTGGTGATCAATCCCCTTTTTCCATTCATCGTAAGCTTTTTGCTTCTCCAACTATCATTTGTGAGGTGGTTATTCATTCAGAATAGTCTGGAGACCTTCCATACACATGCTACCCCCTTCTATTTTAATGTGATGCAGGCTCCAGGTAGATTTTGCAGCTTTAACTTAAATAAATTTCCCCCGATCCCACCACTACCACCACCCTTCTCCACATTCAAAACCTTTAGCATCAGTTGAGTTGATTTCACTAGCTAGTTTCCTTAATTTTTAAAAGATGGTCCTTTGAAATCGGACCCCTTAGTTACCTTACTTAGCTGAAATTATTTCAAGGAATATGAGAGCAGAAGGGCAATGCTTGCCACTGTTTGCACAAGTACTTTCCAAGCTGATTTATAATAGTCAACTCAAAATGCAAGTGTTTCTGTTGATATTGCATTTAATTGGGCATAGTAATGACAAAAGGTTTCTAAAGGTCACTCTTTCCAGATGTTCAACTATTAGTCACCATCACCCAAACAACCCTCTACAGTAAATACAGATAAAAAAAGGAAACACTGTAACCTTCAAGAAGATTAATCTGCAAGGCTAGTGGGATCATGTATTTCTGCTTTTTTGTAATCTAAATTTAACCCCTTCACTGCAGAGAATCATACTGAAAGATCTTGTCTTACACAAATTACCCAGTTTAGACTTTACCCAGACATAGTTTTTACTTCCATTATCAGTTCCACTGAATAACTGGTTACATGGGCTATCTATAATGTACTCTGTGTATGCTATTTATTTCTGAAGTCTTCCTAGGGCACTGGAGCTCAGGGGTTTTTTGTGGTTAGGCCACAAAGGTCTTGTCTATATAAGTCAGCTTGCCATGCTTGGTAGAGCATACTACTATGTTCTGGGTGGGTTGCATCTCCTAGACGGTGCTTAGCAGATTGTAGGGTGGGACTCCACTAACTTCTTTAGTTCAGGGTCAGGGTCTTTGTGAAAAAATGAGGCAAGCACAAGAAGGATATTGTATTTGAAAATTTCAGGGTGTCTCAGTAAAATTTAGGATGCTATCCTAAAAACACTGTATATATTCATAAGAAGTTTTCAGGATGAGTCCTAAATATATGTAAGTCACCCGAGCCCCATTGGAGACAAGATAATTGCTACTTTTGCTAGGTTACATAACCACAAAGTTCTAACCAACTCTTGTTTTCTTTGATCAAATATTAACAAGGTAATATAGGAAAAATATTGACATTTTTTACAAGTTCATTAATTTGAAAACATTCCATTTTCTGGCATTTTTAAATTCTTTTTAGGCACTGTATTATTTCAAATTTAAATATAAATGGATGTTACAAGCTTTCTCCGCTGCTGAGAGCTATAAAAAGAGTTCTCATTTGGTTACTAAGGTATATAGGGCTCAAAGGAACCTCTCAGCTCATTGAGTGCAGTCCCTTGTGATCCCAGGCATCCATATAATAAACTTTTGTCTAAAACAGTCTCCAAGACCATCCACTGTTACACCTCTTGTACACATAAGACACAGTGAATAACATAAATTATAAAACCAGATATTGTACCACAAGAAGAACACAGGACAGGCAGGGGGTCATCAGTGCCTTGGCCCACTAGAGGGGAACAAAGTTTTTAAGTAAATGAATGGACAAATGAGCAAATTATAGACAACTGAAAAAGGGGGATGGATTCACCAGGCCTCAATTCTAATGCAATAATACAGTAGTTTCATACATCTGGTCTTGTCCTGTGGTACGTATAGGATGACTATGGTAATTTGGCCTTGTATGCTTCATTTATTTATCTAAAATCTATTGTTTCTCCTAAAATGTCTCCTGAAACTTCTTTACTGTTAGCACAGTGAGACAGTGGAATAGGCTGCCTAGGTAACCTAGGTGGACACTCCATCACTGGAAATGTTCAAGAGGTTGGACACCCACTGGTTGGGAATGATCAGTGCATAGCTATACCTATGTTCTACCATGGGTATTTCCCATGCTTCTGGGATTTGCTGGTTGCCCCTGATGCCCCCCCCCCACCTCTCCCCTAGTTCATCTGCCAGTTCTTTTGTACAAGGTACATATGTCATCTTGTTTTTAAGCCTTCCCAGAAGACTTGGGTGTTGGATACAACCAAGGCTGGAGACTTTAACTGGGGTGTAATAATGTTCCTGCTGGGACCAAAGCTAGAGGTTCCTGGCTAGGGGGTCTTACCCCTCCACTTAGGATCAGAATGATTGCCAGTCCTGGATTGGAGTCAAGTAGAAATGTTACCCTGGTTAAATTAGTATGGACTATAACAGGGGGTGTAGCCCCCTTCTTGGGATCTCATGAGCATATATTGACAAAATTTTATAGTTTCATAGTTTCTAGGGTTGGAAGGGACCTGAGTAGATCATCTAGTTCAACCCCCTGCCATGGCAGGAATGAGTACTGGGGTCAAACGACCCCAGCAAGGTGTTCATCTAACCTCCTCTTAAAAACCCCCAGGGTAGGAGCCTGTACCACTTCTCATGGAAGTTGGTTCCAGATCCTAGCTGCCCTGACCGTGAAGTGGCACCTCCTGATATCTAGCCTAAACCTACCCTCTGCCAGCTTGTGACCGTTATTCCTGGTCACTCCTGGTAGTGCTCGGGGGAACAGGGACTCCCCCAATGCCTGCTGATCCCCCCAACTAGTTTATAACAGGCCACTAGATCCCCCCTCAGCCTTCTCTTGCGGAGGCTGAACAGGTTCAGGTCCCGTCACTTCTCCTCATAGGGCCTGCCCTGCTGCCCCCTGATCATGCGAGTGGCCTCCTCTGGACCCTCTCAATGCTGTCCACATCCCTCTTGAAGTGCGGCGCCCAGAACTGGACACAGTACTCCAACTGCGGCCTGACCAGTGCCGCATAGAGGGGGAGGATCACCTCTTTGGACCTGCTTGAGATGCATCTGTGGATGCATGACAAGGTACGGTTGGCCTTCCTGACTGCCTCCCCACACTGCCGGCCCATGTTCATCTTGGAGTCATCATAGAAGCAGAACATTGGCTACCATGATTCCCCTGGTATATCTCTGGCAGTTTAGGGTTTTAGGTCTATGTTGTGTCATATATTAGTCTTATATAGAACTTAAAGTATGGTTTTGTGGAATGGTTTGGATAGGGATGGTCAGGCCTGAGGCAGAGGGTTGGACTAGATCAGCCTTTCTGAACCCATGGGCCATGACCCAAAAATGGGTCACAAGAATATTTCAAAGTGTCATGAGCTGCAGCAGGACAGAGGGGTGGCAGGAAGGCACTTGCCCCTTCCAGTGGGGAAGGGGTGGGGGAGAGCTTTGTGGTTGGGCTGGTGGCACCAGGGATGAAGCCTGTGCTCCTGGGGGTGCGGTGGCTGGGAGATGCTGCTTGGGGGGTGAGAGGGGCCATGTCCAGGCTGCTTGGCACAGCGTGGCAGCCCCAGCCTAGGGCAGAGGGGTGCCACAGGCCTCTCTTCCTCCTCCCTCCATCCTGTGCTGGGGCTAGACCCACTCCACTACCACACACAAGAGCCAGACCTACTACAGACACTGCACTCCAGCCCGAGTGGGATGGGGCAGCTGGGGACACTTCTGGTAGGGCTGAAAGGGCAGGGGGCTGCAGGTAGGGAGTGAGGGACACCAGTGTGGCCTGGGGGTGGCAGTGGGCAGGGGGCTGGGGGTTGGGCACTGGCATGGGTAGGGGGGTCTGGGTCAGTGTCAGCAGCACACCTGAAATGGCCTGTGGCCCATGTTTCCTGTGTGTCCGTGGAGAGGTCTAGGTAGATCTCTCTCCACAGTTCTGGTTAAATTATACTCTTGCTCTCTCACCCACCATGACTGGGTGGAAAACTGAATTTGATAAGGAGAAAGAGTTTACGGATAGGTGTGTCCTCAAGGATCTCCACTAGATCTTCTGGGGGCTCCTCCTTGCCTGCATGCCAGCCCTTGCCACTCTGTAGTGATGGTGATGTCCATAAACATGGTAAATTTCCTGCCTGAATCTATGCAGAGCAGGATAATTTTTTATAACATTCATGTGTCAAAGTAAGTTGGGATAAAGGTCCTTGTTCAGTACCTTGGTCTAGTTACAGTGTCCCAGGAACAGGAAGAAAAAGAAAAAAAACAGAAGGTCCT
>NW_017729008.1:23637447-23655859 GCF_001723915.1 Gavialis gangeticus
GTCCTCGTTCAGTACCTTGGTCTAGTTACAGTGTCCCAGGAACAGGAAGAAAAAGAAAAAAAACAGAAGGTCCTGGCCTGTTCACACCTAGCTGCCTCATATGGTGGCAGTAGTCACAGTTTAATCCAATATTTCCTAGCACTGGTGAAAGTCCATCAAGGGGTTTTGCTGTGATGTCCCATGAAGCAAATAAAAAAACATTAAAAAAAGAAGGAAAAGGAAAAAACTATACCTGGCTTACTCCAGGGTACTGTAAGGGCATTTGAGAGCACTCTCTACACAAGACACTTCCCATACTGGCTGTATTGCCAACAATGCTAAAAGGAATCAGAAAACACCTTCCTTATAGCCAATAGGTTTATCTTAATTAAGGAGCCTGGAGCTGGCCGGTTCTTAAACAAAGGTGTTTCAGTGTCCATTGAACTCCTGGCTCAGCCTTGCCTTCCAGTGAAGGGCTAAGACAATAAACAGCAGGAATAATCAAGAAAAAAAACTTAAAAGACTCACTGTCTGTGACGTGGTCAGGCTCCAGCTATGACATCCTTGTTTGCTTCCAAATACGTGGGTAGTGGAGCCAATCTATCTGTGCTCCTAAGGTGTCCTCTTGATTACTGCTGGAAATGGACATGCTTCCTCACTGCCAATGTTGAGCCAGCTGTCCTGCCCCATCTCCTGGCTTCCAGCATCTCCCCTTGCTCCACCAAGGCTGTTGCTTCCAATCTTGGCTTTCCCATGGAGTTTTCTTCCTGTCCTCCCCCCCAGCCCTAGTAGTTGCAAGCTGCCTTAAGAGGGTTGGAGTGGGTTTCCTCCTCCTATCTGAAGGGAACACCAGCTTGAAAAATGTCAAGCCATGGTGGCGTCTAGGCACACAGGACCAGAGCCTGCCCATTGCCAACCCTCTTGGGCCACTGCAGATTGTGCCAGTTCTGGCGTTTCTCTCACTCCCTCACAGTCAGGACAGGCCATGGATCTTTCCCAATGGGTCCCAGTAGGAAAAAGGTTGAGAACCACTGGACTAGATGACCTCTGGAGGCCCCTTCCTGCCCTACTTCTCTATGATTCTATGATTCTTCTCTCAGTTTTAATTTTGTGAAGCTTTTTAATTTTGTCTCAATGGACAGGACCATATTTCTCCTAAATTATTCTTGGGAGAATTGTCTTTCTCTGCACCTATTCTAATTGAAATTAATCTTTGTTAAATGTAAGTGGCCAGGAATGGTACACTGTATTGTAAAGAAGTCCTAGCAATGTCTTGTACAATGGTACTAATCCTTCCACGTATTTACCAAAAAAATACCTACCACCATATATACTCTAGTCTTCTTCATGGTCACATGATACTTCCCACTGATCATCCAACCTAAGAATCTCCAGGAAACGTTCTTGATATTAGACCCTAATTATATGACTGTTCACTTGATACTGTTACATTGCATGCTGTATCTTCACTTCACTCTGAAAAATTAACAAATTCTTCTTGTATGACAATCAAATCTTTCTCCATATTGATAATACCTCCCAGGTTTGTGTCCTCCTGAGAAACACCACTTATAACCTCTCTACAAACAATAAACCATTTTTGTTATAACCTGTTATAGCCTTCCTTTTAGCCAACTCTTTATACACTCTACAATTTATAATGTTAAACCCCATCTTCCCCATTTAACTGTTTATAGTTTTATGTGAGGCACGGTGTTGAGTGCTTTACTTGAATCTAGATAGGTTAGGTTTGCTGCATTGCTTTTTCCTGTCGCAAAAATATATGAGATTAGTCTTCCTTGAATAAACAACAATAGCATTTTATCTCATCTTTTACTTACCTCCATGTCCTTAACGATTCTTTCCTTCAAAATATATTCCAAGACTTCACATAGCACTGAGATCAAATTAGGGGGGGTTAGAAGCTTCTTGGATGTCTGTGTCTCTCCCTCTCCACTTTTATTTAAAAAAGTACTGTATCATGCTTGCTAGTCTGTAATACAAGATACCATGCAGTATATTGCCAGATCAGTTAAAAATCATTTCTATAGGAGCTGCTAGTTCATCTGATAGTTCTTTCAACATTTGGGAAGGAAGATTATCCTTCCCTCCAGATTTGTCACAGAAAGACGTCTAAGTTTTGCTTCTACCTCAGATGTGGTAATTCCATCACCATATCGTCATTTCCATTAGGAACCCTGCCATTTTGTTAGGCACACTTCTGCCTTGTTGAGTATTGATGCAAAGTATGCGTGTAGTATGTTATCCTTAATCTGTATCCCATCTTCAATGTACAGTAGGCCTATTTCTTTTCTCATTCTTGTGTGACCCAAAACCTTTTGCTATTTCCGTTTACCACAACAGCATGGTCTCTTTTGGTTTCATGCTGTTCGTTATCAAAATCTATTGATCTATTGCCTCTCTCAGCTAAGACTCATTCTTTACTTATCAAGCAGGAAAGGCTAGATCCCAAAGTAGGATGAAATAGAATACAGGCAAGATTTAAATGCTTTAGCCTAAGTATTTAGATCCTCAAAGTTATCTATTGGTAACCCACAGGTGGTTTTATTTTTTATGTAAATGTTCTGTAAGTGCTTCAAGTTCTGCTTCTGTTCATGCTAGCAGTCCCTCAGGTATGACAGTGCTGAGCAACTTTACATGCATCTAGCATCTAAGCCTGTTGGGATTTGCAGGTAGGCATTTTTCCCCCTAACTTACCTGGGGGGGTCATGATCTCATGGATATGCTCAGAACAATCTCAATATATCAGATTTCCCTGGAAAACACAGATGCTGGAGGAGGAATTAGTAATGCTGGTACAGCAGTCCTTCTCCAACCCCCAGCAAATCTTTTATAAAATGGATTAATGGTTAGAGCACCCATCAAAGATGGAAGAAATCTGGGATTTATTCTTTCCTCTGTTGGAGACTAGAAGGAAAGAAAGGAAGGTAGGGGGGAGATTAAACCCGCATCTCCCACACCCAAGAGTGTGCCCTGAGCACCAGGCTAAAGGATTGTGTAATGCTTCAGGTTTGTGAGCAAAGGCAAAGATATTCCAGCATACTTGCTCCAAGGCTTGTTTATGTATATTGCGTTAGCAGTGTTTTGTCTCCCACTTTCATACACTCTACAATTTATACTGTTAAACCCCATCTTCCCCATTTAACTGTTTATAGTTTTATGTGAGGCACAGTGTTGAGTGCTTTAAAATAAATGCAAAACATTTGCAAATCTTGGTAAAAGTGCCATTTAGGATTCTCTATTTTGGTAATTTCTTTGCAACTAAGTACTTATTTCAGAATTAAATAGGTTGAGATCTGATCCCGCTCTCACTCCAGGTCAATGATAAAACCCCTGTAGATTTTAAATGGAAAAAAAAATGAGTCCTTTAATTTCAGCTTCTCATATAACATTACAACTCAGCATTTGAATGACTGCAGGTACATTTTTACCATTTAATTGACAGCTGCAAGAGTTAGCCCTAAAGTGTTTTAGAAATCCATAGACCTTTCTTTTAGTTTGTTATAATTTATTTTTAGAAGAGCTTAAATCAAATGAATCAAATATGCCAACACAGTTTTACCACAAACCTTCTTCTTTTAAACATAACTTGATTTTATTTACTTGTTCAGAAGGAATGCTTCCAGCAGAAATATAATTAGAAACTTAAACTACAGTTTAACAGTCATTCATCATTGCAATCTATACAACTGCTATTTGCAAGAAATTAACATTAGAGAGTGTGGGGAATACTAGTAACACTGTAACATTAATTAGGTAAAGGGTGAAGTTGCACAGATGATATTGGTTCCCATTTTGCACTTGAATGTGTTAAAAGAAATCTGTTATTTTTAATGTAGAATATAACACTCCATCACTGAAGGAAAATGATGCTATCAAACCTCCTTTTCAATCCATCTCTACAATGTTTCAGCCAAATACCATGCCCTTATTTATCAGTGCTGAGTTTCCCAAATGAGATAAACAGGATTCTTCCAAAGATATATTACCAGGCTTTACAGTAGAATTCATTTGCTGGAGTGATAAATCTAGGTCTGAGCCTGAAAACAGTCCCATTTAATCTCAGAACATAGTCACAATTTATGTAATGCTGCTCTAAAGGTTAACAAGAAAACATCCGCTCTCTTTTTTCAAATGTCAGTCAAATACTTGATAGATTTCTCCCCGGCCCCCTTTTGTAGCCCCTTTAGTTAAATTAGAGCAGCTGTCTGCAAGACCAGATTTAAGGTCTTTGAATGTTCCCTTGCTCTGAGAACAGATGCCCCAGGAGGCTTGCCAGCAAAAAGGTAAGGTGGATTAGTGCCACACATTTTCCAAGCACACTATGTAAACAGAAGTGACAGGTGGACAGAGGAGGTTCCACTGTTTATTAAGAAATGTGCAAAAGCCTTGAAACAAACTCACCATGTCCAAACACGGAATGGGTTTAAAACACAAAGCGTCATTTAGAGGAATAGTAGGTGTCTGCTACATATTGGTTACAAAAGTCCTGGAATTGTGGTGCAGAGTTAATGGTGATACTGCACAGCAGGAAGTGTTCTTTGCAAGGAGCAGTGAGAGCCAAAGCATGGTGCAGATAATGTGCCTGCTAGCCAGATAGGGAAAGGAATGAATCTTTTTATGCCCCCCTTGAGCCCTTATTTGCTAGCTGTATCAAGCCAACTTAACCTTCCCTTCAGGTCTAAACAGGAATAAGACCCAGTTCCTTGGGCTGGGCGGTCAGTAGTTCCCTTTTACTTGCTTCTCCCCCAGCCACAGAAAAGTTTACTTCAGCTCAAACTGCTCCAGAGTTTCTTTGCATTAATTGCACATGTAAATGCACCCACTGAGAGTTTCAAAAGACTTGTTCAGCAGCTCCTAAATTGGAAGCATCTAGCAGAGGATTCGGAATTCGACTCTTTGGTCCTAACAACTTAAGAATTAGGCATTGAAGCCTCTGTCCATGCCCTTTATTAGATCTGCTGCCTATGCACTGTTTACCACAAAAAATTCATATTAAACATTGTTTTTGTTATTTGACAAGTGACACTTCAATAGTCTATAAAGACGAAGGCACATTCACCTCCATTAAATGTAAATGTTTATGTGCAGTTAATCCACTGAGATGTCTGAAATACTATGATGCCTTGGTATCTTGAGATGCCCGTGCTAGGATGCGGCACAGTGCCAGCCATAAGGAGGTTTCAATATAGGTCATATTTAAAGCACGCACACACATTTTCTCAGCGATCATGCATATATCCATATGATTAACTGCAGAGCACACATGACAAACTGATTTATCATTTTCTTCTGATCTTTGCCCACTAATTTATTTTTTCCAAGACTGATAGTAACATTCCAAACACCTGAAGAAGCAGAGTAGCACTGGGCTAAGCCATATATTTGGACTTTGGAAAGCTGGCGCCACAAAAAAAGCAGGAGTATCTCAAAAAAATAGAAGGCCTGAAACACATTTTAAATTGCTTAAGGACCAGTAGATATTTTATTAAATTAAAAACTAATAAAGTGTCTGTGTTTTGGTCCATGTGTTGGCAAATCAGTTCTTCGGCTAAATCCTTGTTTGAATTCCCTATGTACAGTGTTTAGTAAAAATCCTCCATAAATTATTGTCACAGCGTGGTCAGTTATTACTGCAAAGGTGAATTCCTGTGCATACAAAATAGACATTAATGAACACAAATTGATTACACTTAACCTATCATGAGAGGGACATCTTATAACTTTGCGTGCATGCACAGCTATATTTTGCAGATATAATCATCCTGAAGTATTTTTAAAAGATTAAGAATGTGGCTTTTAAATATAAGGGCTTTCTTAAAATTCTGGTTAGCAAGCTAAAGAACAGCTATGGCTTAATTAGGTACTGACTTACAGTTCTGGCTAAGAACCATCTAAATTAATAGAGCTTAATTTACAAGACATTGTCACCAGTTTCTCATTTGTACTGTAAAATTAGCAACTACAGTATTGTTCGCAGTAGGGAGGAGCAAGCACAGTGAAGCTTGATATTTTCTGAGCTCTGAAAATAGTTTTTCAAGCACTTTGGGTTTCATCACATGAATTAAGAGTACTGTGAAATCCCCCATTCATTCTAGTAACTGAACTACTGTTTGTCTTTATAGAGTCTAAATTGAAGCCATGCTTTTTTCCTATCTAAAGGGAACCCAATGTTGAGCAAACATGAAGGAAAACAAATGTGTATGATGTTGCTACTTCTCCTGTAAAACTTTGACGGTGAAAATCTAGCCCTGTTGAAATCACTGGATGTAACAGCCATCACCAAAGCCAGAATTTTACCCTTAAACCACTTTTTTCCTAGATTAGCCTATGATTTGGGGTGCCCCTCTTTTTGGGTTCTCAACCTGAAACAACTTGAACTGGATTTTTCAAAGTGCTGAGTTTCCCCAGCTCCAGAAATCAGAGAGTTACAGGTGTCTAGTGTCTCTAACCCATATCCTGAAGAATCTCAAACCAAACACCTGAAAACCTGCAGCATCAGAAATCAAAAGCCACTGTTGGAAATCTTGGCCTAGTTCTTAAAAACAGTTTGAAGGAATTTGCTGTGTATAGAAAGTGTCATTGTTCTTGAAATGAGCAGTGTGGCATATATTGAGAGCACAAGTGAAAGGTGGGAAGTGAAAGGTTGTAAAAAAACCAGTTTCTTACATTGTCTAAATCATGATCCCAGTACATATAGGCATATTGGAAAAGGGGATGAGAAGCAAGCAGGATAGCTAGTTTCCCACCAAATGTATTAAGAGATATTAGGAGTCTAGAACTTCAGAAAACAGAAGTGACATATTTATAGCATTTGCGGAGGAGAGATAGGAAGAATGAATGTGTTTAAAGGGCATGTTTAAATTTAGATGGGCAGTTTCATACTGTTTAAACAATTTCCTCATCCCAAACTGTATATTTTTCCCCGAGCTCATGTGCTTACTATGTTGCCATCAATCATCGGTAAGAAAAGTTTATGAGGAGATTTTATGAAAATGGGAATAAAAATCTCTAAGCAATGAAGACGTGATCCTAGAGAGTGTTAAGTACAGGATGCTGAATCATCTCTGAAGCAATGGGGGATAAGGCTACTTAGCACCTTGCATGTGTCCCACACATGTACCATGGATAAAATTGTAGGAGGGGTCAAATAAGTCGGAAAAATCCATGGTTACATTAATGGATTAATAGAATTAAGTTCCACAATTTCATGAAGACACAGGGAAGAGTACCCTATATCCAAGGAGGCAGGAGCAGCATAACCCTTTTCCACTATAAAACATGTCGGGGAAAAAGCAAACAGATTTATCTCCTGCATGTGTTAAGAGCTCCCTAAATATCTACATGCAAATAGTTGTCCATACTGATGCTACGTATCAATTTTCAAAGCTTGGTTTCTCCTTAAATGTAAGCTTTCCTGGAAAGTTTAAGTGAGTTTTTAGGAGAATGGAGAAAGTATATGAGCTTTTCTCCCATTATTGAAAAGAAAAATCAATAAAAGATCTTATGACTTTAAAAGTATAAGCATAAGAAACAGCTGAAGTTTGAATGTTGTAGTGTGGCCCCAAAATAGTCCTCACCAAATTGCAACACATAGCCCTGTTCTAGACAAAACCAATTACCCTCATGTAAAAACTGTATGCTGGACATGCCTAGGAATGAGGCTTTTCTTTTTTCCTTTTAACTTAAGGACTGACCATTAAAGAAGTCGATATGGTCTTAAACAAAACAAGGTTTACTAAAACTGTGTATCATCTATGCTGCATATAACAGCCAATAGAGAGTATCCAGCAAAGCAAACTTATGTCTTATGTTTAGGTGAGTGACAATGTTAATCAGTACTTTATGTTACATTCCAATATTAAATCTTTAAGTTACACCAATATAAGAAGTCCTTAATTAATACCAGTTATTGTAAAATAAACTTACTAATTTATATAATATAATTATTGTACTGGAAAACACAAATGTTTATGCCATCACATAGAAAAAATGTCATTTGTCAGTATCCTTAAAAGTATATTGGATACCTTTCAAATCCATTCTGGATTTTATAACTGCACATGCATAGTTAGAATGGGTCCCAAATCCAGGAAATTTCCCTTTAACTCCTTTGAAGATCCCATAGGAAAACAATAAGAGACTGACACAGTAATGAGCTATCTTGAAGACAGATAGGAATGTGAAGCTGTACTCCTGCCTCACCAGGATCCTAAAAAGATGTCACATCTGTTTCTATTTTCAAACTACCAGAAAGTAATCCTATGACTCAGTTATCACCCTTCTTCTCCAAACAACAAAAACATGCCAACTGTTAATGGCTCAGCAATGAGCCGTGTTGTTTTCAAAGGATTTTGAAGCAGGGTATTGAATTCATACATGCTGGATCTGAACCGCAAGGAGCCTCCTGAGCCAAATCCAGACCTGGCAGCAGCAGCAGGGCAAGCAGCAGTGGACAAGTGGTGGCAATGCAGGGGTTAAAAGAGCCATCATTTGCTGCTCCCCCCACCCCTGACACGCATGCCCACCCACTAGCCCGTTCCTGAATTCCTGGCCCCTCTACCAGCCTTACAGCCTATGCAAATTTGCTTCCTGGGCCAACTCCAGCCAGTGGCCATATCTTTGATATCCCTGTTTTAAGGCAACTAACATGAAATAATGTATTGGACCAGTCACTCGAGTCATTGGCCCAGATTCTGAGGGAGTTTCTTATCTCAGTTATACACTGCAATTGTAGAGTACCACCCGTAGAAATGGTTTCACTGCACAAAACGTTCTCCAGTAGGTGCTGAGAAGTAATAACCTCAGCTTCATCCAATATACATTTTCATGCAAACTTTTATTGGCAACCTTAGGTTCAGGCACAACACTTTTCCAAATGAACAGACTGCACAGCAGTAATATTTGCTACAGTGTTGATCCAAGAAAGGAAGAGGTCATGGTTAGGATTTTGCATAGCTCAAGTTTAATGAAGCTGAAGGGTATGTTGCTTCCTGTTGTCTGTTGAAGATGCAAGTGCTTGCCTAATGGAATGTCAAAATGTGTTATCAACAGACTTTTATGCAATGTGATGGTGTCAAAGAAAGCTGGGGGCTTTTTCTGTTAATATCTCATATCCATGCTTTTAACGGCTTGGGTTAGTGGGTCTGCCGGGGTGCGACCATAACTGACACTAAATAATGTTTTAGTTTGCTTTTTGTTTCATCGTAACTAGAAACATTGAATAAGGAGACTGCAATTTTACTTTGATTTGCATCTTCAACCTTACAAGTAAAATTTTGGCTCTGTTAGTGTTAAAACTCTCAATGACTTCAAAAAACAGAATATTTACTTTACATATAAAACTAAATAACCTAAGTAGTAAGATTCTGTAGATCTACTGATTTCAATGAACAAATGGTAATGTAGAATGACATTGGATTGATATCTTGGTTAGATGCCAACATGCTATCCTTATTCAGGTATCAGTCTTAATGAAATCAATAGATTAGTAAGGCAAACAGGACTTGACTCAAGATTCAAATAGAGGTATAACTAAAATAAACAAAATACTCTGTGCTGATTCAAGAATAATATTGAAAACCAATCCAAAACTAGATTAGTCATGGGAAATGGACTCATTGTGCTGCACTGCAGTAAGCTTCTTTTCATCACTGGGTTCAGAAGAGCACTGACAACAATTAAACAGACTTATTAGTAGCAGAATACTTGCACAGTTCCTCCAACATAATAGAAATGGATATTGCTGGAGAAGCAACCATTTGAAACAAAGAGTGCACATGATATTCCAATGTTCCTGTAACTAGAAAGTATTTATAACTTTACAGTCAGACCAAAAAATAATTTCCATATTGGTCAGGAAAGCATACTAGGACCCTTACTACCAACAATTTATAAAAAGACGTTGTAGTCTGCACATTTTAATCCAAGTACAGAACCTAATCAGTATGTAACATCAGCAGTTTTATGTATTATGCATAATTACATAGCATTCCCTTGCTGTACTGCAGCAAGGTTGTTCTAGGAAGACTATGGTGGTATGCATGTGGGGACCTGAAGCTATCTTCTAGTTGGCTCCAATCATTTCCCATTTTAGGTCATTTGGGCATTTCTCGACTTTAAAAAAATATAATAGACACAGGGAAAATGAGTAGACAGTAGAGTATTTAAACAACAAATCGGAGAAATAAAACCATAGAATTCAGACTTCCCTCTTCCCTTTTAATTTTCCTCCTGACGTGGTGCCTCGTGAGTCATCTCTCGAAGGGACACTGCTGCTGGCTGGCCAGATTGCTCAACTACTTTACTTTTCCTAAGGGCCACAGAAAACAGGATCATGTTGTGCTTTTAGTATTTAATGTTGAGAATCCACCACACAGCTGATGCAAACAAAAGAAGTAAAGGGATACAAGCACACCATCAAGCTGACTTGATGGTTTTTTATGGGGGTAAAAAGCATACAGCTAGGACTACAGGGGCAGAATTCTAATTTCCTTTGTTTTCTTTACCTCCTTTTAATACACATTTCAAGATCTGCCATTCCTCTCAGTGAGTTTTATGAGCAGGTTTCCTGCTGGGTTGGTGTACACCACAAAAATAATCAAATAGGTCCCCGATTCAGCATCTTTCTTAAGCAGCTGATTGGATTCTTATCAAAGTCAATGGGCATAGTCACTTTAATATTCAACATTAAGCATGTGCTTACTAAATATGGAAACCTTAGGGTGAGCTAACATGAACCTGTGTTACATTATAAATTTTGCAACACTACTTCCAGGCCTCAGGCAAGTTTGATGTACCATTGTGCTTGGTACTGTACAAACAAAACTGCATGGTGGCAGCACAAACTGCATACAGGGAACATGAAAACATGCATCGCACTGCAAGTTTGCCGTACAGTGGCAAAATTCACTATAGGGAAAATCCTGGTAGCAAAAAAAACCCTGGGGAAAAAAAGTGGTGCAAAGCGTGCATCAGATGCGTGCAGCAGAATAAACAGAGGGCTGGCTGTCCAGAGCAACACGCTGGCAGCCGGGCAGGCTCCGTGCTGCTGGATCTGCAACCCTGCTGCACCAGGACACCAGGTAATGCTGCTGGGGCCAGCAGAGGTGCTGTGCCAGCCTCCCCTCCCTACCTGGGACAATTTGCTGTGCACCTAAGCGCCTGTGCAGGGGCGTGTGATGTGGCACAAAACAGCGGCACAAATTTGTGCCACTGCTATTTGTGCTTCTATAAGCGCATGCCCCTGCACAGCAAACAGCTGAACAACAAACAGCTGAACAAGACTGCTAAGGTAATTCAGTTTTTATTTCAAAGGAAACTGCTTCTCCAGTCAGTTGTACAGGACTGCTAATAGGCTCCAGCCTCTGCTGCAGAAGAGATGTCCTTTGAACTAAAAGTTACATCAAACACCTGGGCAACTTGTCCTTAGTTCAGCAACTGCCTGCAAATTAAGTAGTTTGTGAAACACCCAGACAGGATTGATTTGGGTTGTACTCTAGCGGCAAACAGCAATAAAGAAAAGACAGTCTGAACTCCAGGCTAGTACAGGGAAAAGTTACAATATATCTCAATTTCTAGGTTTTTTTTTCCATAGTTAATCTGCTGCATTCCTGGAAATAAGACACTAGTTTTTAATAAAAAGTGGTAACTACTAATACTGCTTAGCACTTATATTGTATTTTGCATCCTCGGAGTCCCATATAAACATGGGTTCAATAAAGTAATAAATAATTCTGAGGTTACTAGTAACAGTCAACTATTTTTTTCCTTGCTAATCTGTCTGGCCAGAACAATTAATAGTAAGTACTGATGTCTGCTGAACATAAAAGCAGAGCTACACACTTTGTATTGATCCCTTGTGGATACTTGGGTCAATGTTTATTTTAAAATTCAATTTCTTGTTTCTGTTTCTTGTCTTTTATTAATTACAGAGGGCAACTGTTCTCTTGGATTTAGTTTCTACTTCAAGAATTGCTTCATTTCCAAAAGAAAGGAATGCTTTTGGTAATCCAAGCCTCTGCTACACATTTTAGATGTTCCAAAAGGTGTATTCTTAAAGCTCTACCTTTAGGGGCTGATTCAATCAATGGTAAAACTCACATTGACTTAAACAGACTTTGGGTCAGGCTCACAGTATAGTTTGGGTCTCGAACTTTTATCATAGTCTTTACAGCACCCCTCACTTACAGTTCTGAGGACCCAAACAAATTCAGGGTGCAGTTGAACATCCACAGCTATTAAGAACAGGCTGGTTAACTCACTTAGATATCTCATACTTGATTTATGGGTACAACCAGCAAAAGAAGCAACCACAAATAGAAACCACTGTGTTAAAAAAAAAGCCTCTATTCCCCTGAGTAATATGTCACTCTAGGAAACCTTGGCTCAAATTCAACACACGGTTTCTGTTCGGGTTTTTAACCCTACCTTTAAACAGGTTTGGCAGAGCTTAAGGTAACATTATCTGACATTGTAGCATTCCCAGCCCTCCCCCCCACTCCCCCATAAGTAGCTCCCTTCTTTTATTCAGATACTTGAAACACATACCCAGCCATTTGACACCTTTCATTTCTTACCGCATTCTAGCCTCGCTGCTCTCCCCATTAATTAACAGAACTGGAGGGCATATTAAAGACAAGTGCTAAGATAAGAAGTTGTTCAGTATTAATTTGACATGTTTCAATAACAATATTGTCTAGGTCATGCTTGGGGATATTTGGAAGGGCCCACACTGCAACAAGAAGCCACCGGGTGAATTCTGGCTGACTCCGAACTTCTTCTTGGACCTTGGAAAGTATTTTTCACTGGGCATCCTAAAAACCATTAAAGAGGGCAGCAAGGAATCCTTTGCTCTGTTATTTGGGGACAGGTTATAAAAAGTCTACCGTTCCATTTTTTGGGTGACCCAGTGAATGAAGGAATTGCTCTCTGCACATCATGCCTTCTCTCTCTACCTAGCTTGCTGGCTTGGGAAACAGAAGAAAAGGACCTTGTGTCTTCTCTTTCCCATGACCAATAGGCCAGCCAAAACCTCAGCCTTGGAGTAAAATCCTGGCCTTGCTGAAGTCAATAGGAAGCTTTGCCAAAATTTCACTATCAAAGTAGTGTCCACCTTTTTGTTTCATGTTCTCTTTCTCCACGTCCTTGTTCTGCTGCTTCCCTTCACTCTTCCTCCTAATTCATTCTGTAGTCTCTTCTCTGCTTCTTTTTGCTCTTCTAATCTGAGTCACTCTTTCGATTTTGCTTCCTTTGGCCACCTCCAGACAAGTACAGCCATGTGGTACATGGTGCCACAGACCTGCCTGTGGTGCCACACACCACACATTCAGGTGTTTCCCATGCTGCTGCCACCTTGCCTGGCACAGGTGTTTGCCAGGGACAAGTAGCAGTGGCACCAGGGTCCCAGGGAACCAAATGTTCATGCTAATCTGGATCCAGCCTTTGAATCAGAGTCAAATCTTCAGATTCAGATTTGGCCAAATCAAATCAGGGACAGTGATCTGAATCAGCTAATTGAACTAATCACTGTTCCTGATTCAGGCCAAATCTGAATCCAAATCAAATAGGGCCCAGTTCACACACTGCCCCCACCTCCCCTTAAATAACTCTGATGACAGTGAATATCCATTATAAGATGATCAGTGTTGGTGCTCTATTGGAAATGTGTTCCCCTATCCCCTACTTTTCTGCTCCCAGATTACTGAGTATGCCTGAAGCAATTACTGCTCTTACTTCCTAATGCTGGTTTGTGAAATTCCTCACCACAGATTCACCACTAACTCACCTTCATCTCAGCTTCCAACATTTCCACTGTCAGCAAAATTTTTCTTTATGGCTGTGGGGAAAGGCTTACTTGGGCTTTATCTCACCCTTAAGACTGCTAATCACTCCCTTTCTTCTTGACAGCCTGTCTCATTAGCTTCCTTTACTAATAGGGTAAAAAAGAAGGGTAAAAGGTGTCACCTGTAGGCAACTCACTGCCACAATGGCGACAGTATTTTTCAGATAGAGGTAGTCTACCCATGTCAGAAACTTCATGTTGCCAATTTGACAAGTAGTACATGGAGCTGCCATGTTGGAATCCAAGATGACTGCCGTGAATTCATGTTCTGGTCAATATTTCAGTCCCCAGTTGGGTTAGAAAATTAATTCTAATAACAAAACCAACATTGTATGAACCAAGGAGATTAATTTTAACATTTTAATTGTGGTAGCCATATCAGATTCCAAGGTAGCTACTGCAAATTTACAGTTTTGTACATTATTAGATACCCAAAAAGGTTTGCAAAATTGCTACATCAATTCCATTCTGTTTCAAATTACCTTGACATGAAAACCTCCTATAGAGATTGTTGACAAGGGACTCACCCTTAAGCAAACTTTACAATAGAGCCAATAGCATCACTGAGTCCAGCTAAGCACAGGAGGTACAACTTGGAAGCTACAAGATGCTTCATGTGTCTCAAAGTAGGGTTGCAGTCAACAATTAACCAAAGCACACCTACAGAAATTGCATGCATAAATAAAGCACACATTTAGTGCAAGACAGTTGCTGAATCTGACACGTGTTATGGCAGTATTCTTGACAGACTATCACATTGTGTTGATCCTGCACTACAATATTCCAAAAGTATCAATTGGCACCGTTCTTGCTGTAGTTCTTTTACACACAAAAGGCATATTGAGAGACTGTTAAGAAAGTCACACAAGGTAGTAGATGAAAGGGAAATCCTACCAATAACATCAAGTGAAGAACACACTAGGACATTTAGCAGATCATCTACTCCAGCACTTCATTGGAGGATGTACATATTCTGCCATAAACATTCTAATAAGATGAGACTGAGTCAAGTGTTATCGTTCGAATCAGCTAATATAATACACAAGCTGACAGAGAAGAATGAAGTGCTGAGTTGCTGAATTGGTGTCAAAGATCTAATAGATGCTGAGGCACATTACCATCCTGAATGCAGACAGGGGAAACAACGGAAGCATCAAGTCTCTTGTTCCCATTCACATGTGGAGATTATGTAGGAAGATATTCTTCTTTCTGCTGAAGTGAGAATGTGCTATCAAATGATTGATGAACTAGATTCTGGTTTTGCACAGAAAAATGAGTACAGCCTGAAAGATATACTTGAAAGATATGGCAATTTGGGAGAAGATGAAGGTGGTGAACATACTCTGAACACATTGAAGCAAATGAAGCAAGAACTTCAGAATTACTATGAGACAGCCATTCAGTTTCAGCACCAAAAAATGCAAATCTTATACTCCTTGTCTTCTGGACTGTGACAACTGGTAAAACAATACAAACAGTTGAAACTTTCCATATAAACTGGCATTGGAATGGCAATGAAAGCCATTGGCCTGCAGTTCATAAAGAGTTTTCAGATACATGAAGCTTGTACTATGCTGCTGTCAAGATCAAACTGATTTGAAAGTTATAGCCATCATGAAGGGATACAGCAACTTGAATGAAGAGTCCAGTCCAAAAATGTGTTCCTGATAGCCTTTACATTGATCTGTTTGATTTTAGAAGATGACAATGATGACTTAGATTTTGAAAGTCATGTGCAAAATAAGACTCTAGACAGAGATATACTGAATATATGTCAGGATTTGGTTTATCTGCAAAAAACTAACACTGAACTCGTTGGGTTAGCCTTTCTGATACATCATGCAACTAGACCTAATATGGCATAATCTTGTGCTTAATGTTTGGATGAAGAAAAGCAACCCAATAAGCTTCATTCCAGTTCATGATATTGTGTCAGAGCCAATCTGTGCATCTCTAATTGGATTTGTGTCACTCATTGTGACACTACCAGCCAGTTCAGTGGTCACACTAAGAAAACTGCTTGGAAAGTGTTCATTGAACATCTACATCTACTGGCAGGTATAGGAAGTAGGCCTGATGTTGATAAGGATTTGTACAGTTGTGTAGAAAAGTTTGCTGTGTTGCTGTATCAGCCATTAGCATCTTTGATGGCCCTTGTGGTTGTTAGGGTGAAATTATTCCATCGGCAAAAACTCTGGCTAAGCTTCTGCCTACATATGACTCTCTTGTTCACCATGTCTGTAGAGCCAATTATCAAAGCCTCGGTTGGCAAAGTGTCCTTGAACCTAATCCACCATTGCTATCACCTGACCAGTGTGGTTGGCAAGATGAAAATGACAGTTATGTTCCTATTGTAAACATGCCTGAGCCATTACCAGCAGAATACCTTTGGATAACAAATTGGAAGTGCAAGATAGAATGCCAGGGACCAGCATGCTCATGCAAGCAGGTTAATGTGCCATGCACTCCTGGCTTCAAGTGCTATGAACAGCATGTTGCAATCTGTATACTAACTACAGGGATTCAGAAATGGATTCAAGTGATGAAGAGATTTGAAAAACTACAATTACGCATTGTATTAGATATATCTTTGTTGTATTACCATTACATTATCATTGGGTTAGACTATTACATTTCCTTATTGCCTCAAGCCAAACATATGTCTGTATTTCATAGTTTCATAGTTTCATAGTTTTAGGGTCGGAAGGGACCTAGTAGATCTTCTAGCCTGACCCCCCGCCAGGGCGGGAGAACAACAAAAAACCCCAAAACAAAAAAGGGACTCAAATGAGTCCAGCCAGGTAGGCATCCAGCCTCTTCTTAAAGACCCCCAGGGTAGGGGCCAGCACCACTTCCCTTGGAAGTTGGTTCCAGCTCCTAGCCGCCCTAACTGTGAAGTAGTTTTTGCGGATGTCCAATCTATACCTCCTCTCCATCAACTTGTGCCCATTACTCCTTGTTATGCCAGCGGGCGCTAGGGGAAACAGCGTCTCCCCCAAACCCTTCTGGTCCCCCCTAGTGAGTCTATAGACGGTCACCAGGTCCCCCCTCAGCCTTCTCTTGTGGAGGCTGAATAGGTTCAGGTCCCGCAGTCTCTCACTGTAGGGTCTGCCCTGTTGTCCCCGGATCATGCGGGTGGCCCTCCTCTGGACCCTCTCCATGTTGTCCACATCCCTCTTGAAATGGGGCGCACAGAACTGGACACAATACTCCAGCTGTGGCCTGACCAGTGTCGCATAGAGGTGACATAATTCATTGCCATTGAATTATGTATTATTAATATCTGACCTATCCACAGTCTGAAATTTTTTTAAAATTGTATTGTCTTACTCAATATACTCTAACAAGTAGGCTAGCATGAGTTTAAAAGTTTTCAGCATTGTAGGCCTGCTATGAAATTTGCAGCGATAGAATTCGTGAGTTTTTAGCACTAGAGTATTCTTTACTAGGTTTTTTAATTGCATTGAGTTGATACATACATGCTAATGTGTCAGCCATCTTGGAATCCATGACAGAAATGTGACAATTGATCTCCTTGGTTCATACAATGTTGGTTTCATTATTGGAATTAATTTTCTAACCCTACTAGGGGCTGAAATATTGACCAAAACATGAATGTACAGCAGCCATCTTGGATTCCAGTATGGTGGCTACATGCACTACTTGCCAGATTGGCAACATGACTTTTCTGACATGGGTAGACCACCTTTACCTGACACACACTGCTTCCACTTGTGGCAATGGGTTGCCTACAACAAGAAAATCTAGAGACCTTATTGGTCAATTTATACTCAACTATACTTTCTGTTCCGTTCATCTCCTGAGCTGCTCTTCCAACTTCTCTCATTGGTTGCTCTCCCTCTTTATTCCTGTCCATTTCAGCTGGAATCTTTCAGCTGCTCATGCCTGGCCCTTTTCTTTTCTCATTACCTCATCCATTTGTGTGGATTCACCTTCACACCTGCACCAGCAACTATGAAATCACACTTATACAGACCTATCCTCAGAGATTCAGTCGTTCCAGAAAAACTAATAGAGCAACTTTTCTGTTGCAAAGACCTCAAAAGGACCAGAACATGTCAGAATGGTTTTAACACTACAGATTCCTACTTGATATCTCTGCATTTACCATGTGAAACATGTTTGGACACCTAATTGTGCTAAGTTTTCATAGAACCCCAGGGAATTCTAAGATGCTGCAACACCCTGGGGAACTCCCTTCTCATCAGTGCAGAGGCAGAAAAGGATCTTGGAGTCATCATTGATGCCAAGATGAACATGGGCCGGCAGTGTGGGAATGCAGTCAGGAAGGCCAACCACACTTTGTCACGCATCCACAGATGCATCTCAAGCAGGTCCAAGGAGGTGATCCTCCCCCTCTATGCAGCACTGGTCAGGCCGCAGTTGGAGTACTGCGTCCAGTTCTGGGTGCCACAGTTCAAGAGGGATGTGGACAACATGGAGAGGGTCCAGAGGAGGGCCACTTGCATGATCAGGGGGCAGCAGGGCAGGCCCTACGAGGAGAGGCTACGGGACCTGAACCTGTTCAGCCTCCACAAGAGAAGGCTG
>NW_017729008.1:23660859-23666057 GCF_001723915.1 Gavialis gangeticus
CCTGCCATGGCAGGGGGTCGGACTCGATGATCTACTCAGGTCCCTTCTGACCCTACTAACTATGAAACTATGAAACCCTGGTTGAGAATCCATCCTACATCTTGCAACCTCTGATACTATCACTAACTTAATCTCCTTCCTGGTTCTTTTCCTACCTATACAGTCTCAATATTCTTTTTATCTTCAATCTAAGTAGTGTCCTCTCCACTTTTCTTTTCTCTTTTGAAATCCCTTCTATCGTCTGTTCAACAAACCACCTCTCACCTCCTTTAAATCATTTGTAGATGCTCATTTTCTTCCATTTCATCTACTAAAAGTGGAGTAGGGAATAACTAACAAAATAAAAACATTATAGAATTATTTCAATATGTTTATGCCTTGCAAAGTAATTATGTGATCTCTTTTTCACTCATCTCTCACCTCTTATATGTTTATGATTCAATTGTCTGGCTGGATTTAATGTGAATCTTACATTCTTTCAATCATTGCTTTTTTGTAAGACTCTTAGCACATTATTAGGCATGCAGAGAAAAAAAAAGTAATGGTAAGTCTTTGCTGGCTCAATATGGGTCCCAAAAGAGAATTGCCCAGATCACTAAAAATATAATGGCAGCTGGTACTATTTTACAAGCTTGTTAGCAGCCTTTTCTGAGGGAATAGGTAATCAAAAAGACGATGTATCCTCTACTCCTTAGTGCTGTGCAGTAGATCGGGGTTGAGATAAAATGTCGAGGCATGGTGAGTAAAACTGTATTCTCCACTACAAGTGCAATAAATAGGAATTTTCTCTAGAGCTGTTATTCAAAAATAATTTTAAGATAGTCAAGGCAGGGGCAACAAGGCTGTACAGTTTTAAAACCATGGTCAAGCAATTTTGTGTCACTTGATATCCGGCTGTTTTTTTGGATGGTTACAGGGCCCTAGACTGCACTTTCACTTCCTTCTCATTCCAGAAACAACAGAATATACTGTGATCTTGATGACTCAGTACCATCTTTAGTAACTATAGTCATTGTTGAGGATCGTAGTTCCCGTTCTTTTTTACCTATACAGTTTTATCTATGTTCTCTCTGCTTCCTAGATTTACCTGCAATAATAGCAGCTTGGTATTTCAAGCAACAACCAGGAAAAACAAAACAAAACAACAAAACCCATAATCCACAATTTGCTAGAATCTACTTTCTTACATGAATGAGACATTTCCTTCATTGTATTATTATCTAGCATAATTCAATTGTGATTCATATTTATTCAACTAGTTGGCAATCATTTCAGAGAGAGAGAGATTGCTTTCAAGGTTTTCTTAAGTTTATTAATCATTAGTTTGTTATTACTTATATAGGGCCAGAACCAAATCATTCTCATATAAAAATCTGACACGTTGCCTCAGGAGGGTGGTCCAAATTGGCAGAAGCAAATGTCTAACTCTCCAGACAAGAATTTATACACTTCCAAAGGGCCATCCAGAATACCTAGCTGCTGAACAGGGAGGGACTTACAGCAAGCTAAGATGAACCACTAGGCAAAAGGTCTGAACACGCACCTCTCCTCAGAGTTTACCTGCTTGACTCAGGGCTGTATACAGGAAGTACCTCCGTCATCTTGAGTTCCAGAGCACTGAGCAGAGTATGGTACCACAGTAACGTTTACGCTTGAACAGTGGTGGTGGTATTCTCTCTCTTGCTTGTTCTCCTTTTGGCGCAATGGAGGAAGACACAGGGCCTCTTAACTATCACCGTTTGATTCAAACCTCTCACCCTGCTCCACCATTTGGTTTCCCAGTGCAGTAAGGGGTCATAGAAACCTCTGACCATCACATATATGGAGAGGTTAACATGGCCCACAAGTTGTCTCTATGACTGGAAGACAACTAGAAGGCTAGAAAATGTCTTGGGAAGTTTCAAAGATAGGCAGAAACTATCTAGACACTGATTCCACAGTCCCCACTCTGGTACTTGTCCATGGAACGATGCAACCAAAAATGTTTGCAATCAAAAACAATGCAACCAAAAATGCCATGATCATATAGACAGGTTAGAAACTGAGGTAGGGAAGGAACTACATGATTTCCCAATGTGTAACAGTCCTCATGCCCCCTCAGGAGGTAACATGGATCCTGAGACCATGAAACAAATTACGTAGAGTTGTACAATGTAAGGGTCGACTGGGGCGTAGCCAGTCTTCACAGCTGTATTATGTCAGGGAGTTACTGGAGCAGAAGCCAAGATCAAAGTTGTATATCACTCCAAGTTCCAGAATGCCAAACCAAGGGTCTGAGTGATCGCTGAGATTGTGATCACTTTACCAAGGCCAGGAGCAAGAATAATCATGAACAGATAGGAGGGTGTCAGGCAGCAACACCCAACCATACAGTTGCTGGGAGAAGATCTTGCAGGAAAAGGGAGAGTTTTGTAGCCCTCTAACCAGATGCTTGTGGCTGCTGTTGGTCTGCCCCAGTCATGTGATCCCCACTGAGAACCTTATGGGAGAGCCAGGTTGAGTTGGGGGTCATTATGTTTTTAGTGATCTGAACAGTTCTTTTTTGGACCCTATAATGAGACAGCAGACACTTACTCACCTTTTTTATTTCTGAATGCCCAGTGATTTGCTAGGAGTATAACAGAAGTTGCAAAGATTGAAAGAATATGGAATTTACATTGAACCTGGTTGTGCTGCAGCCTTGCTGGTATAGAAGGTCTGGATTTGAATCCCAGAAGTCCTGACAAAGAGAGCTACTCACTTCTTCACCCCCCTTTTTTGTGAAGCAACTTTGCAACTGATTTTATTTGAATTATTTGTATTTTAAATTTCAAAGTGTGCTAACATTTTCTGTTTTAACTTCAGGGTATACACTATGCTTAATAGCCACTAATACAAGTAATTTAATGTAAATGTATTAAGAGCTGAAGATGAGGTAAATTGTAATACCGTTTTTAAACTTAGTCTGATATGTTCAGGGAATTTGAAGGAACTGAGAAATGTTAAGTGAATTTGCAAGGAACTTCTTTTTGCCATGTTTTGTATCTTTCAACCTACCCAGAGCATTGGAACTAGTGATGACTTCCTTCACTTGGGACTGGATAGAAACAGACCTACACCATGTCAGTTGGCCAAAAAATGATCTTGGCTTGATTTGCAAAAGGAAGCTGCCTATCCTGCCCATTCTTGCTGGGGGATGGTGCTGAGCAGCCACTAAAGAGGAGGTGAAAGGGGACAAAAAATAATACAGCATGCACACCCAGTCTGATGTTCATGAAAAAAAGAAGTCTGTCGTTTATTGAGAAACTATTTCCTACTAAAGAAATCTATTATACAGCTTCTCTTGATTGATTTCCTATGTTATTTCCTGTAAACATGAAGTATACAAAGCTGCATCTTTGATACATTCATGTTTAATACCAGAATTATTTTCATATCAGTACTTGCCCATGAAAACCCCTCTCCGCCCCCGCACATAATTGAAAATACATGTTGGTTTAAAAAAAGGGGTGGGAGCGAGCAAATCATATTTGACTGATGGACTCTCAATTTCTAAAGTTATTACTTTGGCCCATGAATAATGGATACAGGATGTTACTCAGAAAACCTTGTTCTGTTCTTGGTGGTGGTGATCCCTCACATTTGAGGATGATCATTCCCACAGGTCAAGTAAAGGTTTATAAATGAGTCCGTTGATGGCTAAGAAGGCTGATCCTGGAGCCACAGACTCTCTCTGGCAAATGCCACAGGTGGTGGTTAAAGGGCGGATCAGATCACAGATTTCTTGTTCTTATTTTCTTACCTTCCATTTCTGCCATTTTTCTGCCTCCAAGGTGAGACAACTTTCCTCAAAGTAAAAGGTACCTTCTCTCAGAAGCTGTTGCCATGTAGTCCTGTCTTGAGCTAGTTTTTCCCAACTTCTGGTGTCAATGCTACGCTTCTTAATACTTGCCTTTGAGGGTGTCCTCGAAGAATTTCCTTTGGCCTCATCTGTCCTTTGTCCCTGGCTGAGTTAGGAGTGTAGAAGTTGTTTTGGCCAAGGTACATCAGACATGCACACACAGTGCCACTACAGCTGATGTTGACTGGTCAACACCATACTGCTGGTGTTAGCATCAGTGAAGAAACTGGCATTTGTGTGATGATCCTCCCACTTTATGCCAAGGATCTTCTGGAGGTAGCACAGGTGATGGCATTCCAGGCTTTTCAGGTGATCACCCAAGCTTCACAGCTGTAAATAAGAGCTTGGATTACCATAGCCTTATATATTAGGAGCTTTGTTTGAGTCCTGATGATTGCTGAACATGTGATGATTCTGTTTTCTGAAGGCAAAGCTGGTACATCGGATCCTATACTGTATCTCCTCATTGATGTTGGCCTTTTTTAAGAAATAGCTGCCAAGGTATACAGTGTTAAACATTCTTCAGCTCCTGTCCATCAGTGAGGAACTTTGCCAGAGGAGTTGATTGGTCCAGAGCAGGCTGGTGAAGCACCTTTGTTTTTCTAATGTTACGGGTCAGTCCCAGGTATGAGTATGCTTGAGAGAAGTAGTCAAGGGCCATTTGTAGGTCCTTCTCAATATGTGCAACAACAGCATAATCATTGGCGTACTGAAATTCCACAACCAAGGCTGAAATAAATAACTTTTGTTTTGGCATGGAGGCAGGAGAGATTGAAAATGTTCCCATCCATCCTGTACTTGATACCAATGCCAATGCCATGTGGCAGGTGGTCACAGATGAGCGTCTTGATGACTGCAAGAAAGATGGCAAACAGAATTGGTGTGTCCCAGGGGCATTCAGACAAAAGAGCCCCAAGCCGCACCCTGGGGGCTCCGGGGATGGGGGCCATGTATAAAAGCAAAAAAACAAAAAAATTACTCACCTGCAACAGGATACTCGACACAGCAGGAACAAAGAGTGGAGCTTGTGTGGGTTACAAGCCACACCTTTATCCAGCTGAAGCTGGCTGGTGATGTCACGGGCAATCACCGTCCAACAGAAATAAGAAGAATCACCGCGAGAGAAGCAGGGAGAGCAGGAGAGGCGGCAGAGGCTCTCCACATTGGTGGCGGCTGGTGCCTGTATAGTTGGGGAAGATCCGGGCAGGGAGCAGCAGCAAAGATGGCAGGTTCTCCCTACTCAAGCGAAGGAGAACTCAAGCCCTGAGGTCTGAAGGACGCTGATGATACCAAAATTTGGGGTGAGGTGAGCACGCTA
>NW_017729008.1:23666068-23670937 GCF_001723915.1 Gavialis gangeticus
ACAAGGTCCCTTCCGACCCTACTTCTATGATTCTATGACGCCGGGGGCGGGACACTGCAGGCAACCCCGAGGGAGGACAGCACCACAGGCCACACTCAGCGACGTGAAGGGAGCAACAGTCCAGAGGAAGGGGCCATAGCAGACCCAGGGGAGACAACAGGTTATCCTCCTGAATATTCCCAGGTACTAGGTACAGGAGATGGGATGGTGGTAGCAGAGCTGAAGAAACTCCCCAGAAAGGGCGTCGAGGGGACTCCATCGAATTTTGACAGTGGGGCCAGTGGAACAGCCCAGTAAGCCACCCAGACCCTTATTTTGGTTTTTGTTCAATTTTCTTTTTCCCCTTTTTGTGGGGTGGTGATGAGGCACACAGGCCTCATGAATTGAGCCTCTTAGGCTTAAAGGGCACCGGCACGGGGAAGTGAGTGTGACTGAGGGAGGCCAGTGTTGTGGCTTCCTTCCTTTTATTTTTTTGTTTCATGTTCCTGGTTTTTTTTGTTTCCCTCTTTCTTTGGTTGTCCCAGAGGGGGTAGAGACCTGGTCTATGTAACTTGTAGGCCTGTGGGTCACCTCAAGCAAAATACGCTCAGGACACAAAACCTGAGGGAGGCATCATGGTCAAGGAAACATCTACACTGGAGGGACGGCCGCCTCAAGACCTGGCATCCCGCCGGAGGTTGGCGTAAGGTTGGGGTATAGGGGAGGTGGAGCCTCACAAATGGCCATCAAGCAGAGTACCCACCCCAGAGGGGTCTCCAGCAGCTCGCCCCCCCCCAACTGGTAGTTGTGGCAGGTGAGTTTGGGGGCAGCCACCGAGGCAATATAGACCTACCTCAGGGGCCACACGAAGCATCAGTATGTCCATCACTGGCTGCTCAGGCCAAGGCAGCATGGAATGGGCATTCAAGACCAGGCAGACACGTGATGTGATCACGCAGCCCTGTTTGATGTCAATTTGAATGGCGAAGGGCTCCACAGCAGAGCCACTGCATAGGATGAAGGCAGTCATCTGGTCATAAAGGAGTCTTAGGATGGTGTCAAATTTCCCCAGGGCAGCCAAACTTCAATAACATCTTCCATAGCGCTTCACAGTTAACAGTTAAAGGCTTTGGTCAAATCAATAAATGACATATACAGTTCATGGTATTGTTATTGGCATTTTTCCTGCATTTGCAGGGCCACAAAAATCATGTCCATGGTGCCTCTTGATGGTTGAAACCACATTGAGACTCAGGAAGGAATTCCTTGGCAAGAGGGAACAGTTGGTTCAGCAGAATTTGAGCAAGAATCTTCCCAGCAATGGAGAGGAGAGCGATACCTCAATACTTTCCACAGTCAGACTTATTTCCCTTTTTTAAAATGGTGATAATATTGGCTTTCCTTAGGTCAGCAGGAACTTCCTTAGTGTTCTAGATTTTGATAAAACCTCATTCTGTTTTACTGAGGTAACTGGGGGAAAAAAGGATTATGACAGAAAACCTGTAGGAGAAAGCATCTCCTATGCCACATTATTTGCCTACCTAACATTTTTTTATGTCAATAAGCCTGGAGAATTCAGACTACATTACATAACATGCAGTTATTTTAAGAGGCTTAAAAGCTTGGTTAACTCTGAATGCTCTTCTTTTTCCAAAGGTTTCACTACTTGTCCCAAGTCACCATAACAATTTTTCATTTGTTTGTTTTGTTCTCAAGCTTGTGTCCAAATTTAGAGCCATGAATAATGGTGTAGCTTAAAAATGTTTTCCTAAAAGGACCAGATACTAATTGATCTCTAAGGCAGTATTTCTTAAAGAGGCTGGACATCTAGAAGTCAGCCTGCCTGGACAGAATGCACCCAAGAGTGCTAAAGAGTTGACTGACATCATAGCACAACCAATGGCAAGGATATTTGAGAACTAGGGTTGCTCAGGAGAGGTTCCAGAAGATTGGAAGAGGGCCAATGTGGTGCCTATCTTCAAGAAAGGAAGGAAAGAGGATCCAGGGACCTACAGCCCAATCAGTTTGACCTCAATCCCTGGAAAGATCTTGCAAAAATTATCAAAGAATCAATCAACAACAAGCTAACAGAAGGCAATGTGCTGAAAGATAGCCAACACGGCTTTGTTGTGGGTAGGTCTTGCCTGATCAACCTCATCCCCTTCTATGAGCAGGTGATGCTTCACCTTGACAAGGGAGGAGAGGTTGATGTCATATCCTTAGATTTCAAAAAAGCCTTTGACTTGATCTCCCATGATGTCCTCATGGTAAAATTGGGGAACAGTGGGGTGCCCCAAGCAGCCCCTCACAGACTGGAACTCTGCCAGCCTGCAAGGGAAAAGCCATGGTTTCCCATGTTTTTCTCCTTTAAAGGAGAATCCATTTTTCAAGTTTGTTGATCCATATATAAAAGTTTATTTGCAACCCCTTCATATATTCTTGTGGCCCAGTTTTGCGTTGCGACCCACAGGTTGAGAAATGCTGCTGTATGGTGCCTTCATTTAGGCACTACCCCAGAAGTCAGCAATTCTAAATCAACAGGGTTAGGTACCTGGGCTCCCCATATTGTGAATGGGAAAACCTAGATGTCTCCCAAGACCAATCCAAATCACTTAGGCCTCCTCTACACATTCACACACAATGGGATCTAATGCATGATTCACACAATTATGCATTAGATCCCATAATGCCTTATTGCTGACAGAGGGAGAGCCTGATCCAAGGCTCCCCCACACCAGTACAAAGCAAGCTCCCACAGCTTGGAGCCCCACACACCCCAGCTGAGGGGCTTCCAGCTGTGGGGGTACCCCCACATGCCCCCAGGGCTGAATGTTTCCTGCTGTGGTGATCTCCCCTCATCTACCAGGACTGGCTTAATGCACAGGAATAATTCTGGCATCAGAATTCAGAATCAATCAAAAATTTTTGAAGGATATTCACTGTTGTGGCACTGGAAATATGTTGAGAGGTTTTGCACATATTGCTGAGATAAAAACTTCCTTCCAATCAACAGTCTCTAAGTAGGACACAGCTCTTTCTGATGATGAATTGGGCAAAATTTGGGGCTTGTTTGGGTGCCAGGAGTTGTGGAGTTGAGAATACTTCCCTCAAGGTCTGATCTTTCTCAGTTACAGGCTTATCTCCCTATCGATTAACTTTCTTATGGGTTCCAGTGTAGAATGGAAATTTTCTGACCCACTCTAGAGTACAGCTATATGAACAATTTACCTTAAGAGTAAACTTGGAGGGGGTGGGAAGATGTTTGCCATGTGTTCACCATTCCATGGTAACTGTCCATATATTCATACCCTGCATACCTCTTTCACTGAGGGGCTAAATTTAGTTTTGAGTTTTCACTTATTGTGAAAGTATTATTGTGAAAGTAGTATTGTGAGGTACGAGAATTGGGGTGGTTATTGTGGAGCATCTTATGTGTCCTAACCTTGCATTCCTTTCAGTTTATGTTAATTCTTCATATGACCATAACCTTACTGCAGATCTTTCTACCAAAGTGCCAAAATAGCTAACACCAAGATTTGTCTAAAGAATTACTGGAAGAGGGAGAAGAGCTGTGGAAGATAAAAGGCACAAATAATGCAATGGGTATAAAGTGGCTACAAATGGGATGTCATGCAATAGCCTGGGGAGAGTGATCAGTGGGAGTTTTCTTTCTGCATTATGATGTTATTGCAGGTCATTTCTGTGGCTCCTTCAAAGACATGAGCTACCATATTACTCTGCTGAGTAATATTCCTCGAGAGAATGAGAGATTTATTTCTTAGAACTATTCATAGAACTATTCATTAAGAAGGGAGCCTGCATATAACATTATGAGGGAATCTGCTATTCCGTGTTGTATTACAACATATGGCAGAGTCACTGTACCGACAAAACGGTGAAATCATTGTCTATTTACTAAGAGTTCTGTATTACTTGCACAATATAGCTAAACTGACTTCTTGTTCCTTCATCAGGAACCACATACCTTATTTAGTATTGTTTTCTGACATGGGCAGAGTTGACATGAAAATCCTTCATCCTTTACAATTTCAGGTTTCTTGCATAACTACAAGTAAGGCCTTTTTTTCATAATAGTACACATGCAGTTTACATTTCTACACAGTATCACCACTTTGTAGAGAGATTAATCAGCTCTGAATGTTCACATTCTAATATCAACGCTGAGAGGTGCTACAATTTTTTTCCTGTAAGTGTGGTTTTAGGGAACAGGAAGTGCATGTGTAACAGTAACAGCTGGGTTGCAAGATCACTATAAACAGAACCTTCTCAAGGTTAGCCACATCCCTCTTGAAGTGCGGCACCCAGAACTGGACGTGATACTCCAACTGCGGCCTGACCAGTGCCACATAGAGGGAAAGGATCACCACCCTGGACCTGCTTGTGATGCATCTGTAGATGCATGACAAGGTGCAGTTAGCCTTACTGACAGATTCCTTGCATTGGCAACTCATGTCCATCCTGGAGTCAACAATGACTCCAGGATCCCATTCAGCCACTGTGTTGTTGAGAAGGGTTTTCCCCAGCAGATAAGTGTGTTGCTGGTTCCTTCTCCCTAGATTATTATCTGGCTACATGTTAATGCTATTAAGGCTGGATAAAACATGGAATAACACACAAAACAGCTGGATTCATTTCTTGCTGGGGTCACTTGATCCCAGCTGACTTCCCGCCTATGGCAGGGGAGCTGGACCCAATGATCTCGTGATGTCCCTTCCAACCTGGTGGCCTTTTACGACCAGGTCGCTAAATCATTGGATGCAGGGGTGGCAGTGGATATAGTTTTCCTAGACTTCAGGAAGGCTTTTGATACTGTCTCTCACCCCATTCTCATTAGGAAGCTGGGGGACTGTGGCGTAGACACCCATACAG
>NW_017729008.1:23671234-23681124 GCF_001723915.1 Gavialis gangeticus
AGCTTCCAAGTGAGGTGGTGCAGGCTCCCATCCTGGGGGTTTTTAAGAGGAGGTTGGATGACCACCTTACTGGGGTCATTTGACCCCAGTGCTCTTCCTGCCATGGCAGGGGGTCAGACTAGATGATCTGCTCAGGTCCCTTCCGACCCTAGAAACTATGAAACTATGAAACCCCTAATGTCTATGAAATCTATGAAAACTATGTGTAATAACTTTGTGGCTGGTTCCTATCACTCTATTAACTGAACATGTGATCAATTGATGGGGCTCCCATGCACTCCCAGGGCTAGAAGCCCCCAGCTGTGGGGATGTATGGTGCACACCTCTGACTGGGAGTCGTCAACTGATTCGGCTTCCAGCCACAGGAGCACATGATGTGCTTGGAGCCCAAATCAGTTGACAGGGGTCCCAGCTGCAGGATCTTGCTACTTGCTGGTACAGGAGAAGCCCAGGTTCATAAACCTGGGCTCCCTCTCCACTGGCAATAAGGCGTGATGCAATCCAAGGCTAGATCCCACATTCAAACCTCATGCCATGAAGATGTGGCATGGCAGGAAGCACAATTGTGGGGATCCTGCATCAGATCCCATTGCACCTTCACTTGCATGTTTGCCAGGGGCCTAGTAGTAGTGTATACTTTTGCCCAGTTGAAATCAGCCTTATATTTGAGAAACTCCAACAGCAATGTAAATACTCGTGCAGAAGTTATTCTGATTCTACTCTGTACTAGCACTAATACCTCCAAACTCAACTATGATCAGACTAACTATGAATAGATCTAGAACTTTATTTCTATCCCTGAAGTGATGGATAGTACTATTTTTTTCTGTTTAATCATTTCCAAAATTAACAAAGCTTAGCTCCCATATATTATCATCATCTCACTCAGGCTATGCTAATTAGCTGACCCATTAGGTAAAGACAGAAGTTACATTTGTCACACAATCGGCCCTCTAAAAGTCCTCTATAACCATGCCATGACACACATGCAAAGCTGCAGAGCAGCTTTAAACTGGCCGATCACATGACAAGAATCCTTCATCAGATGAAGGATCAGAAGAAGGCACTATGTTTTGGAGTGCTTACAGAACGTGTGTTCCCTAGAGTTAATCTGCTGTGGGATTGGGGCTGGGCTGATGCAACCCAGCTCCACCCTGGAGACTGTCTGCAGGAAGGGAGGAGGGAAAGGGGAGGGGAAGCAAGCTGAGGTTTCCCTAGCTTGAGCTGGAGGATGCAGGTGTATTGGAGTCCTCCCTGCCTAGTGCATAACCCTTCCCTTCCCCTCCCCCACCTGCTCTCCCAGCTCCAGCTCAGGCCTGGCAAACCCCAGCCTGCAGCTCATTTCCCCTCCCCTCTCCCTTACTGCAGGCAGCACCAGACCTGGGAGTGAGGGTGGACTTGGGAGAAAGGAGAGCCTCCTCCACTACAAGCAGGCTCAATTCACCTCTCGCCTCCCCTCCTCCCCTGTGACCCAACAGTTGAATATCTGTTGGGTCAGGGCTCTTTAACTCATGTCATTTTATGTAAAGCACCATGAGTTAGAATGGGGGCCTGCATGGCTGTCAATACCCATTCAGTTCATTACGGGAGTGATATTAAAGCATAGGGCTGTATACAATCATTTTGTAGCATCCTTAATCATTATAACCATTTTTTTCTTTTTGATTGCTCACAAAGTAACTTTCCTTGTTGGTGTTTCCATCTCCATAGGTGAGATAATTTGACAGTCACAGAGAAGTAGGTCTGGAAAGGACCCACCGGAGGTCATTTAGTCCAATCACTTGCCTCAGGCAGGATTATCCTTATCCAAACCATCCTATATGACCATAATCTAAATTCTTCATAAGACCACCTTCAACCCTGACATAACATAGACCTAACACTCTAACCTACCACAGGTAAAGCAGGAGAACTACAGCAGCCAAAGTCCTGCTTCTATAAAATGTTGTCAAAAATGCTCAAGAGGTCCTGGGTACAGAGCCATGCCCTCAGCTACAAAAGGAAGCAACCCCCCTCACAGTCCCTACCAATCTGAGCATGGGGAGAAATTCCTTCCTGACCCCAAATATGGTGATCAATCTGAGCCTTAGCAGAGGTGGAAATCATCTAGTCAGGAACCTCCAGCTTTGGTCTTAGCAAGAAAATCAGCACACCCCAGTTGAAGTCCCTAGCTTTAGCTGTAGCCAGCACCTAAAACACCCTGACACACACAGCGAAAAAAAGGTGGGGAGGGTGAGGGGGTCTGAAGCAACCAGCAAGCCCAGAAGCATGGGATATACCCACATTAGAAAATAGGCAATGCTATGCCTAGATTATCCCTGACTAGTGGTGTCCAAATGGCTCACTGGACCCTCAGCTTGGAACATAAGCTTGTCATGGTAGAGAGACTTTTGTGAGGCTCAGAGCTATGTCATTTGGAGCCTTGTACTCCTGGTAGGGTCTCCCCTGGCAAACAGATCTGAGGTGAGGTCCCAAACTAAGCATGGTCCAAACTCCTGAAGACCCCAACAGTGGAACAAGTGTACTTGAGAACCTGCTGAATCTCTGTGGCTGTGAAGACAAATGAGTGCTGCAGCAAGATGGAGGTCTCCAGTTGTCTTGGACATCCTTGCCACTGGGTTCAGGGCCCCCTCCTGTCAAGCTCATGTGACTGTCACTTACACATCAGCTTCCCCATGTTAAAAGATATCACTCACAGCCTCTGCCAGGGATATGAACATCTTACACAAACTAAGTCCTGTGTGAGTGGTGGTGGTGACAGGAACAGTGATTTCTGGGAGTCCCTAGTAACAAATCTGCAAGTAGGTGGCAGTCATGTGATGGTCAATTGTACTTACTGGGACAGAAGTACAATTCGGCAGGGGCAGCCATGACTGAGCAGTCCTCTTTAGGATCCCCTCTGCTCACGCTGCATGGGGAGGGGACTGGAAAAGGTGCCCTAAATATAGGCTGTCTCAAACCCCCCTAGCTGGATTGCTGCATCCAGCGGGATCATTCTACTTGCAGCTGAAACCATCCAAATAAAGTACTGAATTTCACCACATGGAATGTCTGCACTCTCATGTACTCCCCAAACAGTGAGTGTCCTGACAGAAGAATTGCCATAGTAGCTAGAGAACTTGCAAGATATGACATCAATATTGCTGCCCTAAGTGAGACTCACTGGGAAGGTGAAGGTCAGCTGAAAGGAGAAGGTGGCTACACATTTGTTTTGGAAAGGAAAGTCACCTGAAGAGAAGCGCATTCAAGGGGTTGGCTTTGCCATCAAAAATAAGATTGTCAGCCAGCTTTCCAAACTCCCTGTGGGCATTAATGAATGCCTTATGACTCTCTGCCTCAAGCTCAATAATAACCAGTATACTATGTTCATTAGTGCATATGCCCTCACATTTGATGATGAAGAAGTCAACAAGGAACAGTTGTACTGTGCTCTTGATACAGTCCTGACTGCCACTGTCCAGGAAGACAAGCTCATCCTCATGGGTAACTTCAATGCAAGAGTTGGACAAGTCTCTGAACTCTGGAGCAGCACCATTGGGAAAAAGGGAGTGGGGAAAGTCAACTCCAATGTTATCTTCCTCCTCAGAAAATGTGCAGAGCATGACTTGCTCATCATGAATACCATTTTCAGATGGAGTGAAAAATATAAGACCACTTGGAAACATCCACACTCCAATCACTGGCACCTTCTTCACTATATTATTGTCAGAGCCCATGATCATACAAATGTCCATATTACCCAAGTCCTGAAAGGTACAGATGACTGCTAGACAGACCACCTCTTAGTCAGATCAATCATGGATATGCAGCTTGTACCACAAAAAAAGAGATTTAACATCGAGGCACTCCAAGACCAAGCTAGATATGGGATGGTTCAGTAATGCCTTACTGAAAGACTCTCTGACCTACCTGATGACATCAAGGACATCCAGGCACATCAGGAGGAGCTTAAGAATATTATTCACAAGAAATGTGCTGAATCAATTGGATATTCCACTTACCATCACCAAGATTGGTTTGATGAGAACACTGAGGAAATCCTAGCACTTATCCATCAGAAGAAAGCCATATTCTGCAGTTGGCAAAATGAATCCTCCAACCAGGAAACGTGAGAGGCTAACCACCGGCTCAAAGCTGTAGTTCAGAGGAGGCTATGGGACATCAAGAACCAGTGGTGGCAAGTGAAGGCCATAGAGATATTGCATTTTAACATGACACAAGAAGCTTCTTTCAAGCAATAAAAGCCATCCACAGGGCACATTCCAATGGTTCGACCCTTTGGCAATCACAGGATGGCTCCACCCTTCTCACAGACAATGTATCCATCAAACAATGCTGCAAGAAGCAATTCAAAACTCTACCCAATCTGCCTCAGCTGCCACTGAGTCCATCCCTCACCCAGTAATAGAACCTCTTGCTGGTCCTCCATTCTTCAAGGAAGTCTGGTGTGCCATCACTCAGACAAAAAACAATAAGACACCAGGCCCATAAAGCATCCCTGCAGAGGTCTTCAAAGCTGCTGAAACAGCACTAGCGCAAAAATTTCACCAACTTCTCATCAAACCATGGGTTAATAAGAAAATTCCACCGGACTTAAAGAATGCCAACACTGTGACCATTTTCAAGAAAGAGGACAAAGTGTGTGGGAACTACCAAGGCATTGCCCTCCTCTCTGTTGCCGGAAAGATTCTTACTTGCATCCTTCTGAATCACCTCCTCCCCCTTGCTGAAAATGTCCTTCCAGAATCGCAGTGTGACTTTAGACCATCTCGGGGTATTACTGGCATGATTTTTGTTACATGACAGACCTAGGAGAATTGCAGAGAGCAACACCAGGAGCTGTTTATGGCATTCATTGATTTAATGAAGGCCTTCAACTCCATTAACTGTGAAGCCTTATGGAAGGTGCTGGCTAGGTTTGGTTATCCACTGATGTTCATCAGCATCCTCAGGCTACTCCACGACAGGGTGATTGCCACCATCCTTTGCAATAGATCAGAGACAGATCCATTTACCATCCATACTGGTGTTAAGCAGGGCTGTGTCATCACCTCAATCCTTTTTTCCATCTATCTTTTTCCAGCTTTATTATTTTTTTACTGTGGTTTTGGACAGCATTCAGGATCTTGCAGGTTCAAGAGAAGGGAGAAGATATACCACTGAAAATATATCATTTTTTTTTAAATGTCACAGTATTGGTAGGGCAACTGAAGTAAAATCACTGCCCATTAGCATCTAAAATCACCATGTTTTGACCACTATTCCTAGGAGGCCAAAGGTTTCAGCTTAGGGGTAATTAATGAATTCCTGTGGCCTGTGTCATTAAGGAGGTCTGGCTAAATGATCTAATGGTTACTTCAGGGCTTAATGTCTGTTAATCTGAGTCAGGACACATACAATTTTACTGAGTTATACTAAGCAGTGATGATATCATTAACTAGACAGAACAAAACAGATATCGCAAGGCCTTGAGGCAGTAAAATGTCTTCCCTAATGCCAAACAAAGTACTCTTCAGCCTGGAAACCAAACAACTCCCAGCAAAGGCATATAGACAATGCTATCAACAGCAGCTAAGGAATCTGAAAGGCTGAGTGTAGACATTTTATTTGCATACTTAATAGTTTGGGGTTTTGGCAACCATCAATCCTTCCAGATTATGGTGTATGCATGAGAGTTCACCTAGACCTTTGATACATACATCTAAGCAGGAGTATGGAGGACTGAAGGCTGCCCAAACCTTTCATTCCCTTTTAGGCCATGAAGACAGAATCCAAAGGCCAGATTGAGGCCAGACATTTAGTGCCTTCATGACTGTAGTTGTAGAAGCATCCAGGAATCAAGAACCTGGGTCTCCTGTGTGACAGACAAGGATTCTACCACTGAACCAAGGGGGACTACATATTTAATAGTATTCAAGCATATTTATATAGGGTTAGACTTTTTGAGACTGTTGCAGTCCTGCGCAATCACTGCTTGACCATATATCAACAGTCAATGAAGTCCATGGAGCATTTGCTTACATTCTACAAAGATTTGCCTAGTCACAGGATGCTAGTGTTCCTTCTTGTTGCCAGCTAATGACCTACATTTAAGAAATACTTCCCAAGTCAATTGCTGTGGCTATCACAGTTACAAATATATAGAAAGGCATAAAGCAGGGCAGGGTGAAACCCTAAAGAATTGTTCAGAAAAGCATAAGCTTTTATAGGCTGTGATCTATTTCATCAAATGCTAGGAACGTGTAGAAAGGGAGACAATCTACACTTTAATAAAGAGAAGAGTAGAATCATAGAATCAATGAGTCGGAAGGGACCTAGACAGATCATCGAGTCCAACCCCCTCCCATGGGCAGGAAGGAGCACTGGGGGTGGGAGGGGTCCTAAGACCCCAGCCAGGTCTCCTCTGAGTTCACGCTATAAAAAAACAGAAAACTGAAAAACAGAAAACAGAAAACTGCTCATTAAGATCAAAAACAAACTATTTTAGAGGCCTACTAAAGGGTAAGAAAAATCAGATATCTACAGTAGCTATCAGCTAACCCTTTAAAAATATAGGCACATCTTTTTCTTCCTTGACTCTTTAATTGTCATTCTCTTCTAGGCTTCATGATACCTTCTATGCTTTTAATCCCAATTATTTTTAAAGTAGTTTGGACCAGATTTCTGAAACTACTAATCATACTATCACTCAGATTTTCAAACTAAATTCTTACCTGACATGTTAAATCACTTAAGATCTAGTCTGAGTTGTGAGTGGTAAGCACTTCTGAAAATCTGCCCTTTGACACCATTGCCTAGAAATCAGAAAAAAGCACATAAAGCATATAAAGTATCTCCATTATCATTAAAATAAAAACGTTGAGGAAATTCACAGGAAACACTTCTTTTTGTTTGTGGTTACATTACTGACGTCAATTCAGTAGTTGTATGTGTATCTTGAGAACAGATGTCAGTTTTCCAATGTTTTCTATTATAAATAAATTGGCTTCTGACCTGTGTAATGAGATAGCTACACAATGACTGTAAATGCAATTACTTGTGCCTAAACAAAAAATGTCAAGGCTTATTTCTCAATCTGAAAACTGTTAATTTACAGAAATGTATCGATCACACTGGACAAGATACACATGAAAGGAAATGCTGTTTTATGGGCCCAGTGACTTTTATAGTATTCAGCTTTAATGTTAAATGAGTCTGAATGAATTAGAAAGAAGTATTTAAGAAAATTTACTGGGATGGAATGAATACATTTCTCTCCTATTTTACATTACATTGCTGAGTTCCTTAGGGAACCTATGTAAAGAAGGTGAAGCAAAGTGGTATCATATAGACAGATGGGTTAAATTAAGATGAAGCATGACTCCTTTTTGTCTTGCAAAAGCAGGGGTGCTTCCTTCCTTTCACTGATGTGGGTGAGTTCCTTCATCTCCTATTTATTTTGAAATAAATGTTCATCCAACATTCATAGTTGGAGCAGCAGGAAGAAATAGGGAGAGATTGAATCAAGGACTTATACCCATATCCACTGATGTGTTAAGGTGCCTAATTCCCACTGAAATCAATTTATTTTCAGTTGTGTATCTGGGCATTGTTCTCTAAAGTTGAATTAGACAGAACTGAGGAGACTAAAACCAAAACCAATCAGATACCCCATTAGTTGCCACCTAATAGAGGAGCTAAACTTATTAGCTGCTCCTCTGTTTGATCTTAGAATGATCAAGGCAGCTCTGCTTCTCTGCATGTTCAGGACTGCCCCAATCTAAGCTCAGCACCTAGCTCAATTAGCATCCAAAAACTAGGAATGCCTTGAGGTAAGTCCCTTGAGGGATTCAGTCCAGTACATATTCTCAAGGCACAGCTAATATACATAGACAGAATTGCTACTTTCACCCCACCCCCTTCACCCCACAGTGGTAGTCACTTTCTTTGAAAAAGCAGTTACCTATTGTGGTCTACTTTCCATACCTACTGCTTAGATGACTTGTCCATGAAGTGGAAGTCTTTGGTTTAACACCTTTCTGCACCTGAAGTGGTTCAAACCCAAATGTCCTATGGGAGTGCCCTAAGCACCAGTATTAAAGAGCCTCTGGGTAGTGCTGAGACATTTTCCTAAACTCCTTTTTTGAGTCTATGACACTGTTCAATAACAAATTCAAAATTCATCTTGCTGAAGAGTGAGCAGGAATCAGCAGGACTCTGTAGCCTACTTCTGTAGACCAACGAATCTTGAACTCGGCTGCACAAAGGCTTCAACATGAGGGGTGAAGACAAGGTTGCCAGTGATCCCTACATTCATAGACAGTACATACAAAAAGACTACAAATGCCTGTCCATCAAGGTCAGAAAAAAATCATCCATAAAAAAACTAAGCAACTACGAGCATTTCATTGAAACTCTGTCATCCAAAAGAAGTTGGATATAAAGCACTGATGGACACACAGAGCTTTATATGACCAGAGTGTCACCTGGTGTCTGAGCCAGAGCACAGCACCATTCAGGGAGCTGTTAGAGCTTTGTGGCCCATGGGAGGCACACTGCCTGCTTGTAACACTGTTCACCTCGCAGCTAGATAGGGCTGCATAGCCCCAAGCAAGACAGGGAAGGGATGGGGTATCCAGGGCAGAGCTGTGGGGCCAGGAGGGGAAAGAGGCATTGGGTGTGGGTCCATGCTGGTAAAGGGACAGAAGGACCAGAAGGGGTAAGGTGGGTGGGGGTAGCACAGTGTGGGGTGCAGTTGGGGGTGAGTAGAGGCCCTGTGGGGTAAGAGAATCAGGGTGTAAAACTATTTCCACAGTCACCAAAAGTTGGCCGTCCATAAACATTTTTATTACTGATAATCTGCAAACTTCTAATGCCAACCAAAATTTGTTACTGTGGTTGGTGTTAAACCCCTAAATTTGAACCCAGCCCTTGCTATGGCCATCCAGGGCCTGGCAGAAGGGTTACATTCACATTATTTAAATATATATCAGTAAAAAGTTTGCAGGTTGTCATTATTTTTTTTCCTTGGGTTGGCAACCCTAGGTGGACAATTCATTCCTCCATTACAGTCCATCATTAGGGCATTCTCCTGGAGTGGGAGATGTAGATTTGAAGCCTTTCAAGCTGATAAGGGAACAGAAGGAAGGTCTCACACTTGCAGGGTGAATACTCTAAACATTAGGCTATTCCGTAAATACAGGACACTACCAGCCATCTGTTAAAAGAGTGAGCCGGGTCCAGTTTTTTGAAAGACAGTCTGTAAGTGCCTCAGGGAAGAGTTCCAGGAAGTGGATAACAGTACCAATCTGAAGTCCTGACTCGCACACCAAACCCCCAGAGCGGTGTGGAATTCCACTTTCAGGTACATCAAATATCAAATGATCTTCATGTGTTAGAAGAATTTGGGGGAGGGGGAGTTTGGTTGTTGCTACAAACCACATGCTATCAAACCCAGATAATATCACTCTTCGTTACGTAATGCTCCACAACTTCCATCATCAGTGCCTGGCTTCCATACATAAAGATGTAAATGAACCCTTTGTTTATTTGAAGGCCAGGTTCTTTGGGTAGATGTGATATCTTTTATTAGACCAACTAGTTATATCACATCTATCCAAAGACCCTTTCCTGCCCATGTCCTTATACCAACAAGGCTACAACCAACAACTCTTTGTTTATTGTCACTCCACAGCATGGATTTATTAGGGGGAGGTCATGTCAGACCAACCTGATTGCCTTCTACAATCAGGTCACAAAGGCCATGGATGCAGGTGTTGCGGTGGATGTAGTCTTTCTGGACTTCAGCAAGGCCTTTGACACCGTCTCTCACCCCATCCTAGTTAAAAAACTAGGCGACTGTGGCATAGATGCCTACACAGTCAGATGGATTGCAGATTGGCTGAGGGGTC
>NW_017729008.1:23681203-23702162 GCF_001723915.1 Gavialis gangeticus
AGCTGGAACCAACTTCCAAGGGAAGTGGTGCTGGCCCCTACCCTGGGGGTCTTTAAGAAGAGGCTGGATGCCTACCTGGCTGGACTCATTTGAGTCCCGTTTCTTGTTTTGGGGTTTTGTTGTTCTCCCGCCCTGGCGGGGGGTCGGGCTAGAAGTTCTACTAGGTCCCTTCCGACCCTAAATCTATGAAACTATGAAACTATGAACTCCAGACATTGACACAAACTACATTGTGTCAACAAGTTAGGCAATCTGGACTGGGTAACTTTACCTGTTACTGTCATAGTTATGGAATGATGTTCCAAGATCGAATCAGTTAGCAGTCAATTACTGGCAAACTAAGGATATGTAACAACAAAGAGTTATCATTTTGTACATAATTATAAGATAGGTTTTTCAGGTGCTTGCTGAGAACCAGGGAATTTAAGGTAACACCACAACTTGAGTTCAGTTTGCCAGGGCTGTCAGGTCATGCATGATGACTTGCCTCATCATTATAATGCATCAGGCATGTAAATTCTTACATCACAGAGTAATTGTTAGGGTTTACTAGTGAAACTATTGAAAAAAGCCAAGACAAACTGGTAAGATTCAGGAAGTATGTGAAGTACAGGTATAGAGCCAATGGGCAATGTTTAGAGGAGTTTATACCCTTCTAGCAGTTTTGTGCAGTGATAGTGCTTTTCCTTCCTTTAGTTAATTTCTAAGTGTTTAATGCAGCTTAATTTTTCTGCCTTTTTTACATTAGATATAAAAACTGTCACAATATGACATGATATAACTCACAAAAAACCTGAGGAACAGGGTATGCCAGCCCCTTCAAATTTACAGCCACTTCACTATCCTGAAACAATTAAAACATGAGTAAGCAACAACTGGGGTGACTCTGGTTATGGTAAGCTCAATTTAATATCTCAGGCTTTGATTGGTCTTTTGCATTTGACATAATAAGAGCTAGCTTGTATGCCAGTTCTCAAAAATAATCAGTAAAGTTAAGGGAAAATGATTATTAGGTATAAATTTGGAATGAAATCTTGGCAAAACTCCAATAGCAAATTTATTCATGTTAAATACAGGACAAAAATATTGATGACAGCAACAAATATAAATCATCCCTTAGAAAATCCCTTTGAAGAACAGCCATAATTGACATTGTTGTATTAAAGCAGAAAAACCACATATGTTTTGACCCTGTTCTCAATTACCCAGAATTGCTTCATCCACCCACCCACACACACGGACGTGCACATACTCTTGACAAACTGATCAATTGTTGACCCAAACTATGTTCATTACATTTGGAAGAGAAGGAAAAAATAAAGATCTGTCAACAACAAAAAAAAGGTGGACATGAATTTATTACTGGCTAAGGAAAAATGTTCTTCTCTGGAAAACAGAAAGGCTTGCATTTTCATCCCTATGGATTCAAGGTTGCTAAGAGGTGCACCATCCTCAGGAAGTGGGTTTAGGGGGTAGTACTTTTTACTTTGATCTATTCTGTTTTTCCAGCCTGAATTTAATAACTCATGTGCAAGTGTTTCTTTACTTTCAGTGATGGAAGATATGGATCTGGAAGAGGTTGACCCTAGATATTCTAAGTTCTTTACCATAAAGTTGGGCTATAACAAATGCTCGTTTTTGTTGCTGCATTGAAACATTAAGGATTTGAATCTATTCTCTCCCCTCTGCCCTTTCCAATTGACATTATTAGAATTCTGAGACATTCTCAGCACTGCTTTTTCCAAGTGCTTTACAACTATTAACTAATCCTAATACAGCTGTTGTTATTTACAGTATCATATCACTTAATGGTTGCAACTAGGACTACAGCCTCACAATTCAAAGTAGTCTCTGTTCAAAATGATTCTAATGATTTGAATTAGCTGTTACAACTCAGAACAGAGACCTTGGAGTCACTGTAGACAGTTCTCTAAAATGTCAGATCAAAACTCAATAAAATGTAGAGCATCATTAAGAATGGAATGCAAAACAAGATGGAGAACACCATCATGCCTTATATAAATCCATGAGGAAACCACATCTTGAATACTGTGTGCAGTTCTGGTCTCTACATCTCAAAAGGGATGCAGTAGAATTAGAAAAGGTGCAGAAAAGGGCAACAAAAATGATCAGGGGTATGGAGCAGCTTCCATGCCAGAAGGCAAGGTTAGGACTCTTCAGTGTAGAAAGGAGAAGGCTAGAATAGGATATGACAGAGGTCTCTCAAATCATGAAGGGTGTGGTCCAGGTGACCAAGGAACTGTTGTTCATCAAGTCCCATAATAGTAGAACTAGGGGGTACCCACTGAAATTAGTAGATTTAAAACTAACAAGAGAAAGTACTTTTTTTACCAACACATAGTTAACTTGTGAAATTGATTGCCACAGCAGGTGGTAGAGGCAGATAGCATAACTAGGTTCAAAAAGTGACTGGACAAATTAATGGTGATAGATCTATTAACAGCTGTTGGACAGAACAATTGGAGATGTTTCCTCTGGCATTTTTAAACCACTGATTATGTGGATTCTGCATGCCAGAAAGGGTAATAAATGGGATAAATCAGTTCAGATACACCTAGTTTAGTGCTTTCCCTCTATAGCATTCACTCTGGCTACTGTTGGAGACAGGATACCGGGTCAGATGGACCATTGGTCTGATCCAGTATGGTACTTATGTTCTTTTGGATAACACAGCCGAAGGCCAAGACAGCCATAAAACCAGGGGTGGGCAATTATTTTGGCTGGAGGGTCACTTTAGAAATGTTGGTGATCTGTTGCAGGCTGGGGGGGGAAGACGTTGACTTGGCCTAGTGTGGCAGGGTGTGAGGGATGTTGGCCTGGCCCAACACAGTGGTGCAGGAGGGAAGCAACTGATCACTTGATCCTATCTGGCCCAGGCCTGCACATCCCACACCCACCAGTGGGGCCACTGGACAGAGCAGGCCAGTAGAGTCTCTATGGAGGTCAGCTGACACCCACGTGGGTGGGCGTAAGATGGGGCCATGGGTAGGTGAGGAAGCATCCAGAAGCAGGACAGGCAGGTAGGGAGCCATGCATCATTGGTCCAGCCAGGCTGACTCCATGAGGCCTCAAGACTGACCCCTGGGGCACACCAGTTGATACTGCCTGTCAACTAGACACTGAGCCATTCATTACTACCCATTGAGCCTGACAACCCAGCAGCTTTCTATCTACCTTACAGTCTATTAATCCAACCCATACTTCCTCAGCTTGCTTGCAAGAATGCTGTGGGAAACAGTATCAAAAGCCTTGTAAACTCAAGGTATATTATTTCCACTGCTTTCCTCACACCCTAAGAGCCAGTTATCTTATTATAGAAGGCAACCAGGTTGGTCAGGTATGACTGGTCCTTGCTGAATCCATGCTGACTGTTCCTAATCATCTTCTTCTCCAAGTGCTTAGAAAGGGATTTTTGAAGAACTGTTCACTGATTTTTTCTAGGGAATGAGGAAAGGCTGAATGGTCTGTAGTTCCCTGGATCCTCCTTCCCTTTCTTAAAGATGAGCACTATATTTGCCCTTTTCCAGTTGTCCAGGTCCTCCCCAGATCAACAAGAGTTTTCAAAGATAATGGCCAGCAGTTCTGCAATCAAATTAGCCAACTCCCTCAGGATCCTTCAGTGCATCCCATCAGGCCCCATGGACTTGTACATGTCTAGCTTTTATAGATAGTCCCTAACCTGTTCTTTCAACATGGAGAGCTGTTCATCTTGTCCCCCAACTGTGCTGCCCATTACACTGGTCTGAGAGGCCATGCACACCGCACAGCTTAGAGGGAACATTGCTTCCCTCCCTACTCACCAGCTGTCCAGTCATGTGCCATCATGCTCAGCGCCTCCATATGGGCCTCCCAGCTGGAATGCCAGGAGCCCCATGGAGGTGGAAGCATAGGGTCTGATGTTACATGACCTTTAAAAGCCCGCCTCCTGCCAGTAATAATTGTTTTTTGGAGGGGGCCCTGAAGACAAGATAGAATGGCCTGGTGGACCGCCTGTTGCCTGCAGGCCACATTTTGCCCACCCCTGTTCCATTCCATGTCTTCCTGTTGGACTACTACATATCAAGTTACAATTTTCATTTCATTTTGTGTACCCTGTTTTGAGTGCAACCTGCACTGTAGCTCCACTGTTGCCTTTAAATCTCCATCTTGGACTGGTGCTGTAAGCAGAGTGTTAGCAATGGAGATAATCAGAAATCATTAATCTGGCAAAATGTCTATTAAACTGATATGTTTTAGGACTTGTGCTGATGACCACTCAAGGGAACCATTTTTGTACGTGGCTGTGTAACAGTAAATGGCTTGCCTCATGAGGGGCTTGAAGTCATTCAAATGTACATTCCAGTAAGAAATGATTCATTCTCTAGTGAGTCTGCTAGTGAGTCTGTTTGATTTGCTATGTCTTGCTTCAGCAGGAAAAGTTACACTAAGAAAGCATGCATTCTTTTGCTAGTGCCATTTTTATCCACACATAAGAAGAATATTTGCAGGCCATAAAAGAGAGCTTGCATTAATACTCTGTAGAGAAATTACATGTCTACTTTTTAATAATGGCTGGTTCTCAGTGTGGAAAAAAAGACACCCTGAGATGTGGTATAAAATACCCAGCCCCCAGCTACCAACCACAATGCTATTCTGTTTCATGGAGTTGCTATTTGATTTTGCCATTTCCTATCTCTTTCTCTGTTGTATCCTGGCTTCACATGAGGAGCTTTAAATACAGAAGACTTCTTTGGACCCCGGGCTAGTGAATGCAGGGTGTGTAACCAATTCAGTTTCTCATGGAGTGATACAAAGAGTGACATTCCACAGTCTGCCTTTACGGCTGATTTCACAAGGCAGAAGTGTTATTACCTACAACATCTTCATTTTTGTATTTCCAATATGAATAGATTAGTTTTGATAGCAGCTGGCAGGAAGAGAAAAGGAACAAAACAAAGCAGAACAAAACAAAACCTGCCACATTATGCACAGAATCCATGCTTGTTGCTGTGCAGAAATTATTCTGATGTATGCTGTCAGCTTCCTGGAGAGAGGAATCATCAGGGTAATCTTACTGGGTCCTGTTTATGTAAATAACATATTAAAGTCCAGATCCTATTATCCTTATATTATTCCATTACAGAGATGGTCTCATTGGTAGAAGGTATTATTTTCAGCATGGTGAAGGGTGTCAGAAAAGAAAGAGGATAATCTTCTTCTGAAAATGGTCTAGCCTTCGTTTTGAGAAAACTTGTCTTCTGATGACCTTGGGCCTTCATGACAGTAGCTTCAGGATATCACAATAGCAGTTTCATATAGGTTTTTTTTATTCAGATGAAGACTCTTCAATAAATCTGGAAAATAATCTATGGAGTCATTCATTCCACATCCTCCTAAAAAGTAGTATTTCTAATGGATTTGTCAAAGTGCCAAAATCCTCAGCAATTTTACTTGCCCTCCTCTTTTATATGGATCAAAACTGGGGATCCTTATTCAAACACATTTTGCTTGTAGGTTGCCTGGGTCACTGCAAAGTACTGGCCTTAAAGATTAGGGCTCTGATCTTACAGAGGCATTGGCACGTGTTTAGCTTTTCACATGTGAACAGTTTCGTTTAACTTGAAAGCTAGGGACAGACATTCAAAAAGCCTGAGCCTGAATTAATTCAATCTTTGCAGGTTAGCCTAAACTGAAGAGATTCAACTAATTTGCAAGTGGACAGACATCCACTTTTCATTCCAGAAATGCAGGCACATACCTGCAGTGGCTCAGGCCAGAAGCCCAGGGCCACTAGACCAGCCCTCCCTTCCTTGCAGCAGTGCTGAGCTAAGGACAGGAGGAGGGGGGAACCAGGCCCCAGCAGGCCTGAGTATGACTGAGGAGGGGTTTAAACCCCCACCTTGGCCTAAAGGGTTCAGAGGGTGGGGGAAGAGGGAGCATGGTGAGATGGGGGCATGGCCAGGCCCCCTGTATCAGGGGAGAAGGATGAGGGGAAGAGCCCCACCCACCACAGCAACTCCCTGACAGCCAGGAGCAACTCCAGCACACAGCTCCATTGCCCAGGCCTCTTCCCCTTGCTTCTCCTTCCCCCACCACTGCCACGGGGCAGGGATGGGGGCTCTGTGTGGTGCTGCCCAGCCTAGCCTGGCCTAGCCTGGGCACGGGAAGCAGCTGTTACTGAGCTGCAGCCACTGAGGGTGCTGACATGTAGCTGCCTTGGCTGGGACTGAGCAGGGTCCAGGCTGTGTGGGGTTGGACCAGACAGTGCTGCACAGAACCCACCTCCTGGCCCCACAGCAGTGGGGGGGAGGGGAGGAGGAGGACTGCCCCACCACAGCTGTAATCCCCTGGTGGTGGGGGGGGAATTAACCCCCTCCCTGCCCCCTTAGCCTTAACAGTGCCATGCTGGGATGACTGCAGTTCCTGCCAGTGGGACAGAGAAGGGAGGCAGGGAATAAACCCCTTCATATGTACCCTGACAGATGCTGCTGCCCCTCCCCATCCCCTAGCTGCACCAGTGGTGGTGGGGGCATGGCCCCATTAAGGCAAAGGGGGCAGGGAAAGGATTAATTCCTTTCTCCATCTCTTCTGCCCCCAGGGACCACAGTTGGGGTCTGCCAGCCCTGGCCAACTACCGTCTCCACCACTCACCTGCAGATAGGCAGAACCCAGCTGAGGTGGAGGGTGAGAGAAGGGGAAGAAGGGAAGAATTAACCCCCTCCCTGTCCACTTTGCCTTGACAGGCCTATGCCATGACATGTCTGACCACATCCTCACCCCTGCTTGGGCTAGAGAGCAGAGGGGCAGGGCCAGCCCTGCTCTCTGGAGAGTCCAGCCCAGGGCTGCAGAGCATGCTGGGATGCTGGAGGACTCTGGTTTAACTTAAATCAGGAAGGGGTCTGGGACAGAAGTTGCATAAACCGGTTTGACTCAAATCAGTTAAGTCTGATACTACATTCAACCAGGTTTATCTTAAACCAGTTTTGGCCATTTTGAATCTGGTTTATGGGCACGGAACTTATGTTCTGTTACAAGTGTAAACCAGTTTCTGATCACTTAAACAGGTTTATGTGTAACTTCTGTCCCTAGCCTAAAGGTATTAGTATTCCTACTGTCTTCATGGAAATCCTGGACCAATCTTTAGGTTGTCCTTGAATTAAGACTTGAAGTTTTTTAAGTGTTAATATAAAAGATAAAACATTGGGTAACTCCATTATCTTTTATTAGACTAACTCAAATAGTTGAAAAAATCCTTCCTTGTAAGCTTTTGGGTACAAATATCCTTCATCTTTTAAGTAAAAACTTGTAAACTTGATGGCAAAATGTATGATCCAGCCTTAAGCCTTACTCAAAATTCAAATCAAAACTAAGCCCACCACTTTCTGACGTTCCCAAAAAAGTTTGGCCAGCCATTGTCATTGTTTTGGTGAATTTTGCCACAGAGACACAATGCCAAAGTACTTTGACAAAGACCATCTGCCTGAGAAACCAAAAGGCTGAGCCCTATGTCATATTATTATGATTAAACATCAGCCAACATGCAATACTCAAATTCATGGTACACACCAGGGCTGTCCATGTTCTGGACAGTGGGTGGCCACACACTCCACAACTCACAGACTTCTGGGCTGCACACCCCACAGGTGCCCTCCCAGCACAATCCCCCCCACAACCACCTGGCTCCACTTCCCCTCAACTGTGAGCAGCCTGGTGCTGTCCCACCACACAGGCAATGAGAGCAGGCCAGCTACCCTCCGCTGTTCAGGCAGCACAGCCTCCCTCTTGGCCACATGCACAACACAGGCAAACCAGCCCTTCTCTTGCCACACGGGCAGTCTGGCTGTTCCCTGTCGTGCATACAGTGCCCTCCTGCTGCCCAGCCCTGCTCTCTCCCCAGAAGTGATGGAAGGAGGGAGGAGGAAAGGTGGAAAAGGGAGAGCCTGATATCCCAGCCAACCTGCAGCAACAGGAGCAATGAGGGAAGTGCCAGCTGGGGGTTGCATTTTAAATCCCTTGAGAGCTGGATGTGGCCCACAGCCACCAGTTGGACATCTCTGGTATACACCAAATCAACATTTTACATTAGAAACAGCTGTAAACCAACTTGATACATCTCAATAGAAACTGAGTTTTAAAAGCCCGTAACAGGAAACCTATTAAATATATGAGTGCAAAATATGCATTAAAGAAATTAAATTATGCTTGTAACTTTCTTCCTCTTAGTCATTCAGAAAGCTGAACACATACAAAAACCAACGACCGAGAACGAAAGTCAGGACAATTTTTAGAAACAGAATAGGAGATACCAGTAATTTTAAATGCAAATACCATACAGCACTGTGGACTTCTGCACAGGTATGATTATTGACACCATTAGAGGCAGTATTCCCATCACAATACACAAGTGAAAGCCATTTTTTAGAGGAGGGTGGTGCCAAACAGGAAAATGTTAAATTTGTGGCCAAAACCTCTCTTCTTTCCTGCCTTCACATACTTGCATTTGTGTATATTGCAGGACTTTCGACTCCCAGGTTTATTTTACCGTTAGTGATCCGTCCCATTGTCAGTGCATGCATTAGCAGCTCATGCTAGAGATGCCGTTTTGGTAACAGTTATCCTACCCAGTAGAGAAGGTTTAAGCTTACTAAGTGTCTTTTTGGGCTTTTACTTGTAGAGCTAATGGAAGGCATTCGCACACCTATAACTTGTATTCACTTCTCAGCACTGTTTGCAGTAACTAACCTGCTGAGATAAGTTGTTTTCATTCCAAGTTCCCACACGTCAGCTTTGAGGACTCTTTTTGAGGAGACAGCAATTCTCTCATTAGAAGATTATTTTTTTTTAATCAGCAATCAGCAGTCCGAGTATCCCCATCACTGATCAGGAGCCTCTTCCTTTTAGACTCTGGCTGATTTTCACATGCAGTATGATGCAAGCAACCAAAACAACACATGACAGGGCTGCATCCTGAGCCTAGTATCCACCCAACCTTGAGCTCAGACTCAGTACACATGGCCTCTTAGCAGTAGGATTGTAGGAGAACTCAAAGAAGGAAGTCAAGATGTGATTTCCTGCCAGCTGTCTAGTCAACCAGAGTGCTGTGAGGACGGAAAAGCCAGATTATTCTGTTTGTTCCCTCTTCAGGCTGGGTCCTTGGGGCAAAGCCAACTCTCCCAGCAGTGCTGCTGATCCATGGAGGGCAGCTTCATGATTACCATATCTTGACACCTATTGCACATTTCATTTCTGCAGTCAGAGTGCTGTGCTTTACTGAACAATAGAAAGGGGAACGGAGAAGGTATTTTTCGTTGAAGACATGAGGCAGGGCTAATTTGTTATAAAAATACCGTCCTTCTTATAAACATAAAAGCATTAATCATATGAAGCTATCCCTTTACATAGTGTTGGGCTCATAATGTTCCTGTGTGCTACCTCACACGCATACTGACACTTGCTCAAACACTACTGTTTGATGTAAAGCCAGCATTATGACTTTTAATTTAGATTTCTAGCAAGCATTTACTTCCACTGCATGATTCTGTCACAATTTAACTGAACACAACCTGCTTAAGGCTCTTTAGTTCATGACTGCTTGAGGAAATGTACTGATTTGGCTCCATGATGCATTTCTTTCAGCATTATTTCCCATCTTTTTCTATTAGCTTATTTCTTGCAGTCTTTTAAAAAGTCAAGACTCATGTCCAGGCAGTGCTTCTGGGAGAAATCTTGTTAGTAGGAAGCTGCACTTACTGAATTTATCATCATGTAGCACAGAGATAAAGCAGAATGTTTTTTCCTGCGCGTTCAGCAAGTTAACATGTTTAGCATCACGTAGCAAAAAATCTTGAAGGTCTGGGAGTTCAACTGTGCATTGTGTCACTCTTAGGATGCAATGTGAGCCTGGCAGGATGGAAGCTCCGCCCTTAGAAAAAATACTAAGCATATAGGCATTTAGTATTTACAGATTGATAGGTGCTGATTCTCAACTGCTATAAATTGATGTTGCCTCCCTTGACTACTTAGGAGCTACACCGTACACTAGGTCAGAATCTGGCCTAGTGCAAAGATCATAAATTTCTAGTTCAAGTGCCTACTTAGCAAGTTGTACAGTACATCCAAACATAAACTACTGCTTAACATTTCGCATGGCAGAGGATTGTTGGCATTTACAAGGTTTTTCTCTCTCTTGTTTTCTCCCCTATTTTTTATTAGAAGTGAGCCCCAACTACAAAATGTGAATGTGGATCTAAGCTACCACAGAGCAGATTGGGTGTGCACCTCAGATCCATCAGCTGATCTCAATCTTGGATTTGGCCTGACTAGAAAACAGATGGAGAATTGGTATTATCTAAAGGGAATTGCTGAATGATGCAGAGCTGTTGTAATGGGGCACTGAGGGGGGTATACATATCCCCTGGTGACAGAGGTGCAATGACATGGCCAGGCACCCACGGAAGCTGCCTTTTTTTTTCCTGTTACTTGTACTTGCCACATATTTTTTACAGGGGTAGCAGAAGCTTCTGGTTCCTGTAGTACCACAACTGCGATTGTGTGGCTACAGATGCAATTGTTTTTTTTTCTGCCCTCCCCAACGTTGGCACCTGGGGCAACTGCCCCAGTTACCCTGCCCTAGTTACACCACTGCTTGGTGATGGAGAATTTTCTTGACGTCAGGGGCAACATGGTACAATTAAAAGAAATTGTCCTGAAAAAGGATCCTCACACGCTCTGAACCCCTTTCTCATACTAAGTCCTCCATAGACTTTACCCACACATTTCTCAGTACAGGAAGGACAGAATGGGTGTGATTCGGGACATGTACTGGGCTGGACATGTAGCTTAAGAATTCCCATCACGATACTTTGCAGCTGACTCAGGTTATATTATAACTTAAAAATTATTGACTTACCTTCAAGCACCTTGGTCTGAGGCTACCTTGGTCTGAGGTGAGGATCTAGCCCTATGGGTGGAGACAGGACCTCTAGTTTAACCTACAAAGAATAGCCGTCTGAAATGGCCTACAACTAACCCCTCCTGTCAACACGGTTTCTCAAAGAGCTGCTTTTCTTCTGAATTCAGGTTTACGGGGCTGTAACGGTTGCCCACATGACAGCAAGTCAGCAAAGCAGAACTAGCTTCTCATTGTTTGTAGCATGGAGCATGTAATTGTGATGATGCATGAATCTCAGGGTTTCTACAGCTGTGGCTTCATTTCAAAGGTCCAGAGTAAGCAAGCAGCATATTGATGAGCTGGATGGCTATGTTTTTATAGGTTTAAAAAATAATAGCAGGACTAAAATGTCTTACCAAAGATTAAAATGTGCCTCTGAAAACCTAAAATGAAGAGAAAATATGATAGTCTGCAAGTTAGTTGGAGAGGGTGAAATGATTAGTATTGTGCTGGAAATTTGGGATAATGTTCAGGAAGCTATATATCATTTCGTTACACAGATTTATGCATTTTTTTTTTACTTGACTGCAGCTGAAATCACAAATTGAAGGTTACATTAGGTTAAGTACAATCCAAGTAAGGCACAAAATATAAGTGGCAGGTGTTGTTTCATAACTCTTTCAAACGACATGCTACTTTCAAACATTAATCTGTTACTTCCACTACCAATAACAAATCATGCCCCTTTCATTCCTGTTTCATCAGCTCTTGGCAGTGCATTTGGAGACAAGGAGAATCCAAACTCTGCCACTCTTCGACCACCTCCTCAACAAAGCACATAGCAGCTCTGCCTTCCTGTATTGGGAAATGTGTGGGTAAAGTCTACAGAAGACTTAATTTGGTAAAGGGGTTCAGAGCACCATGTGAGGATCCTTTCTGAGAATAATTTCTTTTAATTGTACCATGTTGCCCCAGACTGCAAATCATAATCCAAGTTCACATGAGCTCTTCCACTGAAATCATCAGAGCAGCTCACATGAATTACTTGTGTCCAGGTTTGCAGGGTAAGACTCTAATATGTTTTTTTCAAACGCTGTTGCAGGTTTTTTTTTTAATCTAATCTAACATATTCCATATATTTTATATAGCTTGTATGTGAAGAAAAGGCCCTTTTTATTTACCTCCTGTACTTCTTATATAGTCATTAGATTGCTAAAAGAGAGAAAAAAAAAGCATTGGACTAAAATATGTAGCTGTATAATAAAATATAGTTCGGCTATCTGACAGGAAAAGGTTTTTGATAGTAAAAATAGAGAAACTACTTTTTACAATGTATTTGGATTGACTGGAAAGGCTGAGATTTGCTTTTGAAATGTTACTTTTGCTGAGAGCACATTTTGTGGATCTTCACAAGTTTGATGATGCCAGTGGTTCACCAAACATCCTGAAATTCCATTAAACTGATTGTGCATGTATTGTCAAAACACATTACCATGCAGAGAGTAATGTGGTTTTATAAAATATTGTAAAATGGGCAGGAACTCCAGGTCAGTGTAAGAGAATGTAACTTTACTTCGTGTTACCAGTTTTTGTGATTTTTATCCTGAGTCTTACAGTTTATGTTGTGCATGGAGAATATAATTGTGATGATGCATGAATCTCATGGTTTCTATTGCAGTGGCTTCATTTCAAAGGTCCAGAGTAAGCAATCAGCATGTTGATGAGCCGGGTGGCTATGTTTGAAGCCTCAGTTAACAGAGCATCAAATGAGAACTTCCATTAACCCTTCCCCCAAAATATTAAGTTTCTTGCCCTCCCCCCTTCCAGATAGAAAAAAAGAGAACAAAATGCACCCTAAAGTTTCACAGACCAAAATGCTAAAAGAAAAGGTTCTCCAACTTTTTTCCCCTTAATATCTGGGTTTTTTTAACATTAATTTTTGATTTTGGGGGAAGCTGACTCATGGGTGCCACATGTTACAGGAGGATAATACTAAGTTCTTTAAAAGCATATGCCTCTTTATTTTCTTAAAGTGCTGCAGGTAAAGTCCATCCTGAATGTTAATTGTGCACAGATGAATGGACCTGGATATTTGCAATTGTGCATAGACAGAGGACATGACCTAGAGAACTAGGCATAGTGCCTGTTTACATTAGCAACCTCCCTGACATCCGTGCAGCTGCACCTGGAATTGTGTACATGTCAGCTTGGGCCTGGGATACTGTGATGTCATGTAACGTGTCTTTCCTTGTCTACACGAGTACCTTCCATGTGATAACGGTCACAATGAGAGACTGTAACACCGCTACAATGGCACAGTGGAACTAGGCCCTGACTATGGATACTGTGCTCCATGGGTAACTGATGTTGATGGTAACATCTTTCCTTAACTCCACAAAGATGTTTTGCTGGAAGGATCATAAACCACCCAGGGCAGTGAGGATTGGGGACTCTAAGGTAGGCAACATGCTCTTCTTTTGTTTTTACTGTGTCTCTTAACAGGTACACTGAACACGGTTTCCTAACTGCTGCTCAACACAACTGTCATGGGATGCATCTCTAGGGGGGTGGTGAGTGCAGCACCTATCTTCTTACCCGAGTCGCCAAATCTGGCTCCTCTTTCCCACTTGCCACACCTTGATGTTAGAGTTAGCATGTTATTTAGGAGGCTGCCTTTAGGTAACCAGAGTCTAGCACAGGGTGCTTTGCCTCTCATCCTCCTTCCCTGGTTACTGAGCCCCCTGGGTAGTGTGGGAATGCCTTTCCCTCCCTTGCTCTCTCCCTGTATCTTTGACTAGGGGATCCACCTTGCTGGGTCCCAGTTCACCCAACTTCAATCATGACCTCTGGCCTCTCTAGGGCTGTGAGCCCTCCTGGGCTTCTGCCTGGTGGATGCAGCCATCTATCTCCCTCTCTGAGACCACCACAAAATACTAGGAAAGAGTTAACAAAATAAAACAAAACAAAACAAAAAGTGCAGGGGAAAACTTGTGAGGTGCTGAGCACTGTGCTTTGTGTCCTCCCTACCTTCCCTCATAGCCACTCCAGTTCCCTGGGTGTTACCAACAAATGAGCAGAGGAAAAAAAGCAAAGCAAACCCCTATCGGGTCAACATAAATAATTCTCAGGGTGCACCCACCCCTCCACACCCTTCGTGGAACAACGTAAAATCCCCAGGTTTCTGGGTGCACTTGCTCCCCAGGACTTCTCCTGGGTTAACATAAAAAGTCCTTATTGGGTGTGTCTACACAAAATGCTACACACAATGCTAAAGCAAGTATTACATGTTTGCACACTGACAACTATAGGGGGTGGGTGCGTGTGTAGAAGTGTCCAGTGTTTCCTATGCACTAATTCAATGTCCTTCCATCATCAGAGGTGCCTCCTTTCAGGCTACAGCCCCTCTTGCTGGGCTTGCATTCATTCCTGTCTCCTTGAGGGCTCCATCCTGCTCTGCCACTGGGACCAGTCTACCCTGCCTCTGCTTTGAGGAAGGGTTTATATCCCAGTAAATCCCACCCCCTCCTGCCTACTTGGCCCAGGTGCTGCCCATCCCCCACCTTCCCTTACTGCTATTGTTTCTATCACCAGCTGGCTGCAAGGTGAGCTTTGTAAAACAAGAGGCTGGGGGAGGTGGAGCCCCTAGTGCCATGGGACTCCTGCCATTAACTGCAGCAGGCAGCACCCTGCTCACACCTTGCTGTCTTTTCTGGCCACTGGTGTCTCAGCCCTTCTGGCTGGGTTGTCAGTGCATCCCCCTCTACCAGCAGCCAACCTTTTCCCTTGGGCTATAAAAATTCTAGCCTTAGGGTGCTTGCACATGTGATGATGTCACAATGTACACATGACGAAAATTTCCCTTTGTGTGGCTTAATGGCATTGCACACTACAGGTATGCAAGTTTTGGGGGTTTCAAATGAGTTTGCATCTTTGCAAACTAAACTACATCCCAATGTAGCTTAGTTTGCAACACTGCAACTTGGAATGTTGCAGCCATTAGTCAGCTCAGCCCTCAGCCTCAGGAGAGGCAGGCAGGCTCTGCAGAAAAAAGGGATTGGGTTCCTTGCCACTTCTGCCTTCAGCAGGATCCTGCAGCTGGCAGCATGCCTGAGGCTGCCTGGGAACAGGCTGGCTTGCCCCTGGGGCAGTGTGGGGAGGCAGCAGGAAGGTGGCTGGGTGTGCTAGCAGTTGGATACAGTGGTGGAGACTGTTCACTGGGCACAAGGCTGCCTAGGTGGTCTGCTAGCTTTCCTGAGCCTCCCCGGGCTTCCAGCACTCCATCCACTGTCCCTGCCATGTTCTCTAACTGCCAGCACACCCAGCACAACCTTCTGTCTTAACTCTGGGATGCAGGAAGCACAGGTTGAACATTTGCCGCTTTCATAATGACTGCTGTTTACATTTCTGCACATTTCAAAACTCTTATCATCAATCAGGACATATGTAACATATGGAATCATTATAACATATGGAATTTCTGCTTTTTCCAGTTTTTAATTAATTAGTTTATATAATGAAAAATCATTCCTTAAAACAGGCAATAGAGTTATTATATTCTGTCATTTATCATGCAGTGAGCTGCAAACCCCAGGTGTTCCCTGTTCTGGTAGTGTATCACCCATTGCAGTTGTCCCCATCACACATTGACAGATGCATTAGGCGAGTTCCTCTCTGACCAACACAGAGAGCATTGCGAGTATAGCCTGTCCTCCTAGCATGCACACAACGATAAGAAACCGTGCACTGTGCTTCTTTAGTCTGTGCAACCATCAAACATGGGGCAGAATTTTGCCCAGGGATTAAAACTACAGCATTATCACATCTGAGTATTTCAAAACATTTAAAATTAAATCAAATACTGTCACTTTATAGTCCAGTACTAACACTCCCACTTGCCTCTGGAGATAACTTAGTTTTTCTTACAGCTAAATGCTAAAATGTATTAATGACCCCAAGTAAGGGACGGAATTCACAGATAAGGGGCTGCATACAATACCATCATTTTTCACACCATACTGTAATTTCAAGACCCATTTTTCAGCCTTTTTTTGTGGACCAGATCCAATCTCTGTGTTTCGAACAAACTGAAACATATTACTATTTACTAGGTGGATCGATGATTTGTTTTGGATAGGGATAGGAGTTAGGAAGCATGCTTTCTTTGCTCTAATATTAATAGGGATGTGGAACTGGTACAAAAACTGCTTTGTGAAAGGTTGCAGGGGTTTGCCATGTTTTTTACTATCTACTTCATTTGCATTTCCCTCTGAAGGTCTGATTTCACTGAAATACATCAATGAGTGTCACATCGGCCTTGTGAGGTCTTAATGGTTAAAATAGCAGTTTACTGATGGTTTTGCCATATGTTAAAATAAAAAAACAAAAATTGTCACAAACACATTTTTTTTCCATGACAGAAAACTGCAGTAGTCTTTATAGTGCTGCTTAAAATACCGATTCTCAATAAAAACATAAATACATCAGGCTTAACGACAAAATAAACTAAATGAAGCATAAATTAAGTAAGCCCAGAGTACCTTGATTAAAGCAATGGAGAGCTCTAAATAGAAAAATTCACACTACAGTCACCCGAAAATTCACTACTGATGACCTGACTCAATAAAGCATTTAAACATACATTTAATTTAAGGTGTACTTTTCCAATCCATGCTTACACACACTGCAAAGCCCTGAAGAAAGTGCTTAATTTGAAGTATGTGCTCAGGTCCTATAGGCTTCAGACTGCAACCAAATGTTAATGTTGGTAAATTAACATACCCTTGCACATACACAGATGCTATATGATGCGAGACCTACAAAATGACTTTCCATAAATAATAATGTTCCATTCTTAAGGGAGTAAAATCTGTGATCCTTTCACAGGTAAAGACAAAGCTAGAAATTTCCCCTTTCCGTGGCATAACACTTGAAGTACAGCTACCAGTGTCTCACTGTTAGAGAACTGCATGCACTTTGAGCCAATACAATTTCAGAAGTAAAAAAAAAAAAGAGTTAACTTACAGCTTACAGCCATCTACATATCCCTATATGCATATAAAATGGATTTCTGAGTAATTGTGCTCCAAACTTGTCACACCCCTTCAAAATCCGTGCCCGTGAAGTCCATTTAAAATTCTAGTACAAAGTAGCAATGTGCAGTAAACATGATATGAACATTTTTAACAACCTTTCCCTTCTGGACCGGGTAACTGGTTTACTGGTAAGAGCAATGCAGTACATATATAATATACATGGAGTTTAGTTAGGCTTTTTACTTAGCCCCATATGGCTTTCTTCTACCCAAGGTGGAGAAATTTGGACTAGATAGAGTTACCGTTAGGTGGATATGCCAGTGGTTGAAAAGGTGGCAGGCATCTTTCTACAATGGGCCTTGAAGACTGTTCCAATCCTGTTTCTACTTAGTGATTTGTTACATTTGCTTGTAAGTATGAATGCAAGCACCAGCGTTCAGTAAGCATTTGAAAGAGCCACTGGGTCAAAGTCTGTGCTAATTTTCACCCACACAACCCGTCTGCTCTCCAATAGCACTGGGAGTACCAAGCACAATTTCAAGGCAAATGCACAAAAGTCAGGTAGTAAATAATAAGTGCACTATTTGTGGGAAAGTAGTTTCTGAATAATTTATTTGGTTTGATATTTCCTGCTATCTAAATAGAACTCAATGTCCAGGTGCAGGAAGAGTTTAATAATATAAGGTACTGGGTAAAAATGAACATAAAAGGAGATGCATTAGCCAGCTATGTGTATTCTACTTCTGTCAATCACAATGTCAGGGGCAACAAGGGAATCGATTATTATTTAACCAATAGAAACTGGCATAGCCAATAAATAGTAATGCAATAAAAAAGACAACTTCCCAATATTGCTCTTCTGGGGATAAACCAAGAAAAAGATTAGGGAAATATGTAACTTTTACTGTCTTCTAATATATGTCGTTCATAACTGCATTGATTTTCGTTTTTAGTAATTAAATACATAAATATGTTTCAGCCTTTTTCCTCGTATAAGGAACTATCAAATTTTCTTTAGCCTAAGTGAACAAAAAGAGAACCCAAGATGAATCACCTTAAAAACATTAATCATCTATCTTAAAACCATGAGACAAAACATCAGTGAAGTCATTTTAAAAATATTCAGAGACTATTATGTTTTTCCAGCAGCTGCATTTGCTTCAATTCCATATAGACACAAGTTAGCTGATTATAACTTCTCTGTCTCCAAGGTTCTTTTTAAAAGCGGTTGTGAAGTTTAGCATTTTTAAATAAGTAAAAATATACCAAACCCTGACAAACACCCCCTTTCTCCCCTTCCCCCCAAAAAAGGCCGCCCTGTTTCCAAAGGGACATCTGCCTACATTGCCAAGGATTACATTACCCTCCAAAAAACTATAGCCAGACACCCCATACATACATTCCAAATTTCATGATTTGTAGTTTGTACATGCATTTAATTTGCTAGAATTTGCTTTTGCCAACAACGAGTAATACACTGCAATATCATGGGTCAAAATCATTTTGCCCCTTGTTTGGGCACACGAGTAGTTAGGACAGTGGTTCTCAACCTTTTTAGATTCAAGTCACCACTCAGAAGATTCCAGCTGTTAGCTTTCATTCGTTTCTTGATTACAGAAAAAGAATAGAACAATTCTTCCATTGTAAAGAACTCAGAAAGACCACAACAGATTGAATGTTTTTGACAGTATGGGTTCCTATTTGAAATTTCTGGGGTTTTCTTGTCAATTGGGTATAGGTGTTTGCATACCTAATATTGTGCAACATCCTTAGCAGTATCTCAAGGCACCCTGTTTGAGAATCACTGTGTTAGGAGGTCATATGGTCACCTGGGACTCTTGCAGGCAAAACTGAAGTAGCTACACTCTTCTGAGCAAAAGGATTGATGTGCTATAGCAACCAAACTGGGGGAAGAGGGAAAAGAAATGGAAGAATCAAAGATGAATGAGTACAGCCAGGAGAGTGCTGCATCTCCCTAAGAGATGGTGCAAAAGTGCCACGTTGTACTATTTAAGATTATTAAGCTTGAAGTAAGCATCACTAAGTGTGTTACTAAAGAAAAATATACTTTAATTAGGGTCAGTGTTTCCTAAGGCAGGTCTCTAAAGTTAGACACCTTAGAATCTTCTCTAAATAAATGAAGCTTGTCTATTTTTCAGTAGTGATGAACAGTTACAGATCCTGTCCAGGTAACTGGACTGGTGGGGAGTCACACATGTTTGGCACATCTGAAAGTCAAGGCCTTCCTTTTGGACAGAAACACCTTTCAGGATAATGTCCCAAGGTTAACATTTTGGCCTAGCTATAGAAACCACACAGACATTCAAACAGCATGAAGGGCCACAAACCACCAAAACACCATACTTGTGTTGGAGATTCCATTCATTTATCCTTTGGTGGCCACATATTAAATCATGAACCTAGTTACTAGGACTGTGTGAAGCTTCGGTCCCTGATTCAGTTCGGCAGACGTTCGGCCCAATTCTGTGGCTGAATGTCTGAATCTGAATCGAATCAGGAGACCCTTAAATCTCTCCACATCGAACTGGAACCCTCTGAATCAATTTGGAGAGACTCGGAAAGATCCAGCGATTTGGACATAGACACAGCTTTAAATATTTTTTCTATATACCTCTATGTAGCAGGGGGCTCATGAATGCTGTGATGCTGGGGCACGTGGAGCATCTAACAGGAGTGTGGGGGGCTCCCCAGCATCCTCAGCAGCACACCCAGAAGTGGAACAGAAGCACTTTTGGTTCACTTCTGGGTCCACCAGGGAGCTTGCAGAGGGGCCCCCTGGCACTCCCCTGGCTTGCTGGCTGGTGCCTCCTGGGTCTGGGGGGGCACCCAGGGTCCTCCTGCAGCCAATTGCCAAGCCGTGAGGGTGTGGGGGGGGGGGGCAAGCATGCTCCCCAGTGGACCCAGAAGTGGACCAGAAGTGGACCGCTGAACACATGGAGGGCCCCACCGCACTCCTGTGGGACACTCCATCTGCCTCAACATCACAGCATTCACAAGTCATGCTGGTACCTTCAGGTATATAGAAAAAACATTTAAAGCAGTGTCTATATCTGAATCAGCATCAAATCTTCAGATTCGGATTCAGTCTAATTGAACCAGGGACAGTGATACAAGTCAACGAATTAAATCACTGTCCCTGATTTGGCCTGAATCCGAATCCAAATCAAATAGGGCCTGCTTTGCACACCTCTACTAGTTACCTCTAGTTTTAAGACAAATTCACCAAGTATCATTGCTATAGTCCCATTTTGGGTTCATTCAAACTCCAAAACAAATGTGTAATGCAGTATGCAGAAGCTGTGATTCCCCTTATTTAATGAAATCTCTTGCATAACTAATGTAATCAAGTTCTGCACACTTCAGTAACAAATATTATAGACCAATAGGCCATTAATGTGTACTCACCATCGTATTAATTCTGTATTATGCATTCATGGCAAAATACCAAGCATTTGGGATTTTTCCCATAAGGATCTATGGTGCATATAAAATATTAAGCTTCCAAAAATTAAGGTGGAGGAGTGTGCTAAGAAGGGCTTGTATTTGCATTCATAATAATGAAGAGATCATAACATTCCTAATGAAATGACAGAAGAGTAGGGAAACCTAAGCTTTAGAGTTAGAGTTAATCTGGCCTTATCTGAGCGTCTTTTTCATTTTCTGTAATTCCCTACGTGGCCTTGATTTGTGTATTTTTGCTTGGTTCAGATTGGGGGACAAACTTCCATACAGACATGGATCTACAAATTCACCTCTAGTCAAGGAGACATAAGGTTATACACTTTTGATTAATACTGCATGTGACTGGACTAACTATGAGTTAGAGCAAAGCAGAGCCTCAGTCCTGCGGTCTCTCCATTTCATTTCTGAGGAGATTTTAACTTTTTACTTTTTGCTATTATGCTGTCTCATGACTTTTCCATGGACCTTTCCTATTTTTTATGTTTACATTTGTTGTAAAATAAAAGCTCAGAAGCTATAAACCATCTCTTGGTATGTTATATTCCTATTTTAT